>NC_069500.1:387573645-387946988 GCF_027579735.1 Bombina bombina
AATAGCCGTTAAAATGTGGATTGAAACATTATATTTAACGTGTTTAACCTATTGCTGTGAAGAATTTCAAATCTTATGGTGCATACCGTTATTAAATATTTATGTGACCCATAATAGGGCTAAATTAAAAATCTGTGTGGTGCAAAATGTATTGGTAATATAGTGGATTTTCAAAATGTGACTATATTAGTCATTATAGGGAACATAAACTTTACTTTCTTTAAAAAAATATTGTTAAATATTGATAAAATTGTTACTATGTAACTAGTATTGTTTATTGCTACAGAGTCAATCTTTCAGAAATTCAATCCTTTTGCAACTGACAGGAGGCATACCAGACACTGTGCCGTGATAGGCTGACAACTTTCTTCCAATCAAAAACCGGACTAGCAACATGAAAACGCGTCTCATTTATCCTATAGGATGAGTATATGACGATCTACCACTAAATCATATTAGATATATAATCATATTTAGGTAAAAGTCTCCAAGATTAGACATATGCCCCATGTTAATTTTAATATAAGCAATTACAAGTGCAAATTTTTTTCATACTGAAGAACCAGGAAATACAATTTCATCACAGTAGTGACAGACATCTCTATTAGCCAATGAATACTCACGCTGGTAACCTATCAGCATTATGGGGCATATACTTACTTTGTCATAAAAGAGCTCTCCTTGCAGCCACGTGTACCCCTCTGAGGAAGCGTATATGAAATACGACCGTGTCAGGGGACTTTTTTGTATTTTAACTGCCCTCCAGTTGTTGTAAATTTAGATACTTAAAAACAATGTTGAACTAGTTTAAAAACGATAAACGATTTGTAATCAAACCTACCTTTAGAGAAGGCTATATTTACTGGTACTCTCCTAGTACTGTTAGCACCGCAAGTGGGGTCTCTGTGTTGACTAAAATTTGGAAATAACCAAGTGGATATCTAAAGCTGAGCGATTAATTTAAGAAATTTAAAGACACAGTACTTGTGGGTGTCTAAAAGTGTTGCAGCATTTTCCTCTCCAATAATATACTAACTAACTAACTAACTTTCCTCTAGTTTCAATACAATTTATTTATATTGTAATCATAATAGAACCGCACTGGGGGGTGTTTTTAAATTGTGTGTGGGAGCAGCAAGTAGCTCTTTCTATTCTTGCTGTTTTTTTTATTTTCAAACTAATTAAAAGTTACATTTTATTGTATCATCATTCTAGTATATACAGATAGTACCTAGAAGCAAATCCTTTTTCTGAGCATAGCCACCTCCTTGTGGTATCTGCTCTTATCTGTTGAATATGTAAATGTGTGCCCTGCTCACTTACTGCCGATGGACTATTCAATAGTGAAGAATAAAGCTTTAATGAATCTAGATCATGTATGCAGATACACTTCTAAAATGGCACCTGTGACTATTATGGAGTGTCTTTCACATGTGCAATATAATATAGCTATTCAAAATTTCTTTGGAATATGTGCAAAGATATTAAAAAAAGGCCAGTTTGGGATGTTGTCAAGTGGTAAGTGTATGTATAAATTGTCTCAAAAAGTTGTGGAAAAGTATCAGAAAATGGATTGTGGTCACTGAGAAAATTTCAGCTCCATGTTAAAAATATGGCTTTTATCAGCAAGCCTTAAATGTGCTTGCGGCTCTGAGAAATAGCGAAAAACCCGATATTATGATCACATTTAAATGGAAAGTGCCCATTTTGGTCCAAAAATAAAGATTAGATTGAAGAAATAGATTGTGATCATCCCTATAGTAAGTTAGCAACCTCACTTATTATTTTATTTTTGTAATTTACATTATGCTACATCAACCTTAACTGATAGTGTTACACTACAAACTGATGGTGATGTAGGCATATTTAAAAAACATTAATGTTTTCATTTAATTTTTTGGTTGTTTACATGAGTTTTGCCAGTTTCATGTTGACTGGGACATGTAGAAGAAAAAAAAAGCAAAGGTATAATTTATCAGTCTAATTTGACTGCATAAATGTGTTTATTAGCAAAGTATTAATGTAAAACAAAGCAGTTAGGCCACTGTCTATGAATGTTTGGAATACACAGCTCTATTATACCAGTTTAAAGACAATCTTGACATCCATTCCAATTCATTTTAATTTCCTTTAATGAAAACACTGTATGACAACGCAAACATTTTTCTTCTTTTTTTAACCATTCATAACAATTAAAATAACTGTCTTTAATGTATTAATAGATTGTATTATCTTGTGAACTGAGCATGTGCAAAACAATAAAAACCAAATCAAGATATGGGTTAGAACATTTCCAAAATATGTTTTCAATGGGTCAAGTTTGTTGAAATGCTGCTGCTGGAAAGTGTTTTCTAAATCGGAATACCACTAAATTGTTCCTGGGCAAAGTATAGCAGGTGTTATTGTGCTACAAATGTATTTGAAAACCGTGTGATAGCTTGGTTATTACAATGTTTTCAAATGGATTGGAATGGGTTCTTATCTAAAAAACAAGCAAAAAGCTATACAAGATAACTGCATGCAAATAATGGTGGATTGTCTAGTAATGCCAAACAAAATGGGATAGAGCCTGTAAATATCTGGACCCATCAGATGTATATAAATTATTCTATACCATAAGGTACAGCTAAGATAACAGCCAAACATGTTTAGTAAAGGAATATTTTCCCTACCAATTTTTTCCACTGGTGTATTCAAAGGCAGAAACCCTTGTTTGAGAAGTTGATCCATCATTTCATCATCATCGGCTTGGATTTCTGAAACCATGTTACAAGGAATATAACCAGCTCTCCCACAAGTCTCACCCCTGTAGAAGCCATCTGAGTCTTTGTCACCATACACCTAAACACAAATTTGCATATAATATAATTTATATTGAATTTCTTTCACTATTATTGAAAAAAGGTCAATAGTAGAACAAAAATAAAATCTCACAAGTTTCTTCTTTTTGGATAATGAGAAAACATAGTAAGGTATACTAATGTATTTATATATAATTCCAATATTAATGTTATTATAAATTAAAATAGAAAATAAAAAATATAATTTTGTAGGGAAAACTTCGGCAAAAAAAAGTCTTGTCTTTTACTAAGAAATATGGTCTTAAGTATAGAAAATAAATTATAATTTTGCATTTAGAGATTTATAATAATAAATAAAATTGGAAACAGTCTTTGTCCTATTTATTGTCCAGTACTGGTTGGGCCTTGTGGACCAGGTATTATGTAGTACGGTCATGAGCAATAACCACTGATGATTGCAGTGTGCATTGATGCACTTTGTTTGAATAAATAAATTAAAGTAACATGAGACCCAAAAAATGTTTTTCATGGTTCAGATAGATTATACATTTTTAAACAACTTTCCAATTTACTTCTGTCATCAATTTTGCTTCATTCTCTTAATATATGTTATCGAAGGAACATCAATGCACTCCTGGAACACATTTCTGAGCCAATTAAAATGGGCATACAAGTTCAGCCACCAATGAGCAGCTAGCACAAAGCTACGCTAGCACAAAGCTCCTGAGCCTATCTAGATATGCTTTTCAACAAAGAATACCAAGAGAATGAAGCAAACTAGATAATAGAAGTACATTGGAAAGTTACTTAAAACTGTATGCTCTATCTGAATCATGAAATAAAAAAATTAGTTTCATGTCCCTTTTAAGTAATATGTATATAAATAACAAGCTAAATCTCACTTGCCTTAATTATCTGCCCTTCTTTAAAAGGGAGTTCTTCTTCAGCAGCGTCTGGATTTGGGGACATGGTTCTGGGATCATAATCAAAAAGTGCCACAAATATTCTTACAGGATAATCTTCCATCCCACCATCCGTCTCAGACTCCTCATATAACTCTGATGAAAGTTGCTCTCGGCTGCCATAACTATCTAAAAAGATGGTCAAAACAAATCTAACAGTTTTTGTGTGTTCCTCATAGTTGTCATTCAACAACTGGCTATACAAGATTTGATGTACTGAATATATGGAGAGGGAGGTGCTTACACCAAAAGCAATGTATAAAGCGCCCTCATGGTTTATATGTATAATAAGACCACAAAAAGATATTGCATGTGTGTATTTTCACACATGCAACATAAGCAATGTATAAAGCTTATTTTTTTTACAACCGGCCAAAACTCAAAGCAAGAAAATGACCATATATGTCTGGCATTTGCAGCCTCACAAATGAACTTTTGCATGCTAGATATGGTATAACCATGAGAAAAGGGTCATGCAATGCAATGAAGTTAAATACAACACACGCATTATGATAATGATGATAATGAATTTGATGCTACCCTACCTGGCTACTTAACTGAGCAAACCTACCTGTGCATGGGTGAGGGCTAGAGCGTATTATAAGGCCTGCACACATGCTGTTTGGCATGCAATGTGGTAGGCTAGAAATGTAACACATAAAAACTCTTTAACAGAATCGATCAAGGAATTACAACCAAGTGGATACCTGATTTCAAGGCATGCCTGAGGGAATATTGTGTTAAATGCTTAAGTTCTTTAGTATGAGACTCTGAAATTACCAAGTAAGTTGGCTTTGCCCTATTATTCCTTTGTTGAGAAAGGGAAAGGCAAAGGACGGCAATTTTCATACTGCCTCAAGGAATTTAAATTTGTTCTTTGGATGTAAGAGAGGAAGAAGTTTTTTTGCATACCGTATCTATCCTCAGAGGCCCTGGTACGCTGCAGAGACCACTTCCTGTGTCCTCCAATGCTGCGGTAATAAGCTTCTTCTTTTACAGGTGAAATATTTCCCTCACTACCTGACCGAGAACGACCGCCTTCACTGTTACTGTCCATTGTAATTTCTATGGAGAAAAAGGGAAGGAGCTATTACACATGCCCTTTGCATCTTGAAGTGAGGACCATGGAGACAGTTGACTTTGTCTTAAGTACGACTAGCGTTCCCTTTGGAAATATCTCTAAGCTTTTTTTTATAGGGCCCAATTGTATGGCTAAGTATTTTCCTTTAACTACTTCTTCTACAAATGCATGCTAATAGATCAATGAAAATTTATTTAAATATGGGCCAACAATTTCCTGGAGATTAAGGGCCTGATGATCTAGAGTTCTCTGCTCAGGTGAGATGATGTAAGAAGTCTCGTCAGTACAGCGAGGTTCCTCAAAGAATTTTCCAAATTTTACCTTGAGAGATGTTTATCTCACTATGCAGAGTTATGTATATGAAGAAGAGACTCCTATATTAAATAATAAAAGGTCTTAAAAAAATTCCAAAGGTTTTCTGTAATTTCTCTCAATTGAGGCGAGTTTTGATCATCGGGCCCTAAATCTGCTAAACACTTTTCTGTAGATGTGCTCCTCCATTGTGCTAAAAATGTTTCAAATGTACCTAATTTTATTATTTCCTTTTGAGTTGGAGTTTTCATTTCAAAGAGTAAGAACTAATGTGATTAAAAGTAAAGTATGAAATAGTGGTACAATGTACATGTTTGCCACAGAAAAGTCACTCTGAGTGAAACAGTAAAGGTGAAATACAGCCTACGGCTAGAGAATTCGCGATGAAAAGCAATATCTAAGAGTAAAACAAGTGTGGGGAACAGTTAGTTTCTTCTAAAACAGTGGTTTAAAAAATAAAGATTCTATATATATCTATATGACATTTTTATATTAATCTCTCCCTTCCAGCAAAGCTCTGGTTTATTCTGATCTTTCCTTATCTCCTCCTAGGCAATATTAATTTTTGTCTTACAAATTTTTCAGAATTTTTTTCGAAATGTGATTCGAAATCCCAATGAAGCATGTGTTTTTAAGTGCCAATTTCAATTTTTTTTTGTGGAGTATTTGCAGCTACTCTGAGGAGAAAGGTATATTACTGTGTGCGCAACACAAGGTGTTTTGCTATAGTCTATGCCTTAATTCTGAAAAACGTGGCAAGACTCACTATTGCTGGGTTGGATTTTAACATGCAGATCTTAGTAGAGATATAACGAACAAGGATCAAGCATGGTTTTACTTAGTAATTCTGATATCAAGCAGTGTGATTGAAATAGACATTTTCACTTATTGCATGTGATTGCTAACACTTATGTACTACTCTGACAGAAGACTTGGGCTTTGACAACATTTTGAAATGACTCAAGTGAATGGAATGAATGAATAGTACAGTTTGTGAACTACTAACATTTTTGCAATATCATTAGTGGTACTATAAGGTATATTACCATATAGAGGTGGTCCTACAAAATAAAGTAGCCACCATGAAATGTATTCCTCAGTACCTGGCACCCTAGTATAAGGAGGAATATTGTCCTAACCTTTGTATGCAACAGAAAGATGTCAAAATAGCACTTATGAGGTTGCTGTATTCAGTTCTAGTACAGTAAGTTATAAAAATGTTTTTGTGCAAAAATTTGAGTTATGCAATTTTTTTTTAGACCAATTTTAAGACACTACCCAAAGGATGCTCCATCATACTGACTTTATATCCTGAATAAACACACTGATGATGCATATGTAAACAATGCTATGTTTTAACTTCAGACAAACAATAATTTCTGTACTAGAGCTTAACTAGTAAAGTTATAGTATGAAATGGAATTGGCGTGTTCAATGAAGACAGGTGACGGGGATATGAATGAACACCAGATACACATTGAAAACATATTTGTTTTACACGGCTAAATCAGACAAGCATCAAATCTTTGTTTAAAAAGTATGGGTCTTACTATATTATTTTCTAAAAACATAACCTAGAAAAAAAGAATCATTTCATATTAGTATACATTTGTGCACTGTATAAGATTTTATATATATATGTATATATATATATATATATATATATATATATATATATATATATATATATATATATATATATATATATATATATATATATATATTTTACAAATGCCTATTTCAATTTTTTTAGCATCTTTTCACGTTTTATTTTCCTCCCTCTTTTTGAAAAATGTAGCAGCCAGTATCGGATTATTGTCCATAAGAAATAGTGCACCGATCTTCAGAGAAATAATTAGTATATTTTTGGTAGTGTACATCAATCCTCTGTTAGATAGCTCTGAGCAAGTTAAAAACATACAGCACAATTTTTAATCCATCACTGTTAGTGGAGAACAGAGGAGAAATAACATAACAGAAATTAAGAATTCTATCTACTAACCAATGGAAGGAACCATCATTGGGCGAGGTCTTTGTGGCCCTGTACCTCCATGAGAGAACCTGCGGCTTGGGTGATCCCCTCGGTCCATTCGACACAGTACAGAGTGATTTCCTAGAAGCTAAGAACACAGATTGGAAACAATGAGAATGCATAAAACATGCAACAAAACAATGCTATAATGAACTATAGCTTGAAGCAAAAGCTCTAAAGGCAACTAAACTAGGCTTTTAACTGAAAGGTTAGCTGAAAGATTTTGTTCTGCTAGGTTCCCAAGAAGGAACATATCTGTGTTATCTAGCTGATATGAAAATAAGCATAAACTATAGTAAGTTTAACTCTTAAAACCTTCAAAATTGCAAAATTGTAACACACTCTGAGCGCCACAATATGCATCATCTGGGCTTTTGTGTAACATTATACTACACTATGCTGCCTATTTTGCTTGTATGTGCACAAATACTTGTGTTAAGTAAGTGTGGTACTGCATTACCATACAAATAAAATTGCCAACACCATAAAACCTATTTTGGATGTCAACTTCAATTTTCCATCACATACAATGGTAGTTTTAATATTTGACATATTTGTCAGGAATCTATTTTGCATTTAGTTATTTGATATTATGTGAAATTTAACAATTAACTACTGCAAAGCTACAAACCCAGGAATAAGAGAGATGCACTTGCCTTGTCTTTAAGTCAGGACTATAGTATAACGTAAACATCAGTACAATCCAATAATAATTGTACTTGCATATGTTAGATAAATATAGATGCACAGTGGGGCCAGCTCTATAATTGCACCAGGTAGGACCTTGGGGCCCAGGTGGCAGTTGACAGGGGTGGTACATAGGGTGATCATATTCTGGTTAAGCTGTTTTTGTTTTTTTAGATATATTATTCTAATAAGTAGCCCATCAACTGTGTATAAACATTTTCTTAAGTGACAAATTCAAACTAATGAACGTTAACATTTGAGTTGGCTTTAAACTTTAGTGGACTGAGAATTTGAGGGGGCAACATTTTATTCTTGGTCCTATGACAAAAGATTAGTGGCTATTGTGGTTGATGTTGTAAACCAGTTCCTAACATTTCACACTGAGGAACACTGAAACACAAATTACATAAATGTGTATTAATATATGTCAGCTTTATTGGCTATGTAGAAATAGAAGCCAACTATAGTGCAAAAAGATAGAAATCATCAAGCAGTGACATATTTTGTCTCCCTATAAGGCAAGTCTGATTAAGGAGAAAAAGCAAACTGTAGATAAAATGAGAGCAACAACTGCAGTGCTATGATTTGTATGTTTACAGGTCACACACCATTTCTCTGTACACCAAGGATACATTTAGATTTAAACATTTGGCTCTGCTATTGTGATCATTATTTTGACTTATTTTGCAGATTTACTGATAGGCTGTTATGTGTTTTAATTGGTACCTGGTTGTATAATTTGGAATGTGATACATCACATCAACACAGTCTACAGTATGTGTCACAGTGATAGAGATAAACTGAGGAACTCCAAAGACCTTAGACACCTAGAAAAGACTAAAGAGCCCTCCATTAGTGTGTACTGAAATTGCACGCTGTAGTTTAATTATGTATTTCTTAACAAATGAGAGATACAATTCAAGTATCTCAAGTATAAAGTAAAAAAAGTAAACACTTGCTTATCCTGTAATCATGAGGTTTGTAGGGAGTTGTTTGCTGGAAAGGTGATTTATAACAATAAAGTCTATTTTCTAATATGTGCTAATATAAAAAAAAAGAAAAGAAAAGAAGATATACTATATATAATAATGCTAACAATTCTAAAGGGATACATATGAACATTACAAATCTAATTACTTATCTAAAACCCAGGATTGAAAGAAAATATAGGAAATAAAGTTTAAGGTACACAGTATTTAATTATACAATTTGGCACAATGTAATAAGAAACGTTAAACAGTTTTTGGAATATAACACTACTTAATTTTAACCTACACTGTAGTACAACAAGATTTAAACCTATTTCTTGAAGTAACATCATTTACTCTGAATTGCTGGCTTGTCTTGAGCCTTCTTAGAATCATTAGGAACTGATAAGAATTTTTCATGGTACCTTCTACTCCCATATATACTTCTCCTCAGTTGCCAGCTTCAGTTCAATCATAAACAAGCTAAGACAAATAAAAAGGGGCAGAGAAAGATGAGATAAAAATGATTGTCTACACGCCTGATACTGAAAAACACAAATCAATCAATGACATACATACACAAGCAAAGTTGTCAAGGTGGGTCTTCCTCTGATCTAACTTCAATGATGAAGACATTATTGTAACCAAAACAAAATCTCTCTTGAAATGATATCCCAACTAATAGTTAAACACCAAGTTAGGTAGGTAAAAATATTTCTATGTCTTAGAGCACACTGTATGTAAAGCCTTCCTACATGAACACATTACACTGGTAAAACAAAGTGGACATACAAAGTCTCCAGTAAATCCCACGTAAGAGAGGATTCCATAATGACATCATTTCAGATGCATATTTCTTTATTTCGAGTCTGCTGTACATCAGCCACTAGTTGAGAAACATTTTGAAGAGATGTTCTTCTTTACTTAAAAAAAAATATATATATATATATATATATATATATATATATATATGATCTAAACATATGTTCAATCGTTTCAGATTCTGAACACGGCAAAACTGATCTTTCTTCATTGAAAAAAAAAAATTATGCTTACCTGATAAATTTATTTATTTCCGGATATGGTCCACGGAATCATCAATTACTGTTGGGAATACCACACCTGGCCAGCAGGAAGGGGCAAAGAGCACCCCCGCAAAGCTGTTAAATGTCACTTCCCTTCCCACAATCCCCAGTCGATAGACCGAAGGAAAATGGAGAAAAGGGAATAACACAAGGTGTAGAGGTGCCTGAGATTAAGGTTAAAAATAACTGTCTTAAAATAAAGGGCAGGCCGTGGACTCACCATATTAATAAATAAATACATTTATCAAGTAAGCATAAAGTTTGTTTTCTTTCCTAAGATATGGTGAGTTTACGGAATCATCAATTACTGTTGGGAATCAATACCCAAGCCAGAGGACACAGAATATTAGGGAGTGACAAGACAGGGAACCTAAACAGAAGGCACCAGCGCTTGAAGAACCTTTCTCCCAAAAAAAACCTCAGCCGAGGCAAAAGTATCAAATTTGGAAAAAGTATGTAGAGAAGACCAAGTTGCAACCTTGCAAATCTGTTCCACAGAAGCTTCATTCTTAAAAGCCCAAGAAGAAACAGCCCTAGTGGAATGAGCTGTAATTCTCTCCGGAGGCTGCTGTCCAGCAGTCTTATAAGCCAAATGAATAATACTTCTCAACCATAAAGAAAGAGAAGTAGCTGTAGCTTTCTGAACTCTATGTTTCCTAGAGAAACAAACAAAACAGGGCAGAAGACTGGCGAAAATCCTTAGACGCCTGTAAATAAACCTTCAGAGCATGCACAACATCCAGATTGTGTAACAAACGTTCCTTATGAGAAGAAGGATTAGTACTTAGAGAATTTCCTGATTAATATAATTTTTCTATCCGAAAAACTTCAGGAAGAAAACCTAACTTAGAACGAAGAACCACCTTATCAGCATTAAAGATAAGATAAGGAGAATCATAATGCAAAGCTGAGAGTTCTGAGACTCTCCGAGCAGAAGAAATAGCAACAAGAAACAAAACCTTCCAAGATAACAACTTAACATCTATGGAATGCCTAGGCTCAAACGGAGCCTGCTGCAAAACTTCAAGGAGGAGAAACCAACTTAAACACAGGCCTGATCCTGATCAGTGCCTGACAAAAAGATTGCATGTCTGGCAAACCGCCAGACGCTTATGTAACAAAATAGACAAGGCAGAAATCTGACCCTTCAGAGTACTTGCTGACAAACCCTTCTCTAGACCTCCCTGGAGAATAGACAAAATCCTAGTAATCCTGACACTACTCCAAGAGTAGCCCTTGGATTCACACCAATAAAGATATATACGCCATATCTTATGGTAAATCTTCCCAGTAACAGGCTTGTGAGCCTGAATCATGGTCTCAATGACCGCCTCAGAAAAAAACACGCTTAGACAAGTGAGATTGAACAAGTGTTCAATCTCGAAGTAGACAGCTTCAGAGAAACGAGATATAGATGAAGGAATAAACCCTGAGTTAGAAGGTCCTTCGTCAGAGACAACCTCCAAGGTGGAAGAGATGACATCTTCATTAGGTCTGCAAACCAGATCTATCAGAGCGGCCTGTGGAACTCTTGACCTTGAACCGTACCTTGGAAGCTTGACGTTCTGCCGAGACGCCATGAGATTCAACTCCGGCACCCCCCATTTGAGGGTTAACCAGGAGAACCCCTCCAGATGGAGAGCCCACTCCCGGGATGAAATGTCTGTCTGCTCAGGAAGTCCGCTTCCCAGTTGTCCACTCCTGGAATGTGGATGGCAGATAGACAGCAATTGTGAGCTTCCTCCCACTGAACAATCCAAGCCACCTCCTACATGGCTAAGGAACTCCAAATTCCTCCCTGGTGGTTGATGTAAGCCACTGAAGAGATTTTGTCCGACTGGAACCTGAAAAACCGGGCTAAGGACAACTGAGGCCAATCCATCAGAGCATTGTCCCAGACTGCTCCCCAGCCCAACAGGCTGGCATCCGTGGTCACTAGAAAGAAAGTTCTCCAGAAGCATATGCCCTGAGATAGATGACCCTGAGAAAGCCACCACATGAGAGAATCTCAGGTTAACTGATCTAGATCTATCCTCTGAGACAGATCCACATGATCTCCATTACATAGACTGAGCATGCAAAACTGCAGAGCTCTCAAAAGGAATCGACTAAAGGGAATGATGTCCATGAAAGCGACCATGAGACCAATTACCCCCAGACAGTGAGTCACTGATGCCTAACAGTAGGCTGCAGAACAGAGGAAAAAATCTTTGATTTTCTGACCTCTGTCAGAAATATTTCCCTAGATAGGGAGACTATTATGGTCCCCAAGAAAACTACCCTTCTATCTGGAACAAGGGAACTCTCCCAGATTCACTTTCCATCCATGGGGACAAGAAAAAGACAACAATATCTCTGAATGAAAGATTGCTTGTTGAAAATATGGCGCTTAAGCCAATATGACGTCCTGGTAGGTCGCCACTGCAATTTCTCGAGACCTGATCACTGCCAAGGGAGCCCCCTGAACTTAGAGAAGATTCTGGAAACTGAGGCCAGGCCAAACGGAAGAGCCACAAACTGAAAGATTTTGTCTAGAAAGGTGAATCTCATGAACTTGATGATCCCTGTGGATGGGAACTTGAGTATACGCATCCTTCAGGTCTATGGTCATCATGCTGACCCTCTTGTACCAAGGGAAGCATGGAACAAATGGTCTCCATTTTGAAGGATGCTACTCTGAGAAACTTGATGAGACACTTTAGTTCTAAACAAGGACGAAAAAGTCTGGATCGGGGGCAAACCCTTAATGCTGATTTAGACTCAGCTGCGGGTTCCTTTGCATGCTTTCCCTTGCTCCAAGACTGATTGGGTTTCCAAGAAAACTTGGACTGTTCCTGCTTGGAAGAGAAAGAGGAAGACTGTCCTTTGAAGTTACAAAAGGAACAAAAATTACTCCAACGTCCTTTCTTGTCTTATGGTAGAAAAGACCCTTTTCCACTTGTAATATCATTAATAATTTATGTCAGACCATGTCCAAACAAGGTCTCACTCTTGTAAGGAAGCACCAGAAGCTTGGATTTGGAGGAAACATCAGCTGACCAAGATTTTAACCACAACGCCCGTGGACTAACACAGCGAAGCCAGACATCTTGGCTCCCAGTCTATTTAGACAAGGCATCGCACCAAAAAGATGCTGCACTTGACACAGTGGCAATAAAAAAACATAATTTATGTAAGAACTTACCTGATAAATTAATTTCTTTCATATTAGCAAGAGTCCATGAGCTAGTGACGTATGGGATATACATTCCTACCAGGAGGGGCAAAGTTTCCCAAACCTCAAAATGCCTATAAATACACCCCTCACCACACCCACAATTCAGTTTAACGAATAGCCAAGAAGTGGGGTGATAAAAAAGTGCGAAAGCATATAAAATAAGGAATTGGAATAATTGTGCTTTATACAAAAATCATAACCACCCCAAAAAAAGGGCGGGCCTCATGGACTCTTGCTAATATGAAAGAAATGAATTTATCAGGTAAGTTCTTACATAAATTATGTTTTCTTTCATGTAATTAGCAAGAGTCCATGAGCTAGTGACGTATGGGATAATGATTACCCAAGATGTGGATCTTTCCACGCAAGAGTCACTAGAGAGGGAGGGATAAAATAAAGACAGCCAATTCCTGCTGAAAATAATCCACACCCAAAATAAAGTTTAATGAAAAACATAAGCAGAAGATTCAAACTGAAACCGCTGCCTGAAGTACTTTTCTACCAAAAACTGCTTCAGAAGAAGAAAATACATCAAAATGGTAGAATTTAGTAAAAGTATGCAAAGAGGACCAAGTTGCTGCTTTGCAAATCTGATCAATCGAAGCTTCATTCCTAAACGCCCAGGAAGTAGAAACTGACCTAGTAGAATGAGCTGTAATCCTTTGAGGCGGAGATTTACCCGACTCAACATAGACAAGATGAATTAAAGATTTCAACCAAGATGCCAAAGAAATGGCAGAAGCTTTCTGGCCTTTTCTAGAACCAGAAAAGATAACAAATAAACTAGAAGTCTTTCGGAAAGACTTAGTAGCTTCAACATAATATTTCAAAGCTCTAACAACATCCAAAGAATGCAATGATTTCTCCTTAGAATTCTTAGGATTAGGACATAATGAAGGAACCACAATTTCCCTACTAATGTTGTTAGAATTCACAACTTTAGGTAAAAATTCAAAAGAAGTTCGCAACACTGCCTTATCCTGATGAAAAATCAGAAAAGGAGACCCACAAGAAAGAGCAGATAAATCAGAAACTCTTCTGGCAGAAGAGATTGCCAAAAGAAACAAAACTTTCCAAGAAAGTAATTTAATGTCCAATGAATGCATAGGTTCAAACGGAGGAGCTTGAAGAGCCCCCAGAACCAAATTCAAACTCCAAGGAGGAGAAATTGACTTAATGACAGGTTTTATACGAACCAAAGCTTGTACAAAACAATGAATATCAGGAAGATTAGCAATCTTTCTGTGAAAAAGAACAGAAAGAGCAGAGATTTGTCCTTTCAAAGAACTTGCGGATAAACCTTTATCTAAACCATCCTGAAGAAACTGTAAAATTCTCAGAATTCTAAAAGAATGCCAAGAAAAATGATGAGAAAGACACCAAGAAATATAAGTCTTCCAGACTCTATAATATATCTTTCTGGATACAGATTTACGAGCCTGTAACATAGTATTAATCACAGAGTCAGAGAAACCTCTTTGACCAAGAATCAAGCGTTCAATCTCCATACCTTTAAATTTAAGGATTTGAGATCCTGATGGAAAAAAGGACCTTGCGACAGAAGGTCTGGTCGTAGCGGAAGAGTCCACGGATGGCAAGAGGCCATCCGGACAAGATCCGCATACCAAAACCTGTGAGGCCATGCCAGAGCTACCAGCAGAACAAACGAGCATTCCTTCAGAATCTTGGAGATTACTCTTGGAAGAAGAACTAGAGGCGGAAAGATATAAGCAGGATGATACTTCCAAGGAAGTGATAATGCATCCACTGCTTCCGCCTGAGGATCCCGGGATCTGGACAGATACCTGGGAAGTTTCTTGTTTAGATGAGACGCCATCAGATCTATTTCTGGAAGCTCCCACATTTGAACAATCTGAAGAAATACCTCTGGGTGAAGAGACCATTCGCCCGAATGCAACGTTTGGCGACTGAGATAATCCGCTTCCCAATTGTCTATACCTGGGATATGAACCGCAGAGATTAGACAGGAGCTGGATTCCGCCCAAACCAGAATTCGAGATACTTCATTCATAGCCAGAGGACTGTGAGTCCCTCCTTGATGATTGATGTATGCCACAGTAGTGACATTGTCTGTCTGAAAACAAATGAACGATTCTCTCTTCAGAAGAGGCCAAGACTGAAGAGCTCTGAAAATTGCACGGAGTTCCAAAATATTGATCGGTAATCTCACCTCCTGAGATTCCCAAACTCCTTGTGCCGTCAGAGATCCTCACACAGCTCCCCAACCTGTGAGACTTGCATCTGTTGAAATTACAGTCCAGGTCGGAAGCACAAAAGAAGCCCCCTGAATTAAACGATGGTGATCTGTCCACCACGTTAGAGAGTGTCGTACAATCGGTTTTAAAGATATTAATTGAGATATCTTTGTGTAATCCTTGCACCATTGATTCAGCATACAGAGCTGAAGAGGTCGCATGTGAAAACGAGCAAAGGGGATCGCGTCCGATGCAGCAGTCATAAGACCTAGAATTTCCATGCATAAGGCTACCGAAGGGAATGATTGTGACTGAAGGTTTCGACAAGCTGAAATCAATTTTAGACGTCTCTTGTCTGTTAAAGACAGAGTCATGGACACTGAATCTATCTGGAAACCCAGAAAGGTTACCCTTGTCTGAGGAATCAATGAACTTTTTGGTGAATTGATCCTCCAACCATGATCTTGAAGAAACAACACAAGTCGATTCGTATGAGATTCTGCTAAATGTAAAGACTGAGCAAGTACCAAGATATCGTCCAAATAAGGAAATACCACAATACCCTGTTCTCTGATTACAGACAGAAGGGCACCGAGAACCTTTGTAAAAATTCTTGGAGCTGTAGCTAGGCCAAACGGCAGAGCCACAAACTGGTAATGCATGTCCAGAAAAGAGAATCTCAGGAACTGATAATGATCTGGATGAATCGGAATATGCAGATATGCATCCTGTAAATCTATTGTGGACATAAAATGCCCTTGCTGAACAAAAGGCAAGATAGTCCTTACAGTTACCATTTTGAACGTTGGTATCCTTACATAACGATTCAATATTTTTAGATCCAGAACTGGTCTGAAGGAATTCTCCTTCTTGGTACAATGAAGAGATTTGAATAAAACCCCATCCCCTGTTCCAGAACTGGAACTGGCATAATTACTCCAGCCAACTCTAGATCTGAAACACAATTCAGAAATGCTTGAGCTTTCACTGGATTTACTGGGACACGGGAAAGAAAAAATCTCTTTGCAGGAGGTCTCATCTTGAAACCAATTCTGTACCCTTCTGAAACAATGTTCTGAATCCAAAGATTGTGAACAGAATTGATCCAAATTTCTTTGAAAAAACGTAACCTGCCCCCTACCAGCTGAGCTGGAATGAGGGCCGCACCTTCATGTGGACTTAGAAGCAGGCTTTGCCTTTCTAGAAGGCTTGGATTTATTCCAGACTGGAGATGGTTTCCAAACTGAAACTGCTCCTGAGGATGAAGGATCAGGCTTTTGTTCTTTGTTGAAACGAAAGGAACAAAAACGATTATTAGCCCTGTTTTTACCCTTAGATTTTTTATCCTGTGGTAAAAAAGTTCCTTTCCCACCAGTAACAGTTGAGATAATGGAATCCAACTGAGAACCAAATAATTTGTTACCCTGGAAAGAAATGGAAGGTAGAGTTGATTTAGAAGCCATATCAGCAATCCAAGTTTTAAGCCATAAAGCTCTTCTAGCTAAAATAGCTAGAGACATAAACCTGACATCAACTCTGATAATATCAAAAATGGCATCACAGATAAAATTATTAGCATGCTGAAGAAGAATAATAATATTATGAGAATCATGATCTGTTACTTGTTGTGCTAAAGTCTCCAACCAAAAAGTTGAAGCTGCAGCAACATCAGCCAAAGATATAGCAGGTCTAAGAAGATTACCTGAACACAGATAAGCTTTTCTTAGAAAGGATTCAATTCTCCTATCTAAAGGATCTTTAAACGAAGTACCATCTGACGTAGGAATAGTAGTACGTTTAGCAAGGGTAGAAATAGCCCCATCGACTTTAGGGATTTTGTCCCAAAATTCTAATCTGTCAGACGGCACAGGATATAATTGCTTAAAACGTTTAGAAGGAGTAAATGAATTACCCAATTTATCCCATTCTCTGGAAATTACTTCAGAAATAGCATTAGGAACAGGAAAAACTTCTGGAATAACCACAGGAGATTTAAATACCTTATCTAAACGTTTAGAATTAGTATCAAGAGGACCAGAATCCTCTATTTCTAAAGCAATTAGTACTTCTTTAAGTAAAGAACGAATAAATTCCATTTTAAATAAATATGAAGATTTATCAGCATCAATCTCTGAGACAGAATCCTCTGAACCAGAAGAGTCATCAGAATCAGAATGATGATGTTCATTTAAAAATTCATCTGTAGAGAGAGAAGTTTTAAAAGATTTTTTATGTTTACTAGAAGGAGAAATAACAGACATAGCCTTCTTGATGGATTCAGAAACAAAATCTCTTATGTTATCAGGAACATTCTGCACCTTAGATGTTGAGGGAACTGCAACAGGCAATGGTACATTACTAAAGGAAATATTATCTGCTTTAAACAAGTTTGTCATGACAATTAATACAAACAACAGCCGGAGGAATAGCTACCAAAAGTTTACAGCAGATACACTTAGCTTTGGTAGTTCCAGCACTAGACAGCGATTTTCCTGAAGTATCTTCTGACTCAGATGCAACGTGAGACATCTTGCAATATGTAAGAGAAAAAACAACATATAAAGCAAAATTGATCAAATTCCTTAAATGACAGTTTCAGGAATGGGAAAAAATGCCAATAAACAAGCTTCTAGTAACCAGAAGCAAAGAAAAAATGAGACTAAAATAATGTGGAGACAAAAGCAACGCCCATATTTTTTGGCGCCAAATAATACGCCCACATTGTTTGGCGCCTAAATGCTTTTTGGCGCCAAAAATGACACCACATCCGGAACGCCGACATTTTGGGCGCAAAAGGACGTCAAAAAATGACGCAACTTCCGGCGACACGTATGACGCCGGAAACAGAAAAGATTTTTTTTTTTTTTTTTTTGCGCCAAAAAAGTCCGCGCCAAGAATGACGCAATAAAATGAAGCATTTTCAGCCCCCGCGAGCCTAACAGCCCACAGGGAAAAAAAGTCAAATTTTTAAGGTAAGAAAAAATGATTGAATCAAATGCATTATCCCAAATATGAAACTGACTGTCTGAAAATAAGGAATGTTGAACATTCTGAGTCAAGGAAATAAATGTTTGAATACATATATTTAGAACTTTATAAATAAAGTGCCCAACCATAGCTTAGAGTGTCACAGAAAATAAGATTTACTTACCCCAGGACACTCATCTACATGTTTGTAGAAAGCCAAACCAGTACTGAAACGAAAATCAGCAGAGGTAATGGTATATAAATAAGAGTATATCGTCGATCTGAAAAGGGAGGCAAGAGATGAATCTCTACGACCGATAACAGAGAACCTATGAAATAGACCCCGTAGAAGGAGATCACTGCATTCAAATGGGCAATACTCTCCTCACATCCCTCTGACATTCACTGCACGCTGAGAGGAAAACCGGGCTCCAACTTGCTGCGGAGTGCATATCAACGTAGAATCTAGCACAAACTTACTTCACCACCTCCATAGGAGGCAAAGTTTGTAAAACTGAATTGTGGGTGTGGTGAGGGGTGTATTTATAGGCATTTTGAGGTTTGGGAAACTTTGCCCCTCCTGGTAGGAATGTATATCCCATACGTCACTAGCTCATGGACTCTTGCTAATTACATGAAAGAAAACTGCAGTTTTCCATAGAAAACCTAGATGATCAAGAAGCTTCCAGCTTCTTGTCCATGGATCCATAAAGGAGCAACTATTCTTCATAGGGATCTAAATTCTCTAAACCATAGTAGAAAAATCTCCTTAGCATGTCTAGAGACACCTCCACATAGGAAGGAAGATGATAGAGATGATCAAGTTTGTAAAACTTCCAAGGGTTGACAACGATAGGAATAGCGGTGTCGTCTAAGTAGCCAAAACGTCCTTTAACAATACACGAGGTGTTCAAGCATACATCTGAAGGTTACCACTTCAGTATCAGATGAAGGAATCATACTGTCCGAATCTAAGATTTCACCCTCAGAGGCTACCAACGTATTCTCCTCATCAGACAAATAAGGAATGACAACATGAGTGGTAACAGATAGGACAGAAACCTTACTATCTGAATCTTTTATGTTCCTTTTGCGTCTTCCCTCTAACACAGGAAAATTAGATAATGCCGCAGATAATCCTAAAAATACCTGGGCAGCAATTTCTGCATGCAAATAAACTCCTCCAGGAGATTGATAGGAACCACAGGGCATTGTATGTGATGCCATTAAGGCTTGGGACTTTTGAGGAGAAAGCTGTGGCATTGCATGAACAGCAACATCCTGGGAGACCACAGGCTCATAGGGCAACTACCTATCTTGACATGCAATATGTCTGGCTAACCATGTAGTACAAAGGTACTTAGCAAATAAATCTGTGCGTTTAAATGAATCATGAGAGACAACATATTCTAAAGATTAGCTTAACCTGGCCTATTCAGGGTTTGAACCCAGGTTTCCCACTTCCTAGACAGTAGATTACCACTATACTAAATGTGAGTATTGAATGTAACCTCCCCCAGAACAAGCATCAATTTTGCAATTTTATAAAAACAAACTACATTTCTATAAGGACCACTGTCCCTTTAAGAGAAAATGCTAGCTCCACAGTAAGTCAAACGCGGAGCCTCTGCCGCTCAGTCTGACTGAGGAGAACACCAGAAAGATTAAACAGTAAAAGGAGAGAGTACGAGTCACACTGGAAGCCGAAACCTTCTATACAAATTGGCATCGCCACTGAAAAGCGGAAGAGACACATCCCGTGACTTCTTCTATTCCTCTCATAGAAAGTGTGCAGCTAAGTAAAAAGGCGCGCCAAAAAACTCTGCGGCTCAGCTTGACTGAACTCAAAGAGAATAAACAGCATCAAAAACCCTGTCGCCTGCAATGTCTGAAAAAATACAATGGTGCAGCAGACCATAATAAAATAAACATTAGTTCCCAGTGCAGGACCAAGTTCCCTCTGCAGGACCAACATAAAAGACAGGATTCCTTTGCGTCTTCTAATGTAACAGAAAATGCTCCTAAAATTCAGCCCAACATAAAAATTAATTGCACAATGAAATATCACATATGAGGAAGAATTATTAACAATGGGTATAATTAACCCCTGAGGAACCTCTAAATGAGCCATAAAAAATATAATCAGGGTAAACTATTATTTATGAAGTATTAACCTTTAGTCTCCCTGTCACTCACAGTGCCCACTCCCTGCCATAAGCAATCCTGCTTGTATCACAGGAATTAAACCCCTAAGTGCAGCTCCTTCTGTTTAGTGCCAGCGTTTTTTAACAAATAACAAAATGGCACTTACCTGCACCTCTAGCTGTCCGACAGGAGGACAGCTCAGCTGGCATGAGAGGAAGCCACTTCTCACAGATACCTGTGAAAATAAGAAAGGACAGAGTAAACCTACTCTGGCTTTCTACATAAGGGCAGGGCAGCAACCTGTTAAGAAATCGCAATGAGACCCCCCTCATAAGTTCCTAACTGCTTGAAAGCTACTACTGCCCTACTGAAGAGACTGACGTGGAGTACAGCTAAACCCTTTACTTAGGAAAGATCAGAGCAAACCTACTGTGGCTTTCAAAATAATAAACTCTTGATTGAAGCAAACCTTATTCAGACACCAAAACTTCAGCTCCTCCTTGCACTGAAGGCAAAGAGAATGACTGGGGATTGTGGGAAAGGAAGTGACATTTAACAGCTTTGCTGGGGTGCACTTTGCCTCCTCCTGCTGGCCAGGAGTGGTTTTACCAACAGTAATTGATGATTCCGTGGACTCACCATATCTTATGAAAGAAAAAGGTTGGAGTAACACTGATGATTTTATAAAAGAAGAGAAACAGGACAATCCACCCCAAGGTCAAAAACTACTTTGAAGAGCAACCAAATAGTTTCCCTTCCCATTCAGTCTTGATATAAAAAAATCCAAAAAGAGATGTAACCTTAGGAAAGTATATTATTTAACCAAGGTTAAGACACATTTGAAAGTCGGATTTCTTAAAAAGACTCAACCTGCCTCAGGGGGAATGGCTTGAGCACAAGGCTTCCTTGGGCATGGCCTGAGGAATGGAAGGATTAGTATCAGACTCTTAAGAGGATTAGCAAAACAACAGAGCCAAAGTTCTGGCTAACAAACAAGATGCTATAAGTACTATATTTATAATTTGTTATAAGTTCATAGTGTTTGGGTTCCATTTAAAACTTAAATTTAATTAAAATCACTTAAAACATTGATTTCCATATGCAGCAAAATTACTGTTTTTCCAATATATTTTACAGCCACAAATACTAAAAACACATAATGCTGTTATTCTTGCAATACCTATTGTAAGCACTGACAGTAAGTGCATAGTGATTGAAAGGTCTTGCGACTAGTGATTTGAAAGATTTTACCTATGAAAATAAGAAGATGGGTTATTGTAGGATTTAAAGACAGACCTATCTCTGGTCTCTGTACCCATGTCATTTACAAATGTGGGAAATAATTAACTGGATTAGTGCTGCTGAATCTGTTACTGCTCTACAAATAAATACATAAATAATAATAATAATTACCAAATAATGGAAGTGTGTCAAAGGGTATTGAAACGCAAGCAACATCAAAACATTAGATATTACTTCAACCCTCTGAAATATAAATAATTTACAGTAAATATTTTATAAATGAATGTATGGAAAGGTAATATGAATAATCAAGTATAATCTATCCTTAACTCCCTACATGGAGATACACAAGATATTTCCATCCCTTCAATTTAAGTGATATAGATCTTGGTATTTTTATTTTTTTCCTCTTCACATTAAATCATATTTGTCAATCAAAATATATTGGCTATCTACTCCCAAAAATGAATTTTGCTTACTGGCTGAATTGGGAGCCGAGTTTCTCGAGTGATCACAATGCTATATCATATTGTTTGTTAATAACCCACCACCGCAACAACAGAAAAGCTCCTGAAAAGGACTTTTTGAGTGTTAACTACCTGTACCTCTTTTTGAAATAGAAACTGATTCATACAATAGCTCGTTCACACCTCTTCAGGTTACAGGATAACTCTATTCATGTAAGCCCCCTGTTCACTCTGCTAGGAAAATACTCATTCGTATCTGTGACGTTCATCTATATTCATCACAAGACATCTTCAACACTCTTGTCAGGTTGGACATAATTCTATGGGAACATCAGGACAACATCTACAAATGGCGTAATTTTATATTTAATTTTTCATATTTGATTGTATTTCTCACACTGATGCAATTGTCACTAACAGTACATACATGCATTATTAAAATTGTGTTTTACAGGATTGTAGCTTTTATAATTAACTATAGCAATCAATTTCCCTCTGCACCACTGCTAACCCTTCTAAATGCATCTTTTAGGTCAGTTATTTCCAAAGTGGGCAGTACTGTCCCTTGGGGGCACTAATAGGCATAAGAGGTGGAAGGAGGTATTGAATTTACCATAGGGGGTGCTAGAAGGAAAGGAGTGGAAGAGGATGCTAGTGTTCCCTCCAAGTATAATTATTGTAATTTGTTGTACTTTATCCTAGAAGAGTAAAGCAAAACAACTTTCTCACTTTGCATTTTTTCTTCTATGATAGTTCAGGTTTACAATTTACACTTCCTCTCACTTTGATATATTTCAGCCACTTGTACTGTAGGGTGGTATTCTTTGTTTTTCCAGTGATGTACATTGTCACACATTATTAACAATAACTGCACAGTTTAGAATCATTGTGTAGTAGCAGGAAACATAGCAAAGGCCTGCTCTGCTTGTCTGAGTAGTTTTGTACACAGTAAACAGGTTAAGGTTTTTAAAGGGACACTGAACCCAATTTTTTCTTTCGTGATTCAGATAGAGCATGCAATTTTAAGCAACTTTCTAATTTATTCCTATTATCAAATTTTATTCATTCTTTATTCTTGAAAATCAAGAATGTAAGTTTAGATGGCAGCCCTTTTTTGGTGAACAACCTGGGTTGTTTTTGCTGATTGGTGGATAAATTCACTCACCAATAATCAAGTGCTGTCCGGAGTCCTGAACCAAAAAATAGCTAAGAAGCCTTCTTTTTCAAATAAAGATAGCAAGAGAATGAAGAAAAATTGGTAATTGAAGTAAATTAGAAAGTTGCTTAAAATTGCATGCTCCATCTGAATCACGAAAGAAAAAAACTGGGTTCAGTGTCCCTTTAAGTCTTCTTCCATCAGAAATAATCTGGGGGTGCACGATAATCTGGGGGTGCACTACATAACACTTTGGTAAATACAATACACTTTCTATAAAGTTGATTTATTGGTGCAGTAGTACAACTATGCTCCAAGCAAAAAAATCAACTACAGATCTCTGACTTTGACAATTTAAAGGGGCATGAAACCCCAAATGTTTCTTTCATGATTCAGAATGAGCATGTCATTTTTATAACATCTTTCTAATTTTCTTCTATTATAAAATTTTCTTTGTTCACTTGGCAACATTTGTTGAAAAAAAGGTCAGGAACGTGCATCAGTCTAGAGCACTATATGGCAGCAGTTTTGCAAGAATCTTATCAGTTTGCAAGAACATTAGATGGCCGCACTATTTATTGCCATGTAGTGTTCCAGATGCATACCTAGGTGTCTCTTCAACAAAGAATACTATGGGAATGAAGCAAATTTGATAATAGTAAATTGGAAACATTTTAAAAATTGTAGGCTCTGTATGAATCATAAAACAACATTTTTGGATTTTATTTTACTGTAAGACTCCTGCTATGTGACATGAAACTCATCCATCAGAAGTGAAGCAATTACTCAATGTGGTTTATGAGACTCCTGCACGGTGACTATGACTTTAAAAAGCTGGTATCAGAAGATAAAGATAATAGTTTTAATACAATACAATAACAAATATTTAGATTGTATTATGTCATTATCTTTATTAAGGGTAGTGCGCTGCTGGGGTCCCATTTAAGATCGCTGCTACTTAACATCTCCCCAGCTCACGGAGTTAAAGGGATAGTCTAGTTAAAATTAAACTTTCATGATAGAGCATGCAATTTTAAGCAACTTTCGAATTTACTCCTATTATCAATTTTTCTTTGTTTTCTTGGTATCTTTATTTGAAAAAGCAAGATTGTAAGCATAAGAGCCGGCCCATTTTTGGTTCAGAACCTGGGTAGGGCTTGCTGATTGATGTCAAAATGTAGCCACCAATAAGCAAACGCTACCCAGGTGCTGAACCAAAAATGGTCCGGCTCTTTAGACAGGTGTTCACCACCCACTAATTAGAAAACTAACCCTCCAGAAGGGAGGTAAATGTTTTGTATGCTAGTTTGTTAGGTATAAAAGGCAGAGGTAGGTTTGAGAATTATTATATGCCTGACGAAACGGTTTGCTAACCGAGAAACGCGTTGCAAATATTGGGGTCCACACTGTTAACCCCTTGGTCCACTTGCCACAACAAACCTATGTGTTGTTGTATTTTATTTTTGTGTTTTTAATAAATCATTTTTTAATTCATCTGCGAGTGGATCACTCTACCTACTTTCTGCCTGACATCCTTTACAAGAGATATCCCTAACATTTGGTACAAGTTTACTTTGGAAAATTGGATCTACTACCTCACAGCATTTGAGATTGTGCCTTGAGGTGAGCTGCCACACCTGCCTAAATCTGCAGCCTGTTCCCACCAGCACATTGGTGTGCTTTTGGAGCATGTGAGTACTCTTTTTATATCCAGTACAATTTTGCTGTTTATACTCTTAATGGTCTGCACATGTAGTGCTCCATTCCTGTGTTTCCTGTAATTCTCCAGCACCACATCATTGAGAGCGTGACTGAATGGGTGAGCTGTCACACCTGTAATAATCTGCAGCCTGTCCCTACTAACACATCAGTGTGTTCTTGGAGTATGTGAGTACCCATTTGGCTATCTTTTAAATTCATTGTGTTTACATCTGACGATACATCACATGAGGCGCCCCTCTGTTCTTTTCCTTTTTGTATACTTAACATCTCCCCAGCTCACGGAGTTAAAGGGATAGTCTAGTTAAAATTAAACTTTCATGATAGAGCATGCAATTTTAAGCAACTTTCGAATTTACTCCTATTATCAATTTTTCTTTGTTTTCTTGGTATCTTTATTTGAAAAAGCAAGATTGTAAGCATAAGAGCCGGACCATTTTTGGTTCAGAACCTGGGTAGAGCTTGCTGATTGATGTCAAAATGTAGCCACCAATAAGCAAACGCTACCCAGGTGCTGAACCAAAAATGGTCTGGCTCTTAAACTTGCATTCTTGCTTTTTCAAATAAAGATACCAAGAGTAAGTTGCTTAAAACAGTGTGCTCTATCTGAATCATGAAAGTTTAATTTTGACTAGACTATCCCTTTAAATCATCCTGATCAGATTACAATCACATGAGGGCAGGGGGCACAGCTGCACAAGGCATTGCTTGTGTAATGTTCAATGCAAGCAGTGGATGCTGCCCACTAGCCGCAAAGTTTATAGAAACAAGGGGGCAGTGACCTAAAAAGGTTTGGTTTTAGGTTAATCATCAGGATGGCAGTTTTCCTATCACTATATGGACATTTGAGAACTTTCATAAGGATTCTTTTAAACTATATTTATTTATCTTGTTTGACAAAGGCCCAGTCCCATTTTAATGTGAACTGTGAACAAGTTGGCAGGTGCGAGTTTCTGTGCAAATGACAACATTTTTTTTACAGGATTTTCACTTCTTTAAAACTGTAAATTGTGCCCCCCCCCCTGCTGTTTTGTATCTTTCTAAGAGGCTCTCAAAGGGATATGAAACCCCAAATTTGTCTTCCATGATTCAGAGACAGCATGCAATTGTACACAACTTCTAATTTACTTATCTGTTATCAATTTTTGTTTGTTCTCGGGAACATAAACTTAGGAGTCGGCCTATTTTTGGAGCATTATATGGCAGCAGTTTTGTAAGAATGTTATCCATTTGCAAGAGCAGTATTTCCTGGCATGTAGTGCTCAGAGTCCAGATGCCTACCTAGGTATTTTTCAACAAAAAAATATTATCGGAACAAAGCAAATTTAATTAAAAAAAGTAAATTTTGGTTTCATATCCCTTTAAACAAGATTGTGTGATCCTGAATAGGTTCTTATAGGGAACAATCCCTCCATGTCCAGCCTCATTCATAACAGTGCATATATTATTGAACTTGTGATCAAACATTTGTGACCATGAGTTCATTAATATATGAACTCTTGTGAACAAGCTTGGACTTTGCTAAGCAACTCGTATCTGCCATCTTGTTTACAGCTCATGTCAAAATGGAACCAGGCCTTTAACAAACAAGCGGCTAGATTACGAGTTTTGCGGTATGAGTGAAAAAGCAGCGTTAAGGCTCTTTTTCACTACCGCTGGTATTACAAGTCTTGCAGGTTTAACTGCACCGCGCACTTTTTTGGCCGTAACGCAACATAACTACCGCAGCTTTCATAACTATCGCATTGCTTTTGCAATGAGACTTCCATAGCGCCGGTATTACGAGTCTGCCTGGGAGGCCAAAAAGTGAGCGGTACACCCTATACCGTCAAGATCCATACCGTAAACTGAAAGTCAGTAGTTATGGGTTTTATGCTACAAAGCCGTAACATAAAACTTATAACTAAAGTGCTAAAAAGTACACTAAACACCCACAAACTACCTATTAACCCCAAAACCGAGGCCCTCCCGCATCGCAAACACTAAAATAAAATTATTAACCCCTAATCTGCCGCTCCCGACATCGCCACCGCTATAATAAACATATTAACCCCTAAACTGCCACCCTGACCCCTACATTACACTTATTAACCCCTATTCTGCCACCCCCGACACCTACATTACACTTATTAACCCCTAATCTGCCGCCCCTAAGATCGCCGCCACTATACTATAGTTATTAACCCCTAACCCTAAGTCTAACCTAACACCCACTAACTTTAATGTAATTAAAATACATCTGAATAAAACCTACTATTAATAACTAAATAATTACTATTTAAAACTAAATACTTACCTGTAAAATAAACCCTAAGCCAGCTACAATATAACTAATAGTTACATTGTATCTATCTTAGGTTTTATTTTTATTTCACAGCTAAGTTTGTATTTATTTTAACTAGGTAGACTAGTTAGTAAATAGTTATTAACTATTTACTAACTACCTAGCTAAAATAAATACAAATTTACATGTAAAAAAAAAACCTAACCTGTCTTACACTAACACTTAACCTTACACTACAATTAAATAAATTACATTAATTAAATACAATTAACTAAATTACAAAAAAAAACAAAACACTAAATTAAACAAAATAAAAAAGAAATTATCAAATATTTAAACTAATTACACCTAATCTAATAGCCCTATGAAAATAAAAAATCCCCCCCCAAAATAAAAAAAACCCTAGCCTACAATAAACTACCAATGGCCTTTAAAAGGGCCTTTTGCGGGACATTGCCAACAGTAAAACCCACCACCCACACAACCAAACCCCCCAAATAAAATCCTAACTAAAAAAAACCTAAGCTCCCCATTGCCCTGAAAAGGGCATTTGTATGGGCATTGCCCTAAAAAGGGCATTTAGCTCTGTTTCCACCCAAACCCTAATCTAAATATAAAACCCACCCAATAAACCCTTAAAAAAACCTAACACTAACCCTCGAAGACCGGACATAAATCCTCAACGAAGCCAGCAGAAGTCTTCATTCAAACGGCAAGAAGTGGTCCTCCAGACGGGCAGAAGTCTTCATTTTCAGCCAATAGGATTTTTTCACCTTTAATTCCGATTGGCTGATAAAATTCTGTTAGCCAATCAGAATTTAAGGGACGCCATCTAGGATGACGTCACGTAAAGGAACCTTCATTCCAGAAGAGCCGTCGTCAGAAGAGGATGCTCCGCGCTGGATGTCTTGAAGATGGAGCCGCTCCGCGCCGGATGGATGAAGATAGAAGATGTCATCTGGATGAAGACTTCTGCCCGTCGGGAGGACCACTTCTTGCCGCTTGGATGAAGACTTCTCCCGGCTTCGTTGAGGACTTCTTGCCGCTTGGATGAAGACTTCTCCCGGCTTCGCTAAGGATGGATGTCCGGTCTTCAAAAACTGTAAGTGGATCTTCGGGGGTTAGTGTTAGGTTTATTTAAGGGTTTATTGGGTGGGTTTTATTTTTAGATTAGGGTTTGGGCGGAAAAAGAGCTAAATGGCCTTTTCAGGGCAATGAGGAGCTTTTTTAGTTTTTACTGTTGGGGGGTTGTTTGTATTTTTTTTACAGGTAAAAAAGCTGATTTCTTTGGGGCAATGCCCAGCAAAAGGCCCTTTTAAGGCCATTGTTAGTTTATTAAAGGCTAGGGTATTTTATTTTATTTTATTTTATTTTGGGGGGGCTTTTTTCATAGGGCTATTAGATTAGGTGTAATTAGTTTAAATATTTGATCATTTCTTTTTTATTTTGTGTAATTTAGTGTGTTTTTTTGTAATTTAGTTAATTGTATTTAATTAATGTAATTTATTTAATTGTAGTGTAAGGTTAGGTGTTAGTGTAAGACAGGTTAGGTTTTATTTTACAGGTAAATTTGTATTTAATAATAGTTAATAACTATTTACTAACTAGTCTACCTAGTTAAAATAAATACAAACTTAGATGTGAAATAAAAATAAAACCTAAGCTAGCTACAATGTAACTATTAGTTATGTTGTAGCTAGCTTAGGGTTTATTTGATAGGTTTTTAGTTTTAAATAGGAATAATTTAGTTATTAATAGTAATTTTTATTTAGATTTATTTTAATTACATTAAAGTTAGTGGGTGTTAGGGTTAGGTTTAGGGGTTAATACCTTTAGAATAGTGGCGGCAACATTGGGGGTGGCAGATTAGGGGTTAATAAGTGTAGGTAGGTGTCGACGATGTCGAGGGCGGCAGATTAGGGGTTAATAAGTGTAATGTAGGTGGCGGTGGGGGCAGCAGATTAGGAATTAATAAGTGTAATGTAGGTGTCGGCGATGTCGGGGGTGGCAGATTAGGGGTGTTTAGACTCGGGGTTTATATTAGGGTATTAGGTGTAAACATAACTTTTCTTTCCCCATAGGAATCAATGGGGCTGTGTTACGGAGCTTTACGCTCCTTTATTGCAGGTGTTAGGCTTTTTTTCAGCCGGCTCTCCCCATGGATGTCTATGGGGAAATCGTGCACGAGCACGTAAAACCAGCTCACCACAGCGCTGGTATTGGATTGCGGTATGGAGCTCAATTTTGCTTTATGCTGCAATATTGCCTGCTAACGCCGGGTTTTTGTAAACCTGTAATACCAGTGCTGTAGGGAGGTGAGCGGTGACAATAACTTGCAAGTTAGTACCGAGCAGCTCTTACCGCAAAACTCGTAATCTAGCCGAAGGGAAATAAATACAATTTAAAAGAATCCAGGTAAAAGTCCTCAAATGCCCATACAGAGATAGGAAAACAGTGTACAGATAACCTATAAGACGCATTTAGATGGGTTAGCAGTGGTGCAGATGGAAACCGATTGCAATAGTTAACTATGAAAGATGGAATTAAGGGGGGGCGGAGCCAGCTGCCTAAGAGAAAAGACGCACATTAATGGAGCTCCTGAAGCCAGACTACTAAAACCCTGTTTCAAACAGCCTTCTGTACCTACATTTGTCCCTTAATCTACTCTTAGAATGGCAGTCTGTTCCCTGCACCTTGCTTCTCTACTCGCAGAGCTATGTGAGCAAGCTGATAGTCAATTCTATAGTTGAAAGCTGTTTTTGCAGAGCTGCGCAATCAAGATGGCGTCTCATCCTCACCCAACTCATACACTAGCAAGGGGGATTTGACTGAGACTACACTATCTACACAACACCTTCCAGATCGACTGCGAGAGGGGAGGCCCAGCTGGGGACTAGCCGACAACCTGCCTAGTCTAACGGGAAGAAACCCAGCACCACTACTTGCAGTAGATCTACACCACATGGCTGGTGGTTACCTACAACAAGGGGAAACCCCACAGATCACTACTAAGCGGCGCTCGCAGTCCTCCGCTGCTATTACAAATTGGAGCCGCATTGCTTAGTCCAACAGGAGATACCCCCCGATACAGAGGAAGGGGTTGACCCAAGAAAGCAGCCTAAACACCTCATCACTCATTTCCAATGACAAGGCGAACCATGCTATTATCAGGCACCTTCCCTCGAGAGCAGTGATACAATGCACCAGACCGGGTAAGACTGTCAGCGCTACAGACAGCGCAATACATATCTTTAGCGAGCTGGGTAAGCTCTTGGTTCTGATATCCCATGGAAGGCTGACACCGCGCAACATTTTCCACACATCTGCCACATGGAAACTGAGTCGATCACTCATCGCACCCCTGATGAATCTCAAGACAGGCATCGGCTAAGTTATTTTTGGCTGCTCCCAAGCTAATTACTAACTTTTAGCAGCTACAGCAAGGACTTGTCGCTAATTATTTTAGAGACTTGGTCGTAGATGAAAACCTAACAGTTTGATGCCACTGACTGAGCCTGCCCTCTGAGAAAATGTATTGTGAGACACGGTTCTTAATTGCTATTTTAACATTTGCCTGTTCCTTTTTATTCTCATGCTAAATGTTTCCCTTTCTAGATGTGTTTGGAGGGCTGTATAGTAAAGTCAATCGGCCTATAGTTATTTTAATGAGACTGTTCTCTCAAATATATATTCTCACATAGCCTCCTATGATTTTGTGATGCAGACAACTTTTTCTGCACCAGTTTTATGTTTGCATATCACTATATCCGCTTTTAATATGGTCCTTAAGTATGCACAAACTGTTTGCTCTCAACGCTGCCCTACAAATGTTCCTCCATGTGAAGCCTGCTGTTTAGCCATTATGTATAGCAATGAGCCTTAATATGTCCTCCTATCCTTAGCCACTCAGCTAATTTTCAATGTAATTTAGAGTCTCAGTCTATTACACGATATATGTTACAAGTTCTTTAAGTTCATTGTTAGTTCTATTAAAAACTCCATCCACATAGGCTGAAATCATATAACTTAGATATATCTGCAGTTTTGCTGCACACTTAAGCTTATTATTTTTCTCCCTGTTTTGTCTGATGCCTGGTAGTGGAAGTGTTAGGGGCTAGCTTATATCAATTTTCCTTAAGTTCAAGGTTAGCTGCACATAAAGCTTCATACTAATAGGCAGAAATCATTCAACATGGATACCTATATAGATAAGCTATTCATTTAAGCTTATTACTCCTGACTTAGATATGTTTTATGCCTTGCAATACATATACTGGGCTATCACTTATACCAATTAGAAGTTTAACTGCTTAATTTGTTGTTTGAAAGTGTTGCTTATGTCCTTGCTCATATATACTTGAAGTTTAAATATATATATTAGGGTATACCCACCTTGGAGGATTATTTAAAAAATCCTAATTGCTCATAATTTATGTCACTTATTGCTACCTCCCCCTTTTCATCCTATACAAGCAGCCTAGAGGACTCACCCAGCTACTATACTACTCCCCCCCAGTAAACATTTTATTTCAACCGAGTGGTACTGGTGGGAATCTAACAGTCTTATGTTGGGCAGACAATGTTCTACATTGAACAGATGATCTCCCTCCCATAGTTTAGATAAACAATATTTTGTTTCCTTGAAGTCTCTCCCTGTGTCTACATAACATGATCTCTATTTGTTCCTTGCCTCTTACTACGTTCACATCTTATAAGGCTCCGCCCCTCCATCCCCTTCCCCATACCAATTAGAGCGGCTCTTGCCCACTGCACTCCCTTTCCCCCTCCCCGCTAATTTGATTCAAAAGCGACCAAACAATAAATAATCCTCCCTTGTCCCAATTTATCTGTCTATTTCTCTTAGAGTAAATAATTCTATAAATGACAAGGGGGAGACAATACTTATTATCTCTATAATATAAAATGAGGTTTCATTATTTTTTATTGTTATACAGGTTAAATGTGTTTTATAACATCACTTATGCTTTCCAGATATTTACTGCAAACTTTTTATTTATTTTTTATTTATTTATTTCCTCTATCTACAGTACTTATAATTCTAATACTGGACCCAGTCTTGTTTTGCATATGTAATGTTCTGATCTCCTTTTTGGATTGCATAGACTCCAAACCCAGATTTATTGTATTTGTAATACTTCATACTGTAATTGCTGGGTATATAATACCTGTTCCTATGTTTATTTGTTTATTGTGACTAGATGAACATTGGCTGTAATATTTCTCACAACCTCTCAATAAAAATATATTTAAAAAAAAAAAAAAAAAAGGATGGAATTAAGCAATCTCCTGTATAAACCCAATTTTAATAATACCTGAACTGTTGGTGACAATCACGCCAGTGCAAGAAATACAATTAAATATGAAAAATGAAATATAAAATCACACCATTTGTAGATAATGGTGTCTTAATGTAAGCTTTCCTGCAGATGCCCTTAGCAGTATATAATATAACATATAGATATGTATAAATTCCTACACATATGTAGATGTGTACCACAGCCTTTCCAAAAGGGAATAATGGATTTTTAATGAATCAATACCATGTATAAATATTAACAATCCTCTAGAATGTGTCTAGAGGTCTTTTCAGAGTGTTTAACATAGGTGTAAGCTAAAAGACCATTTGGAAATAAATAAATAGTCTAATAGGTGTCGGAAAAGCTCCTCTGAGGACTTATCAAGTACCCTGAGCTGCTGATTTCAATAGGGCAAAACTAGGCTCGAAATTTAAAAAAAAAAAAAAAGTAAACTGAAAATTTCCTAAAGTACTATGAAGTTGTGACAAATTCAAATCCTGTACTTATGGCATTCTGTGAGCCAAAACTTTGTCTTGTTGAGTATTATGCAATAGTACACTTTTGCTCCCGCCTAATTATAATTGTAATATAAATAAAACAAAGGATACCCATTTAATTACACACCATTTATTTTCTAACCATTTCTTTTTTTCCTTCAAGTAACTACTATAGCAATATTGAGGAACTTTGATCTTGCTTCTGTTATTTTGTGGAAGATGATTTTAGTTACTTAACTAAGTATTAATCAATAAATTCCAAAAACTTTCAATTGAAAAGTATCATTTACTCATGAAAGCACAAACAATGTAAGAATCCTGCGATAAAGGAAAGATGTTTTGTATGTGGTGGGAGATTGGGAAGATTTCTGGGAGTTCTAATCATCTTCAAGAAGGCAAAAGACTATGGACCCGATTCTCTAAAGCTATCTGGTCATGAGAGATGAACTGTGAGATTCTTCCCATCTATTTTAGCAAGGCAAATTTAACCTTAGGAGCTAAGCCGGTACTATGTAAAAGATAAACATGAATTATAATATAATGTTCACAAAAAAAGCTTTTGCATGATTTTGTTAACCCACTAGATCAGAGTATATTATCAGCAGAGTATGCATGAAAGTATGTATATACATGAGGAAAACTACACACTATTGCTAAGTAAAGTGTCACAAAAACTAACTAATTAGGATTAACAGGAGGTGAAACTCACATTTTTTTCTTTCATGTTTCAGACAGAGATTGTGGTTTTAAACAACTTTCCAATTTACTTCTGTTATATAGTTTTTGTTCTCTTGGTTTCCTTTGCAGAAAAAGATACCTATTTAGGCTCAGGAGTTATTGATTGGTGGCTACACATATATGCTTCATGTTCTTGGTTAACCCAGTGTGTTAACTAGCTCCCAATAGTGTATTGCTGCTTACTCAACAAAGGATACCAAGAGAATGAAGCAAATTAGATAATAAAAGTAAATTGGAAACTTGTTTAAAATTGTAATGTTCTGTCTGATTAATGAAAGAAAAATGTTGTGTTTCATGTCCTGTTAACATATAATGTATCATTTTGAGAAAACTTGTCAATAAGATTTAGTTTTTAGAAGAGCTAATAAGTTAACACAGTAAGTTTCCTGATTCCTACTTTTACATATTGACTCAGGGAAATGCTGAACTTGTGAACACTGCCTAATAGAACATAAAAATAATGTGAAGTAGTTTAGGTATTTAATAGGGAGTCTGACAATCATCCATTGGTTAAAGCTTCCCACCCAAGCTCAGGTGTACTCATGACATAGGGGCCGATTTATCAAAGCATCAATCTCGACGTATTTACTGGAGTCAATACGGTCGCCAAAAACCGCGAATCTACATACGATGGCCTTATTTATTAACAAGTCTGTCAAAAACATGCGCGTCAAGTACGGCATGGTGAGTAATCAATGTTGTGGATATTCTATTTTTCCAACTTTATTTATACCATTCATTACTGTCCATGAACAAGCACATTTCTCTAAAGCTAATCTTTTATTTTTCATCTGTTAATGTCCAAGAAATAGCTAGATTTATACCTGAACAAACAAAACTATCTCATAGAAAGTTATTTTTCTATTTATTTGTTATACAAAAAAAATCTGATATGATATTTTCACATAAATTAATGTGTATTCATATTTCTATAAATCATGATATGCCTATCTCATGTTTTTTTATTTTATTTAAAATGATTATTAATGCTAGAATTTGTACATATATCTTTGCACATACTTGTATATATATATATATATATATATATATATATATATAGTATATATATGTGTGTCATGTCAGAAATCTTTTGCAAACATATTTACATGTCCCTAAATTATTTTTTTTGTTCTAAACAACATTGTCTTTCATATCTCTATGTATATAGTGTAAATATATTATTATTTGAGCAAGAATAATTAAGAATATAACTGCAAGCAGCGATAGAGGTGGCCATGCGCATCGACTTTGCAATGGCATACAAGCAGCTAAGTCACAAAATAAAGCTTTATAGAAATTTTTAAAATTCTAACATTAGCATTTGGGAAAAAAAAACACATTTTCGAAAATTTTGCGTTTTTCAAGATGGCTGCCCTGCCATATGACCAATACATTCATCACAATCAGATGTAACTCTAGGTCATAAGATTTTGTTTTACAACAAATTTCACAGCTTTAAAATAAGCGGTTGCAAAGAAAACACATTTTCGAAATTTTTGCGTAAACCAATATGGCTGCCACAGCTTGTGACCAATTCCTTTAACATGAACAACTGTAATTCTAGGTCACAATATAAGGTTACTTAGCTAGTTTCACAGTTCTAACATAAGCGGTTGCAGAGAAAATAGATTTTCGAAATTTTTGCGCAAAACAAAATGGCTGCCTAATCATATGATATACAGCCTCCATATTATGCACAATTGTTCTTACCATAGATGTCAATAAACATGGCAAAAATAAAGCATTTTTGTAAAACGGTTTTTGTTTTATTATTCATTTAAAAATATCGTTAAGCATTTTTGAAAAATTCAAAATGACTGCCAAACCACATGACCTATCAACATCTCTTGAACAAATCTGAATGTTAGTCATAAGATAACTCTATAAACAAAATTTCAAGTCTGTGCCATAAGCAGTTTCGGAGAAGAAGATTTTTGTAGTTTTTAAAAACCGCGCATACGAAACAAAATGGCCGTCAAGCTATGCATTGTAGGGCTTTCAAATTGCACATACTAATGCTCACTATAGACCTCTACAATTTGCAGAAGTTTTATGAAAATTTGCAAATGTTTTATTTCACGAAGGCGACTGCGCAATGCGAATTTTAACTGCAATATTGTCTTTAAGGGTTATGACTATGTGTAATCATGTGTCTATTACACTGTAATATTGTTAAACATTGTAAAACTAATGTAAAAAGTGCAAAATTACGCAATTAAATGGCGATTAAAAGGTTAATGTCTCACAGCAGCCATGTTGATTACGGAAAAAGCGCAATTTTAACAAACTTGGTAGAGGACCTTGCAAGGAGCATATGTGCAAAATTGCGCTTTATTGCACTAAGCGGTTTAAGAGAAGAAGATGTTTAAAGATTTTCGCAAAATGCAAGATGGCTGCTACATCATGTGACCAAGGCACTTCTGTTGAGCAGTGGCAAATCTAGTTCATAGCAGCACTGAGCACAGCAAGTTTCAAAGTTGTAACACAAGCAGTTCTAGAGATAAAGATTATTAAGCGTTTCTCGAAATTTGTCGCAAAAAACAATATGGCTGCATAACCTTATGACCTATGAGTTCAATATTGCATGAGATGTAGCAGAGCAATAGGCTGTACCAGCATACCTGATTTCAAGAGCTTTGCTTTAGCAGTTCAAAAGTTATGGGCAATAGAAAAAGTGGCGGAATAATAAAAATAATATTAATAATAATAATCCTGGCAATAACAATAGGTTGTCCTGCAACTTCGTTGCATGGCCACCTAATAAATATAACATATAATCAGGGTATCATATGTATTTATTTGCAATCAATAAATATTTTAAGAGCAGGGCCAGTTTTCTCTCTGCACCTGTGTAACCCTACTTGACTGAAGTCTAGTTTTAAACCACACCCCTACACAGGTGTCAAAAAATGGGCTTGCAACCTTGCATATAAGATGACACTTCTTAATGAAAATGAAATTCAAGAGAAGGAAGAAAAACACTGAAAATAGCATGACAGTAAAGAGGTGATTTTAATTTCTGCTGTATCTGATTCATGACAGTTTAATGGTAGGTAGACTATCCCTTTGAGCTATCAGCTTAATATTATATTGAATCAAACATAATTTGATTATTAAAATCATTGTAAAAAATATTACACTGTGTGGCCTAATGTCATCATCAATGGTTATCTTTAATACTAATTTCACATATACATACTTTCAAAGTATAATACACAATGTAACAAATGGCACATTCAAGGTCTGATGAGTGATGAGTGATCAATGAATCAAGTATAGAGCAATTTGATTCATTAGTGATAATATAAAATGTATATTTCAATCAGAATGGCTGATTTTATTAAACACTTGATTATGCATTTACCAAAACGAAGCTGTGGAAAACTTTACTAGTTAGTGGGTTGTTTAGGAGTTTGAGTATTGCGTCAAATTTGGTGCGAAGTATAGAGTGGGACTTGTGTTACGTGTTAAACCTGGTGCAAATAGATTTATCCAAAAATGGAAGTTAGCTATATTATGTAATGTATCTATTTCATTTTTATCCCTATATCTACTAGTGCACTAAATTTGAAGCAATAATATTGTCCCCTTGCTTTGTAATGAGAGACAAAGATGTAACATAATCCATAAGTAGGGTAACATCTCCATACTTGATTTTATTTAGTAATAAGGGCTAAATAAAATCAACTTAAAAGGACATGAAACCCATATTTTATCTTATGATTTAGAAAAAGTATACAATTTTAATAAAGTTTCTAATTTACTTTTATTATCTAATATGCTTCATTGTCTTGCAGCATCGAACATAACCTTTCTGTGTTTTCAGACTCCCATTGATTTCTAAGGCATTCGCAGCCTCAAGGATGGCGGTTTGAGCGATCGGTACGCTGCGTCGGAACAGACATAAACGTACCTGTTGAATGTTTGATAAATTGGCAAGAGAAAATTCAATTGCACAATGCTTGTAAAGGAGTAATCCGGAGTCTTGCAGGTAGAAATAAAAAGTCCTTTATTATTTCACAGGTTTAAAAACAGGTTAGCAGCTTCATTCCAAGTAATGCAATCCATCTAGGGTAGGCTTGTCACTAATGCTAGCCTACCCTAGATGGATTGCATTACTTGGAATGAAGCTGCTAACCTGTTTTTAAACCTGTGAAATAATAAAGGACTTTTTATTTCTACCTGCAAGACTCCGGATTACTCCTTTACAAGCATTGTGCAATTGAATTTTCATATTTGGAGCCAGCAGAGGAGTTCCGGTTGGATGCGAGTGAGGCCACAGACCACTAGGGGGTGAGTACGTAGCCACTGACGTCACCGGCTACACAGAAACTACGTAAACAACGCAGATACCCATATGGAGACACAGTAAGCCAGGAAGTTTGAGGAGGGGAGGAATGGCCCACCGGACACGGTCTGGAGTGTGAGGGCATCCCCTAGGATCGAGCACCGATGGGCAAGTGTCAGTGAAGGATATGTGAGTTACAATTATTGCATATAGCAAAATTACTTACAACGGTGAATATGTATAAAGTGGGTTTGAACAAGTGTTGAAAGCGGTATTATTGTGGCACTCCCCCCTATTAGAAAGTGAGATCTGTTGGGCCCTGGACTTTGAAAATACAGGGTTAAATGGTGTGTGTATATTTTCTCTAAAATTGGCAAGAAAGTCAAATAGAGTTGAATGTGATGGCGGAGGATCAGTATTCTGCTCAAATAACACAAGCATCGATCTGCATCGGATTGATATCGCGGGAGCGTATATTACGTCACACATTTCAACATTTGACAATCTTAACGCTTTGTTAACTGCAGCGGATCAACTTTGCGTCTAATTGAACGCGAAATTCCAGCGTATTATCAGTTGAAGCATTGATAAATTGGCCCCAGTGTATAGGAGTTGTGTATGAAGTCAGTGAGTCTCATTCTATTATGAAGAGAAAAAGCAGAAATGATCAGCTATTAAAGGCAAAGTACTGTAGTGTTAGGACCAGTCAATTTCGGGACACCTTATAAGTTGGTGACGGGCTAAGCAGAATATGGCCATATTGTGTGACTAAGATCCCAATTTTAATATAAAAGTAAAGGTGATTTTTGCAGCATTTTAAAAATGTCTTGCTTATTTGCAAGTGATGGGCATCAATAACCCCTGTTTTGTATTTTATATTTAGACTAATGATGGCCAGGATCCTAACACATGGGGGCCACAGATCAAATCATAGTTTAGAAGAGGCATAGATTCAGATTTAGGTAATGTTCGAGGATAACCTCTGTATTCTGTTTTCCCCTCCAAAGAGTTTTTTTTGACATGTGGCCACCTTGTTTGACTAGTTTACATAAATTTCCAAAGCACAGATTATTAGTTTCAGGAGCTACAAAAACTTATGCAGAGGGCCACCAGTTGGCCATCCCTGATTTAGATTTTATACATATATAAAAATACACAAAGAAAATATAAACTTGACTAAATCACAAATCAATAAAAAAGGTGGGTCTCTGTCTCTTATAGAATGCTGTGATGTCATCAAGAGGCAGAGACCCACCCTCTGAACCACAAACACCGCAAATCAGAGACATTGTTTTTTTCTAAATGATCCGTTTTAGTGGAGGTTCTTGCTTATTCAAGCCTGGTGATTTTCACTCGGCTAGATTACGAGTTTTGCGGTACGGCTATTATCACTGAAAAATTGTCCATTACGCTGGAATGGCCAGGAACGCATATTACGAGTTGCAGCGGTATAGCTATACCGCAAGCATTTTAGCCTGTAACGCAACGTCCATTCCACACACAAAAAAATGATGTTTGAGTGCGGGATTTTCCATAGCGCCGAATTACAGGTTGTGCGGACTGGCTAAAATGGTAGCGTTACAGCCTATACCGACACGAGCCATACTGCCATCTGAGACCAGTAGTTATGGATTTTGCGAGAAATTTTTCCCCCCCACAAAACTCATAACTAAACTGTTACAAAATACACTAATACCCATAAACTACCTATTAACCCCTAAACCGCCACCCTCCCGCATGGAAAACACTATATTAAACGTATTAACCCCTGATCTTCCGTCCACCCACATCACCAGTATTAAATAAACCTATTAACCCCTAATCAATTACCCAACACTATATAAACCTATTAACCCCTAAATTGCCGCTCCCCGACATCGCAGACACTAATAAAAGTTATTAACCCCTAATCCGCCGCTCCCTGACATCGCCGACACCTAAATAAACCTATTAACCCCAAAACCTCCAGCCCCCCACATCGTAATGGCTAAACCTATTAACCCCTAAAGCGTTGCCCCCCCCACATTGCAAAACACTAAATTAAAATATTAACCCCTAAACCTAACACCCCCTTAACTTTAAATTCAAATTACAATAAAAATGTTAAAAAAGATAGTAAAAAAAAAAAAAAGTAAATCATATCACACTAAATTTAAATTAAAACACACACACTCTATAAATATAAACATCAATTTATGGCTTAAAAGGTTGACATGAGATCTTTCCTTTATATCAGAAAATAAGTCATGGTTAACCATACCGAAAGAATTAGAAAAACAGATTTCTGACAACTATCTCACCTACATGTTATAACCAGCATTTCAGTTTCAATGCAAGTATCAGCTGTCCAGTAATACAACTCAAGAACAAGAGAGATACACACACATCAGGTCCGTGCTTATCAGTTGCATAAAATCTGACATTGCATGTTTAACTAAAACTAATGGAAGACAGGTCATTTGTACCACTGTTCGATCTTTAAACAAGATCTATGGGAATGTCTATCTTTGTACTCATTTAGGACTAAATAAAGACAAATTACACAATTGTGTTTTTATATTAAAAAGAAAATTAAGCATTAAAAAAACCCCATCATATCAGCATACATCTATGACTAACTGCTTTTAGATCAAAACAAGTCACATAGCTATAAGGACTCCTGCCATGAGTGTACCTTTTTAATAGCTTTTAATAGCATTTAATAAAAGAGTGTATGATCATTTGAGCATACTACAGTTCACTAAACCAAAAAGGTGCATGACAAGGTTTACATGTGACAAACAAGGTGCATGATAATTTAACACTAATTAATATTGCTTACTTCTGCTGTGATGAAGATAGAATTGTATTTGATATGTATTTAAAATATATATGGATGTTGTATTCCTTTAAATTCTACAATTTGGATCCCATCATTTTACATCATTTGCTTCTTTTTACATCATTTTTTCAATTCATTTGAAGAGTCATTCAAATTGTCTCTCATACCTTCCGTAGGTTTGCAAATTAAATGTAATAGTGCAGTATGGCATTGAGTTAATGTTTTAATAAAAATATATAGCTCAGACTTCTGGTGGGTGGGCGTAGAGGATAGCAGCCAGTTTTGGACTTTCTATATCCCTTGCCCAGTTTATAACTTTGGCAGAACAAGCTGCCCTGAGTAGAGGAACTACGTCTTACAATCCTCTATATTTTGCAGAACCTATCACCTCTCACCTACCGGAGCCCGTATAACATTTTACCAAGAACGCCATAATAGAACGACTTTTACCCTCTCGGCAGTAAGACTGGCATCACCTGAACCCATCACAACAAGCATATGGGCATTGTGCTGAATACTCACTGAGGATCGGGTTCGGATCCTTGAAGCACTGTTGCAAATTTTGCTGCAACATAGTTGAGGGCTACGTGGATGAGACACAGCTGGATATCACCTTGGACCCAATATACCGGTTTTGGTACACAAAGTTTCTGCATCTTTATTCCCCTGGCTCTTACAAAAAAGCGTAAATACCAGGGCCATCTTGACAGCCCACGACCACAGCACAAACCCGTATTTGAGACTACGCTTCTCTAAGTTGGATCATTGGGACTGCCTACACTTGGTGAGCCCTGTGTTCCAGAAACTCCAATAAGAAACCTACATTGCGGCTGCTGAACTGGTAAAGTACTACTCTCGTTGACCGCTCACTTACTATAACACTTGCACTCTTAGGGGTGACTGCTACTGGAAATAGCCTTTCAGAATGAACCACTAGTCCTTGCATGCATACTCTTTTATGTGGCATATTTTGGGAAGAACATTTATAACCAATGCTGGGGGATGAATAAAACCACTCATTGACTTTATTGTTACTCATGATTGAACGTTTGAGAAAGTTTTCATTTTTCTTTAATAACACTTTAGTGTTGCATTTCCTTATCCTGCGCTACCATCTTGTGGTGTTTTGTAGAACTGCACAGGATTTCACTGCTATTTTATTTATCACTAGCCAGATATATCTGTTGCCTACTAATTACAACAGTTGCATTATTTTTCTGAATTTCAACTCATCAATGTATTGCTCCCTTAAGATAAACACATCAGGAACATTTCAAGGCCATAAGTTCAACATCCTTATCATCTGATTGTTGTGCGTTCTTTCCCTTTCCTTTCTCGAAGACACCTGTTCTAATCTAACTGACTGCCAACACAAGCAAAGTTGCTCGCTACCTTTAAACAATTTGGATTTGAGACGACTATCTACGAAGGGACAGTTATAACTGAGACATAACCTCAAGACAGTTTTATTACTGTAATGCTCATTTTGCCTAACTGATTTTGATAACATCCCCCCATAATCTAAGCAACAGGGGGTGGAAGGAACAAAACACAGTATAAGGTGGAAAAAAGGTTGATATCCTTGTATTTTGTGGATTCTGTTTGCTTTGTTAATGTAATCATTTCTAATGGTTGTTGATATATTTGTGTATGGAGAAATACAAAACCCATATTCCAATGTCAGGTCGTAATACAACCAGTGACTGAAGCACAAAAATGGAGACAGTAAAAAATGGACAGGGCCAGCTTGGGAAGGCTTTGCTAGAGGGTAGCAATCCTGAGACACATCCAATAGTGAAACAAATTTCAAATCTGTTTATACCAAAAAATGATAACCTACAGAATGGGGTAGATACCTTAACTGAAGATGTCAACCAGTTCTCAACAAGGGTAACAGAGGTTGAGAATAGGGACTGAGAACTAGAGGACACAAGTGTGACATACACTAGTAAAATTGATTTGTTAGAAAAACAATCTATGTTATTGCAACAGAGTGGGGCGGACATTGCATTTCTTCAAAAGATGCATTTATCCGATTTAGAACATAAAAAAAAACTGAAAAGAGACTGCCTGGAGAGGGTTAAGTTTGTCTCCTATAAAGTGCTAGTAGAGGAGTGGCCATGCTTTTTGGTAAAAAACTAAATGGAGAAATTATGAGTATACTCAAAGACCCGGATAGGAGCTATAATATTGTAGAAACAAAGATTGTAGAAAAAACCTACACCTTCTGTAATATATATGCCCCCAACCACTCCCTATATAGACAAATTCATTATTCTGTGGGGAGTCTTTAATTTAGCCCCTAATCCCCAATGTGAAAGGCTTAGAGACCCTCTCAGAATCAAACTACTCTCCCTAAAGTGAATGGTAAATTTGAAATTTAAAATTTTCAGTCCCTAACCTCATCTCTGGATGTTGTAGATATCTGGCATACATTGAACCCAGATGAGACAGATTATACATGTATTTTGCAAGCTACTCCCACTATGACCCGCATCGATTTATTATTAGTGTTTAATTCACTGATTCCCCAAATATGCTAAAACTGGAGATGTGATCGTCTCTGACCATGAGGCTTCCATAGGAATTTTTCTGGATGCTGCTGTACCTCTTAGCAATAGGAGAGTATTTAAGTTCCTGTAATATTTAGCCACGTCACAAGAATTTCAAAATTATTTAGTGAAATGTAGGAACGATTTTCAAACCAATAATACACAAAATTTAGTGATACCAGAACTCTTTTGGAATACAGTGAAATTTTCAGGTAACATTTTACCTACTTATCTTGCATGAAACGAAGGAACGCAGACACACTGGAACAGCTGAGGGACAAACTAGCTTTAGTTTATGTTACCTACCGCACTTTGCCCACCCGACTGAACCATCAACAATACATGTCCGTCAAAAAAGAACATCCCAAGCTCTTATGGGAACTCAAGGTAAATACTATAGATATGTTGACAAATCTGGTAAACTTCTAGCTACCTTACAGCTAGATTACGAGTTTTGAGCACTATAGGGAAATTAAAGACACAAAAGCATTGTTATTTCCCCTCCCTATAGCGCTGCTATTACAGGTGTTTAAAAACCCGGCTTGTGTGGGCAATATGGTTGCGTTGAGCTCCATACCTCAACCAAATACAAGCAGTGTTTTGACATGCTCGTGCACGATTACTCCATAGACATCAATGGGGAGAACCGGCAAAAAAAAAGCCTAACATCTGCAATCGCGGAAAAAAAAGCTCCGTAACGCAGCCCCATTGATGTCTATGGGGAAAGAAAAAGTTACGTTTAAACCTAACACCCTAACATAAAAACCACGTCTAAACACCCCTAATCTGCCGCCCCCGACATCTCCGCAACCTACATAATGTTATTAAGCCCTAATCTGATGCCCCTAACATCACCGCCACCTAAATAAAACTATTAGCCCCTAATCTGCCACTCCCGATATCGCCGCCACCTAAATACTCTTATTAACCCCTAATCTGTTGCCCTTAACATCGCCGCCACCTACATTACAGTTATTAACCCCTAATCTGCCGCCCTTAACATTGCCGCCACCTACATTACAGTTATTAACCCCTAATCTGCCGCCCCCAACGTCGCCGCCACTATACTAAATTAATTAACCTCTAAACCTCTGGCCTCCAACATCACTAACACTAAATAAATATATTAACCCCTAAACCTAACCCTAATGTAACCCTAAGCCTAAATCTAACCCTATCCCCCCCTAACTTAAATATAATTAAAATAAATCTAAATTAAACTTACAATTATTACCTAAATATTTCCTATTTAAAACTAAATACTTACCTATACAACTACATAACTAATAGTTACAATGTAGCTAGCTTAGGTTTTATTTTTATTTCACAGGTAAGTTTGTATTTATTTTAACTAGGTAGACTAGTTAGTAAATAGTTATTAACTATGTACTAACTACCTAGCTAAAATAAATACAAACTTACCTGTAAAATAAAACCTAACCTGCCTTACACTAAAACATTACAATAAAATAAATTAAATTATAAAATACAATTATATAAATAAAAAAAAATTAAACACTAAATTACACAAAATATGCGTTCCATATCTGGTGGGAGTGCCCGGTGATTCAACCTTTGTGGCTGAAATGCTTCGCAACCCTATCTTGCATCGGAGTCCCCCTCCCTAAGTCACCTGCTTTAGCTCTCCTACACCTACACCTTCACGATTTGCCTAAACACCACTCATACATCTCTATATATCTCTTCATGTCTATCAAGCACGCCATGGCTAGCTCATGGAAGAAGGATTCTTCCCCTAGTTGGTCTACAATCTGCAACACTATGGCGTACTTGTATACCATGGAGAAGGACATCTTCTATAAATTAAACAACTCCGTCTTGTTTGAGCTGGTTTGGGCGGACTGGAAGGCGCAAAACGACACAGACTGGAAACCCAACACCACTTCCCAAGACACCTAACTATTGACATCGCCCTGGTAGATAGCAATCTCTCACCAGTGACGTGCAGTGACGTCAGAGGCTAGTGAGGCACTGACTAGGATACGCCTTCATTCTTTAGATATCCTTTGTTGAAGAAATAGCAATGCACATGGGTGAGCCAATCACATGAGTTATCTATGTGTAGCCACCAATCAGCAGCTACTGAGCATATTTAGATATGATTTTCAACAAAGGATATCAAAAGAATTAAGAAAATTAGATATTAGATTCTCCACAGTGCAGAAATGGCGTCTGACTGTCATCTGTCACTCTCAGGCAATTATTTTATTTCTTTTTACCATCAATACAATTACATAGCCAGTGACACAAATATTTATATGTCATTTAACCTCTCTAAACAGCAAATAAAATATAGTTAAAGGGACATGCTCTATTAGAATCATGCAAGTTTTATTTTGAATTTCCTATCCCTTTAAAGGAATATGAAACCCATATTTTTCCTGTCATGATTCAGATAAAGCAGCAGTTTTAAACAGCTTTCTAATGTACTCCTATTATAATTTTTTTGAGTAGTACATTAGAAATTTGCTTCAAATTGCATGCTGTATCTGAATTATGAAATAAAAAAATATTGGTTTCATATCCCTTGAAAGTTTTAAAGACACAAATGCTGCTGAGCATATCTAGATATTTTTATTTCAACAAAAATTAACAAGTGATCAATACTGCAAACACTACTGCTGCCACTCAAGAAACGCACGTGCTCTATCCCACTAGGTATGCTTTTCAACAAAGGATTAAAAAAAGAGTTAATTAAATAATAATACAATTATAATAGAAAGTTTGCAATTTTTATCAGAATCATGGAAGTTTAATACTTTAGCCAAGACAGTTAGCAAGCACGTGGCATGCTAAGTTATGTAAACAGTGCTACTGTTAACCCAAAATGTACCAATGAATATCATTAATATGCAATGAATACAACATCTCTAAATTGGATTGTACATTAGAAATGCTATTCCTCATTTTCAGTCCCCTATTTCAGTGATATGGGTCTCTTTTATGCTGTTAGAGTCTGAGTTCAGGGGGTTAACATTAAACAGAAAATAAACACATAAAGGAAGTTGCATCTAAAAGGAAGATGTCTTTAAAATGACAATGTCCTTTACATTATAGATGCATGAGCCATAACTGGTCACATTTATATTACATAATTCACAGAAATGTATATAGAAAGATTATATAATCTATTAAAGGCAGTTAAATACAGTGATATATTATTTCTGCAGTGCACATTTATTTTATTATTCTATCCCTTGATCATCATGTCAGTCAGGACTAGTCTCTCTCTGGACAACATGGTATATTAAAAAAAGAAAAGCAAAACGGACCAAAAGCATCATTACATAACTATTATTTGTGCACATTATTTTTTATTATAATATACCTTGATTCATGATCAAGGTATATTATAATAAAAATAATGTGGACAAATAGTAGTAAAACTACGTATTTCATTAACTCCCCTGCTGCTGCATCATTACATAACTATTATTTGTGCACATTATTTTTTATTATAATATCCCTTGATTCATGATCAAGGTATATTATAATAAAAATAATGTGGACAAATAGTAGTAAAACTACGTATTTCATTAACTCCCCTGCTGCTGCATCATTACATAACTATTATTTGTGCACATTATTTTTTATTATAATATACCTTGATTCATGATCAAGGTATATTATAATAAAAATAATGTGGACAAATAGTAGTAAAAGTACTAACTCCCCTGCTTCTGCCTAGATGCGCTCTCGCGCTTTAAAACTGTAAGCATAGCCACTTTCTGTTCTGCCTTACCTGTCAGCAAGCTGAAGATTTTGAAATCAAATTTGTATATGGCTCCGCTCCGTCCGCGTCCAGAGTGACCCAGATGGGATGCATTTATCAGGTGGCAACAGTCCTTCCTTCACACAGTCTTTGCCGCCAGCTTGCCAGACTCCAGTACTACTGCGCTGCGCTCTGGATCATATCTTGCGCATGCGCAGTGAGCCACTCAATAAAGGTCACGTTCTCCTGGTGTTGTCAATCACAGGAGAACATGACCGTCTGATTGGCTCCCTCTCTAAGAGGCATTACGAGTGATACCTCCGATTGGCCTATTTTTTCCACACTGACGTTCAGTCAGCCTGTGGCAGCCAGTGGGTGGTGTTTTCCTCCTTAGTCTGTAATTAAAAAAATGCAATGATGTTACGCAATGGAGAGGTAGAAAAGTACACTGCCTCTCCATAGCGTAACATGGGGAAAAAAATTAAATATTTTATGTTATGCCAGCAGGTGTCACTCTAATGCACAAAATATGCACCCATGTTGCGCAATGGAGTATGTCTGCTCTGCATCTCCATAGCGTAACATGGGGGAGAAAATAAAAAGTAATTTTTTTTTTTAACACAATTTTTTTTTTTTATTTATATTACATTTAAATAAACTTTGGGCCCATATGGCAGGGGAGGCTCTGCCTCCCCTGCCTCCTATGACTGCACGTCCTTGTCTCTCACATACAGGAACGTAGTTTAAGCCCAGATCATCGTCCCACTTTCTTTGTTCCCCCTCCCCCCCCCTCTCCTAACCTTCATGCTCCCCCTCCCCTCCCTCCTATAAATATAAATATACGTGAGCTTAAGAGCTAATGTGAGCCCTCTTCATATTTTTAAGTTTTCTTTATAACCCCTTACTCTAAACCCATAAGGCCTATCTTGGACCTCATAATCAAGGCATGGTGGCGGGTCATGCCACCAGGATCAACACCCCTTTTTCTTCCCATCTTTTTTAGTCTGAGATACAAGTGAGATATCCGGTTATGTTGGGTAAGATATAACACAGGTTTCCAGGCTGGAGTGCTGTTATTCATGTGTTTGAGGGGTTCTGTGTATTTTAATACTGTCAGCACTTTTCATGTCTTTGTCTTGTTATTAAAAATTTTTATTTGATACCTGTACTTTTCAATTATCATCTTTAATAAAATATTAAAAAAAAAAAAATTACACAAAATAAAAAACAAAAGGATCAAAAATAATTTTTTTTACACGTAATCTAATAGCCCTATCAAAATAAAAAAGCCCCCCAAAATAAAAAAAACCCTAGCCTACACTGCCCCAAAGAAATCAGCTCTTTTACCTGAAAAAAATACAAACACCCCCCAACCAAAAACCTATCTAGATAAACCTAAGCTAACCATTGCCCTGAAAAGAGCATTTAGATGGGCATTGCCCTTAAAAAGGGCATTTAGCTCTTTTACATTGCCCAAACCCTAAGCTAAAAATAACCCCCCCCCCATAAACCCTTAAAAAAACCTAACACTAACCCCCGACGATCCACTTACAGTTTTCAAAGACCGGACATCCATCCTCATCCAGGAGTCTTCATCCAAGCGGGCAGAAGTCCTCATTGAAGCCGGCAGAAGTCTTCATCCAAGCAGGCAGAAGTCTTCATCCAGTGCGGAGCGGGTCCATCTTCAAGAAATCCGGCGCGGAGCATCCTCTTCTTACGATCGCCGCTGGAAAATGAAGTTTCCCTTTAAGTCCAAGATGGCGTCCATTACATTCCGACTGGCTGATAGAATTCTATTCTAGAATTAAAGGGGAAAAAATCATATTGGCTGTTGCAATCAGCCAATAGGATTGAACTTTCCTCCTATTGGCTGATCCAATCAGCCAATAGGATTGAGCTCACATGGATCAGCCAATAGAATGAAAGCTCAATCCTATTGGCTGATTGCAACAGCCAATAGGATTTTTTCCCCTTTAATTCCTATTGGCTGATACAATTCTATCAGCCAATCGGAATGTAAGGGACGCCATCTTGGATGACGTCACTTAAAGGGAAACTTCATTTTCCAGCGGTGATCATAAGAAGAGGATGCTCTGCGCCGGATGTCTTGAAGATGGACATGCTCCGCACTGGATGGATGAAGATAGAAGATGCCGTCTGGATGAAGACTTCTGCCCGCTTGGATGAAGACTTCTGCCGGCTTCGATGAGGACTTCTGCCTGCTTGGAGGAAGACTTCTGCCATCTGGATGAGGATGGATGTCCGGTCTTCGAAAACTAAGTGGATTTTCGGGGGTTAGTGTTAGTTTTTTTTAAAGGGTTTATTGGGTGGGTTTTATTTTTAGCTTAGGGTTTGGGCAATGTAAAAGAGCTAAATGCCCTTTTAAGGGCAATGCCCATACAAATGCACTTTTCAGGGCAATGGTTAGCTTAGGTTTATTTAGATAATAACTATTTACTAACTAGTCTACCTAGTTAAAATAAATACAAACTTACCTGTGAAATAAATATAAACCTAAACTAGCTACAATGTAACTTATTTATTTTGTAGCTAGCTTAGGTTTTATTTTATAGGTAAGTATTTAGTTTTAAATAGGAATTATTTAGGTAATAATTGAAAGGTTTATTTAGATTTAATTTAATTATATTTAAGTTAGGGGGTGTTAGGGTTACGTTATGGTTAGGTTTAGGGGTTAATATATTTATGTAGCGATGTGGGAGGCCAGAGGTTTAGGAGTTAATAGTTTATTTTAGTATATTTCGTTGTGGGGGGGCTTGTGGTTTATTGATTAATAGGTTTATTATAGCGGCAGTGTTGGCGCATGGCAGATTAGGGGGTTAATAATCTTTAAATAGTGTTTGCGATGCGGGAGGGCGGCGGTTTAGAGGTTTATTATAGTGGCGACGATGTCGAGGAGCGGCGGAATAGAGGTTAATACATTTTTTTAAGTGGCGGTGATGTCCGAAGCGGCAGATTAGGGGTTAATACATTTATTATAATGTTTGCGATGCGGGAGGGCCTTGGTTTAGGGGTTAATAGGTAGTTTATGGGTATAAGTGTACTTTGTAGCACTTTAGTTATAAGTTTTATGGTACAGCTTTGTAGCATAAAACTCATAACTACTGACTTTAGATGGCGGTATGGATCTTGTCATTTTAGGCTGTACCGCTCACTTTTTGGCCTCACAGCAAAACTCGTAATACCAACGCTATGGAAGTCCCATTGCAAAAGGACTTTTTTAAAAGTGCGGTACTGACGTTGCGTGACGGCCAAAAAGGTGTGCGGTACACCTATTTTGATAAGACTTGTAATAGCGGCGTTAGGGAAAAATCAACGTTATGAAGCATAACGATGTATTTTCACTCATAACGCCAAACTCGTAATCTAGCTGTTAGTTAATTGAAAAAAATCTGTTAAAATATTGTTGCAATTAAAGAAGAGGGGAAAATGATTAAAGATCCCAAGCTTACTGTCAAAGCTTTTGCTTCATATTATGCCAATCTCTATACCAGTTGCCCGCTGACCTCGGAACAGGTAAAAATCAAGTTTTGGAACTTGATAATTTTACCACATATATCAGATGAACAACTGGATAAATTAAACGCAGTCATTACTATGGAAGAAGTTACTAAAACCATTATGTTTATCTCCTTAGGGAAGGCGGCAGGACCGGATGGTCTACCCATCGAGTTTTATAGAATGATTAAACTTTAAGTAACACTGATACTCACAGATCTTTTTTCTGGATATTTCCAGGGAAAGGGGGCTCCTGCATCCACTTTCTCATATCACCCTCATTCCTAAATCAGGGAAAGACCATCTGCTACCTGAATCATACAGGCCAATTTCCCTACTAAATTCAGACTACAAAATCTTAACCAAGCTCATGTTTGCCCGCTCCTCTGTAGTCAATGTACGTCAATATTTTTGGACTAAGGGACAAAATGGTACAAATGCAAAACTACCGGAAGCCTTCCTGATGTCTTTAGATGCAGAGAATGCCTATGATCGTGTAGAATGGGAACACCTCTTCTCAATCATGCTCAAATTTAATTTCTTTGGCCCCTTTCTTTCATTCCATAAAAAAACTTTACACCTCCCCAATAGCTAAAATTTGCGTTAATAACATGATCTCTCCTTCTGTGTCACTACAAAGAGGCATGAGACAAGGATGCCCCCTTTCCTTTTTTAATTTTGCCTTGGAATCGCTGGCAATTAAGTGATGGTAGACTTTTCCTGGTATTGATGTTGAGGGTGTTCCCCAACATCTTGCTCTTTATGCGGTTGACATGTTGCTGTTGTAAGACCCCAAAAAATCATATAACACCTATTTTAGCAGCCTTACAAAACTTTGGTTCCTTTTCTGGCTTTAAAATAAATATGCAAAATTCAGAGATTTTATGCTAAAACAAGATGATAAAAGGGAACACAAATACCCCTTTCACTGTGGCCAGACAAACCATAACTTATCTAGGTATTCAGATTCATCTTAACCCCAACAAACTTTATGCCACAAACATTACCCCTCTATGTTCTAAACTTTATAATCTGATGAGACGTTGGAAATTACTCTCATTATCACTTGAAGGTAGAATAAGTCTCCTTATATTATTTTGCCTATTATATCCACTATTTATGTTATCCCTAAGCAGATATAAAGCTTCTTAACTCATCAACACGCTATTTGATGTGGAAAGGTGGCAAGCCATGGATCGCTGCAGATTCCTGATTTTAGATGATACAACTGGGCAGCTCTTGTATGTCTAGTCTTAGACTGGCAATTAGGTACTCATACCATTTTTGTAGACGTAACTTAGAACAGTCTACTTTGGGGTTGTGTATCCTTAGCCTAACTCCCTCACATGTCTAACTTTATGAGCATTAAATATAAATATAAAGATCTTCTATCTATTTACCTATTAATGGGAACCCAGCAGAATTTTGAGTGCCTATGGCAGCACAAAAAATAAATACGCCACTGTATATATATATATATATATATATATTTTCATAGGAATAGATATATATTGTACCAAAATACCATTACATATATGTAGAAATATATATTTATGAATAAATTGAACATATTCTGCTATGTGATAAACATTGGAATGAGAAACAATTTACTTTCAGTTTGTAATATGAGCACTGCCCGATGCATGCAAAAACCTTCTAGCGGAGTAATCACCCGAGCGGGAGCGTTAGATAACGCTCCATTTGTAATCTGGCCCAAATTCCTTTTTTTCTTGGTGGTGCGTGTCCACAAAATTCTTTACTGTTGGGAATTCATAACCTCGCCACCAAGAGGAGACAAAGACACCCTACACCAAAAGCTTTAATATCCCTCTTACTTCCCTGACCCTCCCTGTATTACATTTAGCCAAGAATAGGAGAAAGAAGTAAGAAACATAGTAAGGTAAAGAGGTGAACACTAGAACTGCTGCCTCTAAGAAATTGGGGGGGTTGTGGACTCTCACCACCAAAAAATGAAAGGAATTTATCAGGTAAGCATAAGTTAAAAAAAAATGGATGAGACAATAAAGGAAAAGGAAAGGCAGGTACCTATTTACCAGAAAGCACCGCCTGAAAAACCTTCCTTCCAAAAGCTGCCGCCATCGATGAAAACATATCAAAATTATATTATGTGAAGTACACAAGGAAGCCCAAGTTGCAGCTCAGCAAATTTGCTCTTTTCACACCTCATTTATGAAGGCCAAAAAGTAGACACAGAACAAGTTGAAAAAGCTATCATATTGAAAGATCTTGTGAAACTTCATAAACATGAAACACAAATATCAGAAGTGTATGTTTGACCCTTATGTTTACTTAAAAGCAAAACAAACAAGTTTAAAACCAACAAAATTCCTTAGTAACCTGTAAAAAAAAAATCAGCAAAAACTTCTTGGGTCTTGGGAATTAACGGAGATCTCCTGGACTGGTTGCATAGCTGTAGTTAAAATGGAATTCCTTCCTAAACTCCGTTATCTCTTCCAATGTATCCATCTCATGGTCACTAGAGCTATACTAAACAAACTACAAGGTATGGTATCCTCATATCTGAAAGGGTCAAAAAACCCATATATCAAGACATTACAAAAACCTTTATGTAAAGGGTGTTTGGCCCTTCCTAATATTATAATGTATCATGATGCAGTCAGACTGGGTGTGTGTGTGTGTGGGGGGGGGGGTGACCAGTATATCTTACAGATGGCAGGAGATAGAACTGGCCATACTTCTTTACAGTGTTCAGTTAGTAGATCTACCTTGGATTCCATATAGTTGTAAGAACTTTGGAATCACTCATCCAATAATAATGGGAACACTTACATTTTTGGACTATATCAGACATCATTAGATGTTTCCCCTCATCCTCCCATACATACATTGACAAGTGCCCTTCGGTCTCTTCCTGAGACTCATGTCAATGTATGGGGGCCGATTTATCAATGTCTGGTGGACATGATCTGCTATAGCGGATCATGTCTGCCAGACATCGCTGAATGCTGATAGCATACGCTGTCGGCATTTAACATTGCACAAGCAGTTCTGGTGAACTGCTTGTGCAATGCCACCCCCTGCAGATGCTAGCAGGGGGTGTCAATCAACCCAATTGGATTGATGTCTGACGCCTCAGAGGAGGCGTATGAGTTAAGAGGCAGCGGTCTTAAGACTGCTGCTTCTTAACTCCTGTTTCCGGCGAGCCTGAAGGCTCACGCGAAAACAGATGCATTGGGGCTGGTTGACAGTTTGTTAAATCGGCCCCATGGTCAGCTTCTCTGGTAATATACCTTAGAAATTTATACGATAATAATAGGTGGATGAATTACTCAGAAATTGTTACAAAACACTTAATTCTGACCTCCCTCTACTTTGAATATTATTAGTTGGGGAGTTTTGTCTGCTCTTGGGGATACCCTACAAAAATAAGTTAGAAAGTCCACAATCTGGGATCAATGGTGGACGATGGAAGTCCCCGTCTGGAGATTTTTCTTTTTCTCTTACCTTTTATTACTTTCCAGTTCTAATCAAACTAAACTAGGATAAAAGTTAGCTTGGTAAAGAAACCTTAGATTTTTAGTTGACCCAAGTGTGATTTAGGAAAATAATCTTCTCTAAAAGAGGGCAATATGTTCATGTGTGCCATATAGATAACATAGTGCACACGCCCGTGGAGTTACTTATGAGAGGGCACTGACTGGCTAAAATGCAAGTCTGTTAAAATAACTGAAATAAGGGGGTAGTCTGCAGAGGCTAATATACAAGGTAATCACAGAGGTAAAAGGTATTGATTGCACAGCTTTTAGAACAAAAGTCAACTCCTTGAAGAAGAAATAGGTTTGATAATAGTTCTGACTAACAACGGCCTGAATAAATGCCTGGATATTTTTAAAACAAGCAATGTTCTGTGCAATAAAATAGGGAGTGCCTGAAAAGTAACTCTTTAGACAGAGGACATGGGGGGAAATTTAATAAGCAGCGGATGCTGCTTTCTCTGCCCGGTCGTAAGACCACTGCTCCTTAACTTGTCCGCCACCTTTTAGGTGGCCCACTGCAATCATCCTGATCCGATACAATCTGGATGATTGACACCCCTGTGCAGGGGGCGGCACTACACAAGCATTTCACAAGAAATGCTTGTGCAATGTTAAATGCCGACAGCGCATGTTGCGATACGGCGAATCCTGTACACCCGACATTTGATAAATTGATCCCTAAGCATTCAATCTCCAAGCAGTCCAACCGAGAGACTGGGGAAGATGCACGCAAACATCATACTTCTAGCAAAGTTAACGCGCGAGGGGGATTGCTAATTTAAGCTTCACTCGTAATCTAGCTCTAAATGTTGTATATAAGACACGTTTACAATGACTATCAATTTCGAAAAGCTGATATCACCATATCAAGATGATATATTTTTTTATTAATTGAACTCAAAAAGTTTTAATTTCAATATAAAACAAAGTTTAGTTAATATTACTTTTCTAATTTTATTGTCTTGTTATCTTTAATAGGAGTCATGCACTGCTATTATTAATATTTTCTGTCTGTTTGCGCTGATGGTAAGTTTATGAAACTAAGAGTGGGGTGGCTGAACAAACTTTGGGAACCACGGGCCTTGCATAGTTCTCATGTTATTCTTTGTTGAACAGATATCTAGATAGGCAGCATGCTTATGTCTGGAACACTACATCACAGAAAATTGTGCTGCCATCTAGTGCTCATGCTTTTCAACAAAGAATAACAGAAAAAACTAAGAAAATGTCATAATAGAAGTAAAATGGAAAGTTGTTTAAAATTGTATGTTCTATCTGAATTATGAAAGAAAAACTTGGGATTTTATGTCTCTTTAATTTTTGGATGCCAAACCTCAAGGACGCAGAACTAAATAAACATCAAATGTTAGCAAGTTACATTTGTAGCTTTGGGACGTTGATGTGCAGACTGGAAACTACAAATGTAAGCAGTTCCTGTTTCTTACCCTTGCGCATGAGATCAAGGTAGGGATTGCACAAGAGTACTCTTGTGCAATCCTAAATGTCCATGAAGTGGTGATTGAGGGTGGACAGGTTAATACATTTTTTTGTGAAAGAGTTGATTCTCCCATTGTACATACTGATAAGTATTGCAATGATCTGATGTGTGGAGCTAGGTGAAACTAGAACACAGAATAAGTGAAATTACTCACGCAAACTGGAAATAGTTGTCTCCCATGACAAATTTCTAATGATATGAAGTGGCCACTGAAATATGCAAATACTCATTATTAAGCCTGACTCTCCACAGATATGCCTGCATAGCAATTATATAGATACCTATCAACAGGCATTAGGATATGAGCACATGTTTCATTAATGAACAAAAGTCTAGCCCAGACTGCCACAAGCCTCACTTTTTGGGAAACATGAAGAGTCAGGTATAGAACCCTGTTAAAGCAAAATGATTTGAATATATGTTGGAATAAGATGCAATCAAATATAATCATTAACACTAATCGAATGAACATGGACACTGTTTCTCTCTCTCTCTCTCTCTCTCTCACACACACACACACTGAGTCTCATTCTCTCACACACACACTGACACATACTGCCACTCTCTCTCACACATACTGACACTCTCTTCCACATACACAGACTGACACTGTCTCTCTCACACACACTGACACTCTCTTACACACACATACTGACACTGTCTCTATCTTACACACAGGCACTGACACTTTGTCTCTCTCACACATACATTGACACTCTGTCTCTTCCACACACAGACACAAAGGCCCCTATTTAATAAACGTTCAGAGAAAGGAATATTAGAACCTTTTTATATTAATAGGGCTTTATAGTTACTCCTGAAGTGTTTTGTAATATAATCTGTTGAATATGTCAGTAATTCCTATTAAACACTCTAGGAGCAGTGCGTAAGCATTTGAGATACAATCTAGTACAGTTAATGACTACACCTGCTGTGGAGGCAGGTTAGTCATTGGAAAAAAGAATGCTTATGTGCACTGTTATAGCATCTATATTGGTAATTTAATTAGATTACTGTGCCTTGAACTACTAAAGAGATATTGTATGTTAAAAATTAACTTTTATTAATATCGTTTTAAAAAAGACAGCTTTTGTGGATGATAATACTGCCCTGAAGAGTTAAAAACACTCTCACTGTGCTTTGTGAAAAAAACAGCATGTTTTGATTATGCTACAAAAGTTGAACTGGTAGTACTTGGAGCAGTAGATTGTAACTGAGAAATTTACTCAAGAGCTGATATAGAGAACTGTAGCCTCTTGGGCCTATGTTGCTCACAATAGTTTCTAAGTTATTATACTCATATATGTTATTTGTGAGGAAGCGTTAGTGAAACGCCGCGTCAGGGGTCTCCTCATTTTTTAACTTGCCTCACTAGTTGTTATTAATTACAATACTAGCATGCTAAATACTTTAAAGTAGTATACAAAGTAGTAGTTGTTTCAGCTTGGTGCTAACGCTAACCATAGTTATTTGAATTACATGGTGGTCTTATTACAAAGCAGGCACGCTCAGTGTTTGAATTTCATTACGATATATATGATATCTATTACAATTTAACTTTGATAAGGTAATTGATACTCAGCAATCAGTTTGATAAAAGGTTTTATTTAGTGGACACTGTTCACAGCCTTAGGTGCTAGTTCTTTACTGACAGGATTGAATAGTTAATCAAAACGCTTCAAAGAACCAGCCTTTTATTTAAGACTTTGAATATATTTGGCTACACAGTGCTTTATATATATATTAATATAATCTATATATTACCTAAATAAAAGTACCAACTCTTTATTTGTGGGTAATACACAATTCAGTAACTTGCATTTATATCATACAGATGCAATATAACAAATTACAGTGTGTAGCAAGAGGTGATCATTTAATATTGGTCCTTGTAGTAAATTTATTGCACATCCTGCAGTGTTTAGATCATTACCTATGGTAGTACTCCACTAGCATTATGGTACAAGACTGAGGTATGCAATATCATAACCAGTGATATTGTACAGAGTGGATAGCCTCAAAACAATACATCACATCTTTATATAATACTGTTTTAGGACTTATTTCCCACTGTTTGGAGGTGCAAATTAATAACCATAAACAGTAGGATAGTTGTATCCACCATTTGTAAGCTGCCACCATAGTTAGTACCAATATATATTAGCAGTCTTAGATTGTAAAGTCCAAGGGAAATTTTATAGCTCCAATATATATTATTCACCATATATAGATCACAAATAACATATATGAGTATAATAACTTAGAAACTATTGTGAGCAACATAGGCCCAAGAGGCTACAGTTCTCTATATCAGCTCTTGAGTAAATTTCTCAGTTACAATCTACTGCTCCAAGTACTACCAGTTCAACTTTTGTAGCATAATCAAAACATGCTGTTTTTTCACAAAGCACAGTGAGAGTGTTTTTAACTCTTCAGGGCAGTATTATCATCCACAAAAGCTGTCTTTTTTAAAACGATATTAATAAAAGTTAATTTTTAACATACAATATCTCTTTAGTAGTTCAAGGCACAGTAATCTAATTAAATTACCAATATAGATGCTATAACAGTGCACATAAGCATTCTTTTTTCCAATGACTAACCTGCCTCCACAGCAGGTGTAGTCATTAAATGTACTAGACCCTATTTAATAAAGTGCTGAATACGGAGAGCAATACGTTCTCCGTATTCAGCATTGCAGCAGCAGCTGCTGGCGGCCAATGGGTCGCCAGCAGAGAGGTGTCAATCAACCCGATTGTACTCGATCGGGTTGAATTCCGGCGATGTCTGTCCACCTGCTCAGAGCAGGCGGACAGGTTATGGAGCAGCGGTCTTTGTGACCGCTGCTTCATAACTGCTGTTTCTGGCGAGCCTGCAGGCTCGCCAGAAACACGGGGCATCAAGCTCCCTTCGGAGCTTGATAGATAGGCCCCACTGTCTCTCTCTCACACAAACTGAAATTCTCTCTCACACACACACTGACAATGTCTCTCTCACACAAACACACACTGACACTGTCTCTCACACACAGCCACTGTCTCTCTCTCTCTCGCAAACACACACACGCACATTGACACCGTCTCTCTCACACACTGACACTGTCTCTCTGATGCACACACACACACTGACACACTGTCTCTGTCACACACACTGACACCCTCTCTCTCGCTCTCTCACACTCTCTCTCACACAAACACACTGACACTCTCTCTCACACACAGACTGAAATTCTGTCTCTCCCACCCACACACTGACACTCTCTCTCATACAATTACACACACACTGACTCTCTCTCACACACACTGACACTCTGTCTTTCTCACACACATTGAGTGCCACTGTGTGTGTGTGAGAGAGACAGACACGTGCACTGACACTTTCTCTTTCTCACACACACATACCCTGGCACTGTCTCACACACACATGCACTGACACAGTCTCTCTTTCACACACACACACATACACTGGCACTGTCTCTCACACACACACTGACATGGTCTCTCTCACCCACACACGCACTGACAACATCTCTCTCTCACACATACACTGGCACTGTCTCTCCTTCACAAACACACACTGACACTGTCTGACTCTTTCTCTCACACACACACACGCACACGCACTGACACTCTCTCTCTCACACATACACCGACACTGTCTCTCTCTCTCTCACACACGCTTATACACTGTCTAACTTTCTCACACACACTCTCTCTCTCTTTCACTCACACTCACACACAACAGGATTAGCAAGGTAGTCTACTAAACAGATACAACAGCATTTTTGATTTTGGGGTCTCTGAGGTAGCAGCATGTCAGGCAACAACCTTGCCCTTGTTCATGCATTAATATGGGTTAGGCTGGAACACTAAATATTGCTACTGAAGACTAGTCTAGTCATTATAGCAATTATGTTTTTAAATAAAAAATGTGGATGCTTCTTTTGTTCAATTAATTGCAAATGCATCTTGAGCTAAAAATTATCTATGGAGACTATGAAATGATAGACATTTTTGTTGACACCTGACATCACGAAATTCTCCTATATGTAAAAGTGCACTAATATGGGTTTGGAAAATGAATAATCTACTTTTGTATAAAAGTTATTGGCTACTACCTGTAGACAGACATAAACTATTGGAGAGATGAATGTTATGAACATAATTTGAGCTATGAAACAAATGAATATTCTTTATACATCGTTCAGCTAACCCTTAATTAAAATGTAGTTTCAGTTGTCCTTTTAATGAAAAAGGGTTTTGTTTAAGCATAAACAAACAACATGACAACTAACTGTTGCAACTACAAGCAAATGAAATAGATTGTTGCATGGTACGAAGCCTGTGAAGCAATGAGTATTAATAAACTAAAAGCATGACACATTTGAGGTAATTAGCATAAAACAAAGATTCCACAGACAAGCCAAGAAATGAAAGTGAAAAAGAGAATCAAATCAATTGATTTGGCAAGCGGAAAAAAAATAATAATTTGCATTTAACACACCAGAGAGTTTTCTGTGTCTCTGTGGGTTAGCTTCTGAACAGCGTCCCTACAGTTTGTCTGATCAAAGTTTTTTTCCCAGCCATTTCTTTCTCTGCTACTTAAATGAGTCATATGTGATTGTAGTTCGTGGTTTTCACTTATGTGGTGGCTTTGGTTTACATTAGCTACAACGCCAGTGCTTATATCCCCAAAATCCTCTTCCACACTGCTTTGTCTTGTTAGTGTCTTTCTGCGTGTTAGCATTTGCTTATGGTCTTTAGGACACACCGGGGTTTCATGCTGTTCAGAAGTTCCCTGAGCTACTTTCATTTTGTATGTTTTCCTATAATGAAAACGCGCCTCCTCTTCTTCACTTCCACAGTCCAAACCACTATCTGGGCTCCTTGAGAGAGATCCAAACTTGTTCAATTTATCTTCAGAGCTAAAATCCTCTGAGTATGCAGGGGCTCCATTATACCTGGACTTTGACAAATGCCATGGGCTCTGATGGTTACAGTCTTGGCAATTAGATCTTGTTTTTTTATTATCCCTAACTAGGGCTCCTCTTGTTTTACATGTCACATTTAAATGGCCTCCCCTGTGCAAATGATCAGAATGGTCTCCTCCTTCATCTTCAGAAACCTCTGGAATACTGAACAGTTTCTTACTGTGATGATGCTGAGGAGAATAATCCAGCTGTTCCTTTACAGCAGAATTAGCGGTGTTAGCCTTAGCACACTCCACAAGAGCACAGAAAATACAAAATAAAACAATAGTCCATAAAGTAAAAAAAAAAAAAAATCAGGACAAAATTGTGCATTAAAAAAAAACATGGAAAGTGGAATAGAAAGAAGAGAAAGAAAGAATAAAGATAGGGTTAGTTCTAAAGGCAATGGAAAACAAAGCATGCAAGTTTACTCTGTGAAGGAAAGGTTCATGCTCTGAATGGAAATCTGTGAAAATAAAGACATGATTAGGAGCCTGGCTGGTGTCAGAGAGAACAGAAGATCAATACAAACAATGAGAGCTTGGTATACTGATGCTATATTAAGAGTAAGTTCATGCAGTTAAAATAAAGGGGTAGATGCTGCACACAGACAGCCATAGTAACACTCGGTTTATGGTTACAGCACACTTCTCATGGAACCGATAGCTGTAGATGCAAAGGTTAGGTGTAGATACAACACATTTAACTAGGTCCATTCCAATGATTTATAGAACAAGAATATGTGAGATGAATGCAGTCACTTCCTGTGTCATTAACTGCCTACCCATTTATTTATTAGTTGTATTATTTTATGACCCCAGAAATTGTATTTACTTAATGCTCAGTTAGTTTAAGGGATATGAAACAATATGTGTCATACAAGTGAAAAAGTGCAATGTAAAAATGTGGAAAATAAATACATGAAATGTGAAAGGAAATGTATGTTGTCCACAACTTGTATATGGGATAGAATCTCAATAGTTGATAACGACAACTCATACAGCTCTATTCTATGCAACAAAGAAAAGAAAAAAAAGATTATATTAATATCCCTTTAACTCATGTGCAGTGAGCCTGGTGGATGGGAATATTCCCTTTAAAGTGTGCTAAATGAAGTAAACATTGTTTGTGAGACCCTGAAAACAGTTTATCTTCATGCCACAGAAGTATGAATGGAAGAAACCTTTTTTTTTTTTTTAAATGCAATGCCTAATCAATGGATCTTAACTAGAATGCCTACTCTTACTCTGAGCCTGCAACCTAAACATAGTACCTATGTGCCTCATTGCAGCCAATTCATAATTCTTATGCAAAATTTAGTTTTGAGTGCAAATACATTGTTTATCATAAAATTATGTTACACGCACTATGGGCTTGCTTCCATTGAGCCGTTAAAAATGGAACCATAAGCTACCGAAGCGGACGACAGCTAAAAGTAATTTACAGCTCCATTTTAGTACCAGGTTTCCATTAAAAAGGTTTCCGCCTTGCGTGCGGTCGCTCTTTTCATGTAGGTGTAAGTTAGTATTGTGTTAACGCTTCCACCTGATGCCGGATTTCTAAAATATTAATAGGTTACTATGGAAACCCGACTTTACACTACACTCGGTTGAATATACGGCGCCGCATGCAAGTGTGATGCGTATATTTTCAGGGTTGCTTGCTGTTAAAATAAAATCAAACACATAAGGCATGCGCAATATCTACCTCTCAAACCCAACCCCCACCGCAATAACGAATGTATTAACCCCTAATCCGCCAACCTCCATATTGTAAAGTATCTATTTAAACTATTAACCCCTAAACCGCCATGCCCCCATATTGCAATTAACGTAATAAATCTATTAACCCCTAAACTGCCAACCCCCCACAATGCAATTAACATAATTAAGCTATTAACCCCTAAACCGCCATGACCCACAACGCAATCTAGCCATTTAAACTATTAACCTCTAATCCGCCATGTCCCACAACGCAATCTAGCCATTTAAACTATTAACCCCTAAACCGCCATGCCCCCATATCGCAAATAACTATTTACTAAGCCCCTTAACCCAACACCCCCTAAATTAACCCCATTACATAAATTTAAATAATCCTAAATTACAATTAAAATAAAAAACTTAACATTACTTTAAAAATAAAAAAAAATAAGTTTAAATTAATCTAAAATTACAAAAATAAAAAAGTCTGATATTACATAAAATAATAAACCAAATGATAAAAAAATAAAAAAATTATACCTAATCCCTATGAAAATAAAAAAGCCCCCCAAAATAAAAAAACAACCTAATCTATTACTAAACTACCAATAGCCCTTTAAAGGGTCTTTTGTAGGGCATTGCCCTAAGTTAAATAGCTCTTTTACCTTTAAAAACACTAAGTCTCCCCTCTAACAGTAAAACCCCCCACCCACTAAACCCCCCAAAATAAAAAAAACTAACACAAAAAAATCCTAAACTGCCCATTGCCCCTAAAGGAGCATTTGTATGGGCATTGCCCTTAAAAGGGCATGCAGCTCCTTTACTGTCCTTAAAAGGGCATTCAGCTCTTTTACACTGCCCAAAATCCCTATTCTAAAAAATAAAAATAAAAAATAAAATATTAACTCTAACCCCCAAATAGGTACTCACCGTTCCTGAAGTCCGGTGAAGAAAGTCCTCTTCCAGGCTGCGGTGAAGTCTTGGAGCCAGCAACATCTTCCATCTTCATCCAGAACCAAGCTGGCGAGGAGCAGAGATGACTGCGGAACTGAAGACTGATGACCATGGAACTGAAGACCGACGACCGAGGAACTGAAGACCGGCGACTGCGGAGCCAAGGAGCCTGAAGTATCCTCTTTGTATGATCACCGCCCTACACTGAATATTGAATGCAAGTTACATGTCACTTGCATTCTTATTGGCTGATTTGATTCTTCAAATTCAAATCAGCCAACAGGATGAGAGCTACTGAAATCCTATTGGCTGAATTAAACAGCCAATAGGATTTCAGTAGCTCTCATCCTATTGGCTGATTTGAATTTGAAGAATCAAATCAGCCAATAGGAATGCAAGTGACGCCATATTTAAACGCGTAACTTGCATTCAATATTCAGCGTGCGGCGGTGATCGTACGAAGAGGATCCTCCATGCTCCTTGGCTCTGCGGTCGCTGGTCTTCAGTTTCTTGGTCACTGGTCTTCAGTTCTGCGGTCCTGGATGAAGATAGAAGAGGTCACTGATTGGAAGAAGATTTCACCGCCGGACTTTAGGAACCGTGAATACCTATCTGGGGGTTAGACTTAGGTTTTTTGTTTTTTTTTTAAAAAATATTTTTTTAGTTTTTTCTTTAGATTAGGGCTTTTGGGCAATTGTAAAAGAGCTGAACGCCATTTAAGACCAGTAAAAGTAAAATACAAATTCCCCTTTAGGGACAATAGGTAGCTTAGGATTTTTTAGTGTTATTTTATTTTATTTTGGGGGTTCGGTGGGTGGGGGTTTTACTGTAAGGGGGAACTTAGTTTTTTTAAAGGTAAAAGAGCTGTTTAATTTAGGACAATGCCCTACAAAAGGCCCTTTATGGGGCTATTGGTAGTTTAGTATTAGATTAGGGGGTGTTTTTATTTTGTTTTGCTTTTTTTATTTTCATAGGGATTAGGTATAATTTTTTTATTTTTGATCATTTGGTTTATTATTTTATGTAATGTTAGACTTTTTTTATTTTTTGTAATTTTAGATTAATTTAAATTTAGTTTATTTTTTATTTTTAAAGTAATGTTAAGTTTTTTTATTTTACTTGTAATTTATTTATTTTTAATGGAATTTAGGATTATTTTAATTGATGTAATGGGGTTAATTTAGGGGGTGTTAGGGGGCTTAGTGATTAGTTATTTGCGATATGGGGGCATGGCGGTTTAGGGGTTAATAGTTTAAATAGCTAGATTGCGTTGTGGGGCATGACGGATTAGGGGTTAATAGTTTAAATGCCTGGATTGTGTGTTGTGGTCATGGCGGATTAGGGGGTTAATAGTTTAAATAGATACTTTGCGATATGGGGGTTGGTGGATTAGGGGTTAATAGTTTAAATGGCTAGATTGCGTTGTGGGGCATGGTAGATTAGGGGTTAATAGTTTAAATGCCTAGATTGTGTGTTGTGGTCATGGCGGATTATGGGTTAATAGTTTAAATAGATACTTTGCGATATGGGGGTTGGCGGATATGGGGTAAATGGTTTAAATAGATACTTTGCGATATGGGGGCATGGTGAATTAGGGTTTAATAGTTTTAATAGCAAGTTTGCGTTGTGGGGCATGGCGGTTTAGAGGTTAATACATTTATTATAAATTGCGATGTGGGGGGATGGCGTATAGAGGGATTATGACGTGTCGGGTTAGATTTCAATGGGAAAAAGGTCTCAAAGAGCACCTTTTTCCTGTTTTACACCTAGTTGAGCTGCGTGTAATTTTTGTTATTGTATCGGCAGCCTCCAACAGTGTATTAACAGTTTGCGTGGGCATTGGAAACCGGGTATTATTTAAAGATTAGCGGCTTCTGATACTTTGTATGGGACACAATAATGTTTTCGGCAGCCGGAGACCGGTTGCCGAAATTGAGTTATAACGGGCCATTGGAAGAAGTCTATAAACGGTATTGCTTCCGACAACATATTTATCGGTTTGGGAGTGCATGCAAACCGAATTACGGCTCAATGGAAACGAGTCCTATGTTTGAAGACCTTGTTGGTGTTTGCATAGCCTTAACAAAACATATCAGGATAAGAAAACTTTCACAATGATTTCTGCAGAAATTTAATTCTAACCTGAATATCAATAAACACTCTCTAATGTTTTTAGACGTGTATTATATAATTTTATTTGTCTAACTTATACTACTGCAAGTATCTCACTGAAGTCAGCATCTTATGAGAAGTATCACCCTCAGAGAGAAGTTTGAACGTGGATATGATTTAGTTATTTTGTTGCATAAAGCATTAGAGCACAGATTATTTTATTTTACACAGTTCTAGAAAGAAATTAAGAGACCCCTGCAAAATTGTCAGTTTCTCTGGTTTTACTATTTATAGGTATGTTTTTGAGTAAAATTAACATTTTTCTTTTACTCTATAAAAAGATTATAATTTAGAGCAGTTATTTGCAAACAACTGGTCAAAATAACAAAAAAAGATGACCTCAACAACACAATACTGTAATAATGTTTTGACTTAGCAAGAGTTCAGAAATCAGTATTTGTGGAATAGCCTTGATTTTCAATCATAGCTTTCATGCTTCTTGGCATGCTCTCCACCAGTCTTTCACATAGCAGTTCGGTGACTTGATGCCTCTCCTGGCATTTAAGTAGCTAGGCTTTGTTTGATGGTTTGGGATCATCCATCTTTCTCTTTATCACAGTCCAGAGGTTTTTAATGGGGTTCAGGTCTGGAGATTGGGTTGGCCATGGCAGGGTCTTGCTCTGGTGATCCTCCATCCACACATTGATTGACCTAGCTGTGTAGCATTGAACATTGTCCTGCTGGAAAAATCAACCCTCAGAGTTGGGGAACATTGTCAAGGTAGATCAACAGGAAGGTAGATGGTCAAAAGCAATCAAACAACGCTCAGCTGCTTGAATTTTTACGCCAGGAATGACATAAAGTCACGCAATAGCAATGTGAAAGACTGGCAAGACATGAAAGTTGTGAATAAAAATCAGGGTTATTCCACCAAATATTGATTTCTGAACTCTTGCTAATTTAAAACTAGTATTGTGTTGTTTTAAAATTAATATGAACTTGTTTTCTGAAAACACTGCATATTTTTATTATTTTGACCAGTTGTCATTTAGAGCATTTATTTGCAGAGAATTACAATATTTTTAATTGAAATTTGGGAGAAATATGGTCAGTAGTTTATAGAATAAAACAAAAATGTTAATTTTACTCAAACACATACCTATAAAAAGTAAAACAAGAGAAACTGACAATTTTGCAGTGGTCTCTTAATTTAATTTTTTCCAGCGCTGTATATTCACGCACACATATACATACAGTGTATATACATATATGCACATACATACATTAATTAGAGTAGCTGTGTTAGTCCAGTTAGTGCGTTGTTACACTTTCTGTCATCTTAAAGGGACACTGTACCCAAATTTTTTCTTTTGTGATTCAGAAAGAGCATGCAATTTGAAGCAACTTTCTAATGTACTCCTATTATCACATTTTCTTCATTCTCTTGGTATGTTTATTTGAAAAGCAAGAATTTAAGTTTAGATGCCGGCCTATTTTTGGTGAACAACCTGGGTTGTCCTTGCTGATTGGGCAGCACCAATAAACAATTGCTGTCCATGGTTCTGAACCACAAATTTGCTGGCTCCTCAGCTTAGATGCCTTCTTTTTCAAATAAAGATATCAAGAGAACGAAGAAAAATTGATAATAGAAGTAAATTAGAAAGTTGCTTAAAATTACATGCTCTATCTGAATCACAAAAGAAAAAATTTGGGTACAGTATCCCTTTAACCATCCTGTGTTTTAATATATCATTTGTAATCTTGAGGAAGAGAGGAATCTCTTGAAAGCTCGTCTACTTGTAAATATATAGTTAGTCTAATTAAAAAGTATCATTCATGCAATACTCTTGTTTTATATATATATATTTAAAAGGATACCTCGAATGTGTAACTGAAAAAAAGAAAATAAAGCAAAACATATCCCTTAATAAACTGTGGGGATATGAGGCCTGTAAAACATAAGTTCCTCATATATACTTTGCTAGAATATTAATGCAAATAATTATTATAATTATTGGCAAACTAAACTAATTGCTAGTATTTGACCAATGTAATACATGTGCTTTTTTGCTGTGCTCACCTAGTTATGCATATCTGTATCTAGAAGTATCTATGTGCAGTATATACACTGTCATTGGATGCAGCAATTTAACCCCTTAATGACCACAATGTACCCTATATGTCACTGGTCGTTAAGGGTTTTTTCAGGACATAATAGCACAAGTCTAGCAAGAACACGCTATTAATGCCCTCCCTCCAGCAGGCTTTGTGGAATAGAGCAGTCTCAACGCTGGTGGCAAGACCGCGCTATAAAACAATCACGTCCCAAAAAAAGGCCAGCGACATACAGGGTACGTCGCTGGTCCTTAAGGGGTTAATATTATCTACCTGCCTGTCTATCTATCTAAAGATGAACTATTATACATAGTATCAGTGGGGTATTTAGGTTCTGTGTTGGTTATAAAAAACAGTCTTTGCAATGGGAGTCTTCTAAAATGTATTCAGTGTCTATGGATGTATTTTGACTGCACAGTAACTTTTTATATAATAAACACACATTGCATTATAGTTGATAAATGTGTTCCAGCTACATTTATTTTACTATAAATGAACTATGGCCCTGAGATATTGTTAACAGAGGACACAGAGATGTAATTGCACTTAATGTACAATAAATATTTATTTTCTTTTATTTTGTATATAAAGAGATTATTTGATATATTTCATTATTACACAATAATATGTGTTCTCCCCTACCCAAATATTAAACATGGTAAATTATTTTTAACAGGAAAATAGTTGTTTGTTTTTTAACAGGAAAACTGTCCAAGGTCCTGAAAAATATTGCACAAAGATGGTCTATTTTGCTTTCATTCAAAGCTAAAAGGGGAGATAATGACATTGTGCTTCTTATCGATCAGTTAAAAATGTACGGAACATATTATTTTAACCCCTTAAGGACCAGCGACGTACCCTGTATGTCGCTGGCCTTTTTTTGGGACGTGATTGTTTTATAGCGCGGTCTTGCCACCAGCGTTGAGACTGCTCTATTCCACAAAGCCTGCTGGAGGGAGGGCATTAATAGCGTGTTCTTGCTAGACTTGTGCTATTATGTCCTGAAAAAACCCTTAACGACCAGTGACATATAGGGTACATTAAGGGGTTAAACTCAGATTGTGATAACTAAACAAATCAACTATTTATTATGTATTATTGTTTCTGCAGTAATCATTGTGACAGTCACTTTAATAGATCAAAATCACTCAATGTTGTTACATGATGAGAAAAAAGCATGCGCTGAGCATTTGATTTTGATACATTGGAATACCTCCACTAATAACCAAGACTAGTAACATTCTACACTGTTTTCTAAACAATGTTATTAGGAAACAAGAAGTTGACAATTGTAGATAACTGATACTTTTATAAGTTGGGTGACACTGTGGGAATAAATAAATGAACATAGAAAGTAAAGTGACTTGCCTATTCCTAAAGCTTAAAGGGACACTGAACCCATTTTTTTTCTTTCGTGATTCAGATAGAGCATGCAATTTTCAGCAACTTTCTAATGTACTCCTATTATCAACGTTTCTTCATTCTTTTGGTATCTTCATTTAAAAATCAGGCATCTAAGCTTTTTTTTGTTGTTCAGAACTCTAGACAGCACTTTTTTATTGGTGGATGAATTTATCCACCAATCAGCAAGAACAACCCAGGTTGTTCACCAAAAATGGGCCGGCATCTAAACTTAGATTCTTGCATTTCAAATAAAGATACCAAGAGAATGAAGAAAATTTGATAATTGGAGTAAATTAGAAAGTTGCTTAAAATTTCATGCTCTATCTGAATCACGAAAGAAAAAAATTGGGTTCAGTGTCCCTTTAAATTACATATGAAAGAAATGTGCTCTTAATATTGTAGTAATTATAAAAAGGAAGGGAAAAAAACAAGGTCAAAACTCATGATCTTGGAGCCTACGTCCTTTTGTATACGTGCCAGCATTGGTTTGTTGCTTACAAAATATATGTTTGTTTGTTTTTTGCACAGGAGAATTTTTGAATGGTTTGGTTACAAAAAACAGATTTAAGTATTCCCTTCAGTCATTGGTTGTATGCTGTAGTGACCCATTTATAAACTAATTGGCTTAAGCAGTATGGACACTAAAACTTTACACTTATTGTTTCAATATTTAAACTATTTTTATTTGACTTTTTTTAATTCAGTGCTGCATATTATTCTCAAGGTAATCTTTGCTTTGAACACATCATTCTGCCTAGCAGTTTAATTTAGTGCAACGTCCCTTTAAAGTCTGTATGGGTCACTACTCATTACCTATAAATCTGCTACATAACAATTGTTATGTATATTTTTATTGTTCTATTTCCAACACTTGTTGAAACGCACTCTAACAAAGTCACTCACTGAGACTTTTCACCATCTCTAGCTCTCCTTACCTTAAGAGTGTTGTGAGAAGTGACACTAACGCGCCTTCTTCCTCCGTCTTCCAGCTGCATCTCTGAGTACAACTCTTCCTCATCTTCCTCCAAAATATCAGACAAATCTGAGCCCCTGCTGCTCTCTGTGTGATACTCATCATCAGGGCAATAGTGCGGCTAGAGAGGTGGAACAGGAAACAAACTAATGAAACATTTATGCGTCCTTGACAAAAGCCTCACTTTATACAAGGAATGTCAGATTCTACGATTTATTTTATGGAGTTCGGCAGTGGTTGGTTTTTACATTTAAAAAATAAATAAATCACATTTTACATTTAAAGGGCAAATAAACCTAGAAAATAATGTTATATAATTCTGCACATAGTTTTTCAGACCCGCCCTCTGTGCTCTACTGAGCGGGTCTGGTTTTTCCTCTGAGCGCATCTGATTGTGCCATTACACTCACTGTAGCTCGCTCCTGCTTTGTCGGACAGCGGGAGCGAGCTACATCGAGTGTAACTATGTGCAGAATTATATAACATTATTTTCTAGGTTTACTGCCCCTTTAATGAACTAGAATTTTAAATGATTTTTTATTAGTTTAAAGGGACATAAAACCCACATTTTTCTTTTATGAGTCAGATAGAGCATGCAACTTTAAACAACTTCTATTATCTAATTTGTTTCCTTCTCTTAGTGTCTTTTGTGAAAAGTATACCTAGGTAGGCTCAGGAGACGCAATGAACCACTGTTCAGCTAGCTCCTTGTAGTACATTGCTGCTCCTTCAACAAAAGATAGGAAGATAATTAAAGGGACATAAAACCCCCAACATTTTCTTTCATCATTCAGACAGAACATACAATTTTAACAAATTTCCATTTAAATTCTATTATCAAATTTTCTTTGTTCTCTTTGTTGAAAAGCAGGAAGGTAAAGTTCAGGAGTGTGCATGACTGCAGCACTATATGGCAGCAGTTTTACAACAATGTAATACATTAGCAAGAGCACTAGATGGCAGTACTATTTCCTGTCATGTAGGGCTCCATGCATGTGCACGCTACCTATCTAGGTATCTCTTCAATAAGAAGAAAGTTGTTTAAAATTATATGTTTTATATGAATCACAAAAGAAAAATGTTGTGTTTCGTGTCCCTTTAAGTGTACAGCAATGAATGGGAATGTAACACTATGCATGTTGCGGAATATAAAAAATGAGGATTGATTTGGATTTTAATATTCCATTATCCACCTCTTGTAAAAATAATAATAATAGTTAATAATTTGACTCTATTCCAATAGTTATTTTTTTTTTTAGACAAAGCATAAATTATGCTTACCAGATAATTTAATTTCCTTCTGTATAAGGAAAGTTCACAGCTTCATTCCTTACTGTTGGGAAATATTGAACCTGGCTACCAGGAGGAGGCAAAGACACCCCAGCCAAAGGCTTTAATTACCTCTCCCACTTCCCCCACCCCCAGTCATTCTGCTAAAGGAACAGTAGGAGAAATATCAGGGTATAAAAAGGTGCCAGAAGAAAAATATAATTTAGAGGGCCGCCCATCGGAGAACATGGGCGGGGGCCATGGTCTCTCCTTATACAGAAGGAAATGAAATGATCTGGTAAGCATCATTTATGTTTTCCTTCTTAATATAAGGAGAGTCCACAGCTTAATTCCTTATTGTTGGGAAACTTATACCCAAGCTCTAGATGACACAATGAAAATGGGAGGGACAAAAAGAGAGGCGGACCCTAATCTGAGGGCACCACAGCCTGCAAAACCTTTCTCCCAAAGGCTGCTTCAGCTGAAGCAAAAACATCAAACTTGTACAATTTAGAAAAAGTATGTAAAGAGCACCAGGTAGCCGCCTTACAAATCTGATCCACAGAGGCCTCGTTCTTAAAGGCCTAAGAGGAAGCCACTGCTCTAGTAGAATGAGCCGTAATTCTCTGAGGAGGTTTATGTCCCGCTGTCTCATAAGCTAAGTGGATAACACTCCTTAACCAAAAGGAAAAGGAAGTTGAAGAGACCTTCCGACCCTTACGCTTCTCAGAATAGGCAACAAACAAGGAAGACGTATGTCTAAAATCTTTAGTAGCCTGAAGATAGAACTTCAAGGCGCGAACCATGTCCAAATTATGAAGCAAATGTTCCTTCGAAGAAGAAGGGAAGGATTGGGACACAAGGAAGGAACCACAATCTCTTGATTAATGTTGCGGTCTGACACGACCTTAGGAAGAAACCCTAACTTAGTACGTAGGACAGCCTACAGAACACCAGATAAGGATGCTCACATTGCAAAGTGTCAATCTCAGAAACTCTGCAAGCAGGAGCAATAGCCAGTAGAAAAAGAACCTTCCAGGACAAAAACAATGTTAATTTTATGCATAGGCTCAAACAGAGCCCGTTGCAAAACCTTAAGAACAAGATTCAGACTCCAAGGAGGAGTCTTAAATCTGAACACAGATCTGATTCTAATCAGAGCCTTAACAAAGGACTGTACATCTGGAAGCTCTGAGAGCCTCTTGTGCAGTAAAACAGACAGGACCGAAATATGTCCCTTCAGAGAAATGGCAGAAAGACCCTTCTCCAGTCCATCCTGGAGAAACGATAGGATCCTGGCAACCTTAACTTTATGCCAGGGGAATTCATGCTCTTCACACCAGAATAAATAGGTTCTCCACACCTTATGACAGATATGACGAGTAACCGGCTTACGAGCTTGAATGAGAGTATCAAGAACTCTCTCAGAATAACCTCTCTTGGCTAGGACTAAGCATTCAATCTCCACTCAGTCAGCCTCAGAGAATCTAGATTTTGATGAACAAAAGGACCTTGTACCAGCAGATCCCTACGACAAGGTAACTTCCATGGAGGAGAAGATGACATCCCCACCAGATCCACGAACCACGTCCTTCACCGCCATGATGGAGCAATCAGTATCACTGATGCCTGCTCCTGCTTCATATAGGCCACTACACAAGGAAGGAGTGGTAACAGCGGGAAAAGGTAAATTATATTGAACCTCCAAGGCACTGCTAATGCATCTATTAGCTCTGCCTGAGGATCCCTGGACCTCGACCCATATCTGGGTAGCTTGGTATTGAGAAGGGAGTCATGAGATCTATCTCCGGCGTCCCCCACCTTCAGCATATCTCCGCAAACACTTCGGGATGGAGAGACTATTCCCTGGATGAAAGGATTGTCTGGTGAGAAAATAAGCTTCCCAGTTGTCCACAGCCAGAATGTGGATCGCTGACAGCAAACAGCTGTGGGCCTCCGCACACTCTGGAATCTGAGATACTTCCCTCATTGCTAGGGAGATTCTTGTCCCCCCCTGATGGTAGATGTAAGCCACTGAGGTTATATTGTCTAATTGGAATCTGATAAACCGGGATGAACCCAGAAGAGGCCAAGCCTTCAGAGCATTAAACATTGCCCGAAGTTCCAGAATGTTGATCGGGAGGGAGCGTTCCTCCTGAGCCCACAGGCCCTGTGCCTTCTTAGCACCCCAAAACAGCTCCCAATCCTGATAGACTTGCGTCCGTAGTCACAATCTCCCAGGATGGTCTTAGAAAGGATGTCCCTCGGGACAAATGATCAGGATAGAGCCACCAAGAGAGCGATTCTCCAGAGAAATCTATTGAGACAGATCTGAATGATTGCCGTTCCACTGCTTTAGCATGCACAGTTCTAACGGTCTGAGACGGAACCTGGCAAAGGGAATGATGTCCATGCTGGACACAATGAGACCAATTACCTCCATACACTGAGCCACAGATGGCCTTACGGAGGTCCGGAGGGCAAGACATGCCGAAACTAGCTTGCAACATCTCTGGTCTGTTAGGAAGATCCTCATGGATATGGAGTCTATTATAGTACCCAGGAATTCACCCTGGTGCTTGGAATAAGAGAACTCTTTTCTAAATTTATCTTCCATCCATGAGATCAAAAAAGAGAGAGAAGAGATACCGAATGGTCCTCCGCCAGACGAAAAGATGGAGCTTGTACAAGAATATCGTCCAAGTAGGGAGCTACTGCTATACCCTGGGTTCTGGCAATGGCTAGAAAGGCCCCTAGAACTTTCGTAAAAATCCTTGGAGCAGTAGCTAGACCAAACAGAAGTGCAAAGAACTGGAAGTGCTGGTCTAGGAAAGCAAACCTTAGGAACTGGAAGTGATCCTTGTGGATTGGAACATGAAGGTAAGCATCCTTCAGATCTATAGTGGTCATGAACTGTCCTTTCTGAACTAAGGGAAGGATGGACCTTAATGTCTCCATCTTGAATGAGGAGACATTTAGAAATTTGTTTAAAACACTTTAGGTCCAGAATCGGGCGGAAAGTTCCCTCTTTCTTTGGAACCGCGAACAGGTTTGAATAGTATCCCAAACCTCTTTCTTCTATAGGAACCTGGACAATGACCCCTAAAGAGGACAGATTCTGCACGCACCCCAGAAAGGCTTCTGTCTTTTCTGGCTTGGAAAACAGACTTGAGAGGAGATATCTGCCCTTGGGTGGATGAGATTTGAAACCTATCTTATATTCCTGAGCTATGACCTCCAGGACCCATGGATCCTGCACGTCCCTGAACCAAGCATCTGAAAACAGCGACAGTCTACCCCCTACATTATCCAGTGCGGATCGGGGGCCGCCCCTTCATGCCTCGGCAGGCTTCTTGCTCTGCTTGGATTTATTCTAGGATTGAGCCGGCTTCCAAGCACTCATGGCCTGCTTGAACTTAGAGGAGGACTGTTGTCGTTGGAATTTCTTAGAAAAAGGAACAAAAATTAGACTGTTTCTTTTTATCCTGCAGTAGGAAGGCACCCTTACCCCCTGTAACTGTGGAGATGATGGAGTCCAGGCCTGGAAGTCATGCCCACAGACCAGGACTTCAGCCAGAGTGCCCTACGGGTCTGAACTGAAAAAACAGACACCTTAGCATTTAGGTGAATAATCTGCATGTTTGCATCACAGATAAAAGAACTAGCAATTCTCAATGCTTTAATTCTTTCCTGGATATTGTTGAGGGGACCCTCCACCTCGATCAATTCTGATAAGGAGTCGCACCAGTAGGCCGCAGCTCCACACATTTGATCATTCCCCACTGTTCAATAATCCCCCTCAGGAGATATTAACCCATAATTCTATTAAGATAAAATGTAAAAATTTAAATGATCTTATCAGAATCCATGCTGTGGAACAGGAACACAGCCTCTCAAGTGTTACAGAAATACATAAAGTTCACCAGCACTGTTAGGATAAAACATTCATATTTTATTGAAGTTCCTTTAAAAATAGCAACGTTTCGTGACCATGGTCACGAAACGTTGCTATTTTTAAAGGATCTTCAATAAAAGATGAATGTTTTATCCTAACAATGCTGGTGAACTTTATGTATTTCTGTATCACATAGAGGATTTGCAGTTTATCCTCACCATCGTGCACTATTAGTGGTGCCGTATTCATGAATGATATTGGATAGCCTCTCAAGTGTGACAGTCTTGTAGCATCGCTCCTGACATGGACTTGAGTGTAGAAAATGAGCAGGCAGTAAAAATCGTCAACACTGATTGCTTAAAGGGACAGTCTAGGCCAAAATAAACTTTCATGATTCAGATAGAGCATGTAATTTTAAACAATTTTCCAATTTACTTTTATCACCAATTTTGCTTTGTTCTCTTGGTATTCTTACTTAAAAGCTTAACCTAGGAGGTTCATATGCTAATTTCTTAGACCTTGAAGGCCACCTCTTTTCAGAATGGATTTTAACAGTTTTTCACCACTTGAGGGTGTTAGTTCACGTATTTCATATAGATAACACTGTGCTTGTGCACGTGAAGTTATCTGGGAGCAGGCACTGATTGGCAAGACTGCAAGTCTGTCAAAAGAACTGAAATAAAGGGGCAGTTTGCAGAGGCTTAGATACAAGATAATCACAGAGGTTAAAAATATATTATTATAACTGTGTTGGCTATGCAAAACTGGGGAATGGGTAATAAAGGGATTATCTATCTTTTAAAACAATAAAAATTCTGGTGTAGACTGTCCCTTTAAGGAGCTGTTACCAGGCAGTCTGGATGGGTTCGCAGAAAGACTCTCCCTGCATCTCCAGACTCTAACTTTCGTCAATGCTCTTACTGAGAGGCTGACAAGACTACTTAAAACTCCAGTCCCATATCGAAGGGCAGATACCCCTCCCAAGGAACTACTCCAAAATCTTCTGACACTTCTCTGCCATCCTCCTGTGATGAAAGGCAAAGAATGACTGGGGGATGGAGGAAGTGGGAAAGGTATTTAAGCCTTTGGCTGGGGTGTCTTTGCCTCCTCCTGGTGGCCAGGTTCAGTATTTCCCAACAGTAAGGAAGGAAGCCTTGGACTCTCCTTATTTTAAGAAGGAAAAGATAATTCTATTATTTTAAGTAGAGACATTATTGCTGTTTGTATTAAATGAAACATCCTGAAACATAAAATAGGTTACTGCAAATGCGTACCCTGTATTATCTTACACTTTATACAGCTTATATATGTAAAGTTGGTTATTTTATAATTCATCACATGAATGTGACTAATCTTTAATTCACTTTTAAATTGATTTTCACATTTATTAGCTCCATAATGCTCCACCAATTAAAATTAATATTTCCCTTCAGTTGCATAGCCTCAATCAATGTTTTAATAAGCAGATGAAGAAGGGCAGCTGTTTCACTCGTTATGTCTCAATTAAGAATCTGTTTGCGGCCGCGCTTTAATTTCACTGAAAAGACAGCTATTTTACCACTCATTTTTGACACTGGAATTTGCAACAAAATTCAAATATTACGCTCTACTGAAGGGTTCTGTTATCTTTGTTATTGCAAGCCCAATGCACAACCTTCGTACCTATGTATTACTGTCCCCAGAGCAGCTCCTTTCAAAAGGGAATATAACATAATCAATAGATTGGATCATGGCGCTGAGTTTCTTTGTTTTTTTCACTGTATTTTGTGCTTGGGGTGGGACATAATGTTCTACTCTTAGGAAAGTCAAAATTAAACTTGCATGATTCAGATAGATCATGTTATTTTAAGACACATTTTGAATTTATTTCTATTTTCAAATGTATTTAGTCATCTTGGTATCCTTTGTGGAAAAACAATATGTACATATCCTACACTAGAGGGTGCTAACTAGTGATTGGTGGCTGCAGAGATTTGTCTGTTATTGGCTCACTAGATGTGTTCAGCTAGATTGGAATAGCCAATAGAATGCCAGCTCAATCCTATTGGCTGATTGCATCAGCCAATAGGATTGAACTTCAATCCTATTGGCTGATTGCATCAGCCAATAGGATTTTTTCTACCTTAATTCCGATTGGCTGATAGAATTCTATCAGCCAATCGGAATTGAAGGGACGCCATCTTGGATGACGTTATTTAAAGGAACCTTCATTCCAGAAGAGCTGTCGGATGAAGAGGATGCTCCGTGTCGGATGTCGTGAAGATGGACCCGCTCCGCGCCGGATGGATGAAGATAGAAGATGCCGTCTGGATGAAGACTTCTGCCCGGCTGGAGGAACACTTCGCCCGGCTTGGATGAAGACTTCTCCCGGCTTCGTTGAGGACTTCCCGGTAAAGTGATCTTCAAGGGGTTAGTGTTAGGTTTTTTAAGGGGGTATTGAGTGGGATTTAGAGTAGGGTTAGTTGTGTGGATGGTGGGTTTTAATGTTGGGGGGATTTGTAATTTTTGTTACAGGTAAAAGAACTGATTACTTTGGGGCAATGCCCCGCAATAGGCCCTTTAAAGGGCTATTTGTAATTTAGTGTAGGGCAGGGCTTTTTTATTTTGGGGGGCTTTTTTATTTTGTTAAGGGGATTAGATTAGGTGTAATTAGTTTAAAAATCTTCTAATTTGTTTATTATTTTCTGTAATTTAGTGTTTGTTTTTTTTGTACTTTAGATAATTTAATTTAATTGTATTTAATTTATGGAAATAATTTAATTATAGTGTAGTGTTAGGTGTAATTGTAACTTAGGTTAGGTTTTATTTTACAGGTACTTTTGTATTTATTTTATCTAGGTAGTTATTAAATAGTTAATAACTATTTAATAACTATTGTACCTACTTAAAATAAATACAAACTGGCCTGTAAAATAAAAATAAACCCTAAGATAGTTACAATGTAACTATTAGTTATATTGTAGCTAGCTTAAGAGTTTATTTTATAGGTAAGTATTTAGTTTTAAATAGGAATAATTTAGTTAATGATAGGAATTTTTATTTAGATTTCTTTTAATTATATTTAAGTTAGGTGGTATTAGGTTTAGGGTTAGACTTAGGTTTAGGGGTTAATAACTTTAATAAAGTGGCGGCGACGTTGGGGGCGGCAGATTAGGGGTTAAAAAATGTAGGTAGGTGTTTGCGATGTTAGGGCTGGCAGATTAGGGGTTAATAATATTTAACTAATGTTTGCAAGGTGGGAGTGTGGCGGTTTAGGGGTTAATATGTTTATTATAGTGGAGGCGGCAGATTAGGGGTTAAAAAGTGTAGGTAGGTTGCGGCGACATTGGGGGCGGCAGATTAGGGGTTAATAAATATAATGTAGGTGTCGGCGATGTTGGGGGCAGCAGATTAGGGGTTCATAAGTATAATGTAGGTGGCGGCGGTGTCCGGAGCGGCAGATTAGGGGTTAATAATTATAATGTAGGTGGCGGAGATGTCGGGGGTGGCAGATTAAGGGTTAATAAGTGTAAGATTTGGGGTGTTTAGACTCGGGGTTCATGTTAGGGTGTTAGGTGTAGACATAAAATGTATTTCCCCATAGGAATCAATGGGGCTGCGTTAAGGAGTTTTACGCTGCATTTTTGCAAGTGTTAAACTTTTTTCAGTTGGCTCTCCCCGTTGATTCCTATGGGGAAATCATGCACAAACACGTTACACCAGCTCACCGCTAACATAAGCAGTGCTGGTGTTGGAGTGCGATAATGAGCAAAATTTTGCTCAACGCTCACTTCTTGTCTGGTTTGTAAAAACCTTTAATACCAGCGCTGTCTGTAAGTGAGCGGTGAGCATAAACTGCTCGTTAGCACCGCATAGCCTCTAACGCAAAACTCGTAATCTAGGTGTAAGTGTTTTGTGAACTTAGAATAAACTACTATTCCTTGAGATTTTTATATAAAATATTTAGTTATGAGTAACAGCTTTGCAATATATTTTCATTGTTTATTTTGTCCCCTTTTAATGTATGTTAGCTCTGAAAATCAAGCAATTTCTAATTCTCAGAACTTGAAATACACTCTACTGATTTCTTAAAGCCAAACCTGCTACATACAGTATATGTCCCAAATTGACTTAATCAGATAACAACTGCAAAATAATTAATTTCAAACTAACTTTATGACAGTGGCTAACTATATATATATATATATATATATATATATATATATATATATATATATATAGATATATAGATAGATATAGATATACAGTATACAAATATAAATAAGAATATCTATTTAAAATACTCAGAACATATTTTTATGTAAAAACATTGGAATGTGAAATATTTACAGTACATACACAGATAAACACTTTATTAAATATGAATATTGCATAAATATGGTTTTTCATGATTTCAGCTACTTAACTGCAAAGGGCTCCAATGCACTGGCTTTAACATAGTTTTTTTTTTCCAATAAACCCCTTCGCTACTAGGAATTTTAGAGAAATACTTGCCTAAACATACTGGTGAATTTTTAGCAATTTTGCTATAACTCTGTTTACACAGAAATAGAGCCTTTGTTTCTTTGATTTACCTATGAAAATTATTTATTGGGGGGGGGGCATATAAAGATTAATGATCACATTCTTCGGTCTACTCTCAAAGCGGCAAGCTGTGTCTTACTGAAGCTCTCCGAGATCAAGCTATTTTCTTGCAGACTGCTCATAGTAGACCTGCAAAATATCCTCTTAAATTTATCAGACTGCACATTGATATGGTTGGAGTCCTGATTTATCTCAAGAGTGGATACTCTGACTATGTTTTTGCCTATGCTCTTTGAGATCAGCTGCGTGACAGACTTTCTCACAGGCCTGGAAGCCATATTGCAAGCAACTGCAATTACGCAGTAGGATTTATACAAATATAAAGCTCTGTGGGATCTGTGGAACGCAGGTCTGGGACTGCCGCATTATTACCCCCCCATTACCGGGGTCACGGGATCCTATAAAAAGGATATCAAATTGACTTTCTCTTTCCCTAGACGAATTCAACAACAATAACGTCTGAAACGCAATCTATTGAGTGGAGATGGAGGCTCTGGCAAGATGGGAGGCCTGTATGTACAAAATTCTACAAGATCATCATAGAGACCTGGAGAGGGATCTTTGTGCTATTCTCTTTGAAGAGAACCTTTTTAATGGAACGCCCAGGGTACTAGATAGTTATGCACCGGCAGAAAAAGATAGCAGCCCGGTTCCAGATTTGGCCGAGAGTGCTTGCGGGGGGGGGGGGGGGCCCTCTTGGTCACTCCGAGGAAAGTGGTAGGTCCCGACTCACAAAGTGCCCGACCTACTCCTATACCAACTTGGACACCTCCTGTGAAACTAGGCAACCCGCCCAGCCCATAGCTACACCGCCTTCTGACTTAAGTCCGGAGCTGCCAGAAACCGAGTTAGCTGAAGCAAGCGGTGAGAAGGGACATACCTTTAAATGGGACATGAACTGGGCAGTGGGACTCACATCGGAGCGCACCATTTGGACCATATTCCCTGGTCCCAGGGGCTGCGGATCAGGAGCAGGGTCTCACAACTTCTACTGCTCTGACTTTAGCCACCACCATCGATTCCCTGCTTCTGCTGATGGCGCTCACACAACTTACAGGGCATATACGCTAACTTATGCTTCTAATGGCCTATCGAGACCTCAGCAGCTGAGAACGCACAGGCAGTCTCCCCAACCTTATGCATAACGCACAAATCAGTGTGCTACAAACTGACAGACACGGAGTGGGGTAAATATGGAGGATGTTTAGGGAATATAGCCTTATACCCAGGCATGCCGTATGCTTACTAGTAGCCTGGTTATTGAGCCTTGACCCTTAGTAGCAAAACCGCTTCTCATAGATGATACAATTTGCTAAGTTTCTAACTAGTCTCTTATCAGTTAGAGGGACATTTGCTGCTTACGGGAGACCTCAGTGCACGGGACTTATCTGCTGCTTAGAGACTTCTCATTTTATTACCGGAGTGCCTTTTCTCTTTTTAAAGTTGTTGTGCCAATGACTTCACTAAAGTTCAGCATGGGTCTGGGGTATTTTTTTTTTCCCCCTTATTTTATTATTATTAATGCTTAGGTCATGTTTATGCACTAAGTTTATTGTCTTTCTGAATTTCCACGCGATGGTTGTTTCTGTTTTAATACTCAGAGGATTCCCCTATGAGGTAGTCTTAATTAACAAATTCCCTAATGCATCTGGCGAAATAGTCTCCAGGCCTAACAGGCTACTACTTAACAGTAATAACTTATTCATGCTCCTACCCATCTACTGTATGCTTGCAGGTATTCTGACGCCTCCCTGATGGCACGATGTAATATTAAAAGTATACTTCTAGTAGGCTTGCTCCATAGATACATGCCGCCAATTAAAATGTAAAAACCGCCATATTCTATTATCGTGCTGAGGTGCCCATTGTTTCATTATGTACCCCAGTGTTTTTGGTTCGGTTGTGATTCTGACTTAGGCCTTTACACTCCCGATTAGTTTCATGACCGTCAGAACTAAATGGTGGGAGTTTTACATTTGTCAAGGATATCACAGTACTCCGGAAGTTCATTACACCCATCTGAGTGGGAAATTGTTGTGCAAGTTGTTGTTGATTTATATATATATATAGTTACTATAGCTACTGTACTTATGTTTTATGTAGCGCAAAAGTGGCTATAAATTTAACAAACTTACCTCCATTAAGTACTCTCCTACTTCAAGGTCCAAGAGTAGCCTACCCTTTTCAGAGGAGGTTTCATAATCATAAAAATGTGATTACAGCACCAAATGAGGTATCACTGTTATGTTTGTATTCCTGTGCTAAACTAATAATTCTTGTAATGGTGAGGATATTTACAAGGTTATCTTATTTTGTTGGTGAAATGTCACGTCATATTGTAACCTGTCTTTAGAGAATATTTGAAATTGCATTCTCAATTTATATTGTATGTTTTATTTACCTCTAAAAATGTAAAAAAAAAAAAAAAGAAATGATCACATTCTTCAAAAACCTGTAGTTTTCTAATTGTAAAAATCGTGTTCGTTAGTATCCTCTGCTTCTGCTAAGACCAAACATACACATATGTTTTATTATTTTTTATAATTTGAAGGTCTTTATCTACAGGTACTGTATGTCTAAAATGATGCAATGGGATAACTCTCATTTGGTATAGCAGAAATGCCCAAATTCTCAAAATATCTGTAGTGTAGGGACCTATCCCTTCCTCTCCCCTACCAAGGAATGTTTCTGTAGCATAGGGAACCCTCCCCTCCCCCCCTTCTGTGATGGACCACCCACCTCCTTCCCTCCCAAATCTACCACAGCACCATTGCTTCTCTGTCCTGTGTCACTGTCTGTATCAGAGATTTGCCTTAATATGGTAAGGGACCACAATCAGTGAGCCAAAGTGTTAAACATAGGTATTTCATCAACACAGTACACTGGCCAAGGTTTACATTCCAAAAAGTTAAAAATGCAGTCAAAAGGTCAGGGCTGTGGAATTATTGTGCAACAATGGGAAAAGCTACTTTAAAAACATTTTTATGGACTAGAATACAACTGTCAATGTCACTTGAAAACAACATACAAGTGCCACTTAAAAGTCATGAAAAGTCAAAACTAAAAATTTTGAATTCCGACAGAACATGCAATTTTTAAAGACTTTTCAATTTACTTCTATAAATAAAAGTACTTTGTACTCTTGGTGTCCTTTGTTGAAAAGCATACCTAGGTAGGTACAGGCACACCAATGCACTTATGGGACCTAGCTTCTGTTTAGCTAGCTCCCAGTAGTTCATTGCTTCTCCGGAGCTGACTTTTCAAAAAAGAATACTAAGTGAACTAAATCAGAAAGTATCTTAAAATAATATGCTCTGTCTTATGATAGGAAAAACAGGCAGACACTCAGATAATTCAAATCCAGAAATGCTTTACTTCATGGGCAGCAATACGGACATAGCAACATTTTGGGGTTCACACCCCCTCCTCAGGCTCAATACAAATGAACAAATCATCAATCTTAAAATAGCCGTATACCATGCCCCCCTCTGACATCATAGACAATACCCACTATATGACAGATGTGTCAAATATACAAATGAATGATTATACATAAAAAATAATGAAATTATTAAAACTATTAACTAAACAAAAATAAAATTTATGCTTACCTGATACATTTATTTATTTCCGGGTATGGTGAGTCCATGTCTTCATCGATTACTGTTGGGAATATCATTCCTGGCCAGCAGGAGGAGGCAAAAAGCACTACAGTCAAACTGTTAAGAATCCCTTTCCTTCCCACAACCCCCAGTCATTCGACCGAAAGGGAAATGGAGAAAAAAGGAGTAACACAAGGTGTAGAGGTGCCTGAGGTTTAGTCAAAAACAATTGTCTTGAAATAAAGGGCGGGGCCATGGACTCACCATATACGGAAAGAAAGAAATTTATTAGGTACGCATAAATTTTATTTTCTTTCCTAAGATATGGTGAGTCCATGGCTTCATCAATTACTGTTGGGAAACAATACCCAAGCTAAAGGACACAAATGAATAGGGAGGGACAAGACAGGCAGACCTAAACAGAAGGCACCGCTGCTTGGATAACCTTTCTCCCAAAAAAAGCCTCAGCCAAAGCAAAAATATCAAATTTATAAAATGTGGAAAAAGTATGTAAGGAAGACCAAGTTGCAGCCTTGCTTCCCTTTTTGAAAGAGCAAGAAGAAGAGACAGCGCTCGTGTAATGAGGCAGAAGTCTCTCAGAAGACTGCAGCCCCGCAGTCTGAAAAGCAAACTAATTAAACTTCTCAACCAGAGAAAAGAGAAGTAGCAGTATCTTTCTGTTACAGAGAAAACAAACAAAAACAGAAGAAAAAATATTAAGCACGCACAACATCCAAAATGTGCATACGCGTACCTCAAGAGATAAGAATGAGGACACAGAGAGGCGAATCACACTTCAAAGCCGAGAGAACCTAAACTCTCCGAGCTGAAGCTATAGCAAAAAAAAGAAAACTTCCAAGATAAAAATTTAAAATCTATGGAATACTATGGCTCAAACTGGGCCTGCTGCAAAACCTTAAAACAAGGTTAAAAACTCCAAGAGAAGCAACAGACTTAAACACAGGCCTGATACTAACCAGGGTCTGACAAAAAGAGTACACATCTGGCACATTCGCCAGACACTTGTGTAAAAAAGGATAACGCAGAAATCTGACCCTTTAGAGAACTGACTAACAAACCTCCCTCCAGACTATCCCGAAGAAGGGCAAAAACCCCAGGAACCCTGACCTTACTTCCAAGAGTAGTCCATGTATTCACACCAATCTGGGAATATACACCAAAACTTATGGTAAAAATTACCAGTAACAGACTTGCGAGCCTGAATCATGGTCTCAAAGACCGATTCAGAAAAAACACACTTAGACAGAACTAAGCATTCAGTCTCCAAGCAGAAAGCTTTAGAGAAGACGAAAGTTGGATGAAAGAATGGACCCTGAATTAGAAGGTCCTTCCTCAGGAACAACCACCAAGGTGGAAGAAATACATCTCTGCTAGGTCTGAATACCAGATCCTGCAAGACTAAGCAGAAACTATTAAAATACCGATGCTAACTCCCAATTGACACAAGCAAAGACTCATGGGAGCAGAGCAATCAAACTGAAATCCCAAGGAACCATCAGGGTATTTAGCAGACCAGCCTGCTGATCTCTTGACCTTAAACATAATTGCCATCTCCAACTCCAGCACCCCCCCTTTGAGGGATAACCTGGAGAACACCTCCGGGAGAAGCGCCCACTCCCCAGGATAAAAAAATCTGACTGCTCAAGACGTCGGCTCCCAGTATTTACACTTGAAATTTGAATAGTGGATAAACAACTAATGTGAGCGTCCGCCCACCTGAACAATCCACGTCAATCATGGTAAATGAACGGTGGTTATTGTAAACCACTTAGAAGAAATTATTTAACTAGAACCTGAAAAACCAGTTAAGACAACTGATGCCAACGCATCAGAGCATTGTAGATCACTCTCCACTCCAAGATGTTTATGGGGAGAGCAGACTCCTCCCAAGTCCATAGTCACCAACACAACATTCTAGCGACCATGGTCAGTATTACTCAGGAAGGTCTCCGGAAGCATGTGCCCCAAGATGCTCCTGAGAAAACCAAAAAATTATGGAGAATGCGGGCTACCTCTCACAAGCAAAGTGGGCGTTCTACCACTAATTCCCCTTTCTGATCCACAGGGAAGAATCTCAAGTCGACAAATCTAGATCTATTCTCTGAGACAGAGCCACAAGATCCCCTCTCCACTATCTGAACATGCATAACAGTAGACTTCCAGATGGAATCGAGCAAAGGGATGATGTCCAATGAAGAAACCATCAGACCAATTACCTCCATACATTGATCTACTGAAGTCAAACAGTAGAGTGCCGAAAGAGGCAAGAGAAAAGAATCCTCTATCTTCTGACCTCTGTCAAAATTATTTTCAGAGATATGTAAACCAATATGGTCCCTAAAAAACTACCCCTGTAGCTGAACAAGGAACTCATTTTCAAAGACACTTCCATCTGTGGAAATGAAGAAAAACAACAAGATCTCTGAATGAGAGTTTGCTTGTTGAAAGATGGCGCCTGAACCATTATGACAACCAGGAAGGGCACCACAGCAATTCCCTGAAACCTGATCACTGCCACAATAGTCCCCTCTGAGAGCCATGGCAAGGCCACAACCTGAAAGAGTTTGACAGAAAGGCAAAACCTCAGGAACTTGAAAATACATGTCCTCCAGGTTAATGGCCACCATGAACTGACCCTCCTCCACAGGAAGAATGGAGCCACTGGTTTCCATTTAAAGACGGTACCCTGAGACACCTCGTTAAGACTCTTTAGGTCTACCAAGTACGAAAAATTACCCTCTTGTTTGGGAATGAATAAAATCCTAGACCCTGTTCCCTAACAGGAACTGGAACTGTCACTCACAGGAAAAGAATTCCCAAATGCACTACAAAAATGTCTCACTGTTATCTGGCCTGCAGTTAAAATTGAGAGGAGGGACCTGCCTTAGGGAGGTAAAGAATGACTATTATGTAGTAACCATGAGGTACTATGTCCACAGCCTACCTGGGACATCTCGTATCTATGCTTGAAGACAAACATAGAGATCCCGATAGGGGACAAACTCCTTTAGGTATATTCATCTTGTAAACTTGTACTCAGAGGAAAAATCCACTGCCCATAGCGCCCCATGAGCTAGGCCAGCAAGTTCCTACACCCCCAGTCTGTTCCCAGACAGCAGTGGCAGAAGTCAACAACGCCGCTCTGTTCTCTACTGTCCGTAATCTGAGATGGAGAAGAGGGCAGTGTCAAGTGACCAGTTTCAGCAACCTGCTGAAAATGGCGCCACTCCGTTTTTGTTAGCTTAGAATGAAAGGCGGAGTCAAGATGGCGCCTGTATACATACAGTGTACAAACAGTGGGAGAGTATTAATACAACCATGATTATCAGACCGACTAAGAGAAAAACGGTCACCACCGCTCCAACTAGGAGCAGAAAATAGAAGAGGGAGATACAAAATCGGTCTCAGGAGTGCACCGAGCCTTCAACAAAGCGCGTACTTCCAGAGCCGATATCTCCAATACAAAGAAAATTTGTGACATGCATTGCTTTCTAAGTAAAAGTAAGGGCATTGAGTATTTAAACACCTCTCATATACTGACCCTCATAGCTGAGAAGACATTCTCAACACTATCAAGAGATAACATATCACAAGTACTTAAATAAGTCAAATAAAAACCTGGCATCACCAGATTTTTTTTATTTTTTTTTATAAAATTCTTCTTATTGAGGAATTGCAAAAAGATACATACCATTGTTCCGTTTCATGCAAAGATATACAGTAATACAATCTTCAAACAATATTAACAACACCAGATCTAATTTTACTAGGACATCCAGAAAAAAGTCTGCATCTATATATGCCATTTATTCAGAGAAAAATGAGCCCCATGCAACTGTTAGCCCCTTCATTACCAATAAAAGGGAAGCAGCCAGTCTCACTAAACTGTCACATCAAGTGCCTGCACACTGCCATAAGAAATATCCTAGCTAGAATATATAATGTCCCCATTAACATCTGCAGATCAGTTAAAGTGCACAGTCTCCCATACTTAGAGGAAAAGAGGCACTTACCTCTATCTAGCCGTCCGGCAGGAGGACAACCTACATGGTGTGAGAGGATGCCACTCTTCACAGTGACCATGGTATAGAAAAGCTTTCTATACCATGGGCAGCAAAATTTTTTAGAAAACGCAGCAAGGCCCACCTTACAAGTTCCTAACTGCTTTAAAGCCACCACTGCCCTACTGAAGAGACTAACGTGGAGTACGGCTAGACACAATCTTTAGAGGAAATGTCAGAGTAAACCTATTCTGGCTTTCAAAATAATAAAATCTTGATTGAAGTGAAATAAATCCAATTTTCTTTAGACACCAAAACTTCACCACCTCCTTGCACTGAAGGCAAAGAGAATGACTGGGGGTTGTGGGAAGGGAAGTGATAGCTAACAGTTTGACTGTGGTGGTCTTTGCCTCCTCCTGATGGCCAGGAGTGATATTCCCAACAGTAATTGATGGAGCCGTGGACTCACCATATCTTAGGACAGAAATTTGTCTATGAAGTAAAAAAATAAAGATAATCACTCATCATACATTATCTCATCTTAAATCTTTATTCTTTTTTTAAATATTTCAATATTTACTATAGTTTTTTGTTTTTAATCTCCATAAATTTTCGCACAAAAGAATTTATCACTATATACATTTATATTAACATTTAAAAAAAAAATTAGAATGAAAAAAACAGTTATTGAGGCCTTTAGGATGCATAGTACTAAGCCTATGTATCCACATAGCCTCTTTTCTAAGTAACATCTTACCTCTGTCAAAGCTTATATTCCCCTTAAGGACACGATAAAGAATCATAAAATGTAACTGGATAACTTGATGTCCTTTCTCATAAAAATGAGTAGGGACCGGTAAATGTCTCATTTTAGGATTTCTAATGGGAGATTTATGTTGAGTTATGCAGTCTTTTAGTGCCTGGGAAGTCTCCCCTATATATAATAAACCACATGGGCATTTGAGCGCATAACCCACATAAGTCGATTGGCAAGTGTAGTGCCCCTTAATACTAAATTTCTTCCCTTAAAATGGATGGCTAATGCAATTACCCCTAATAATACTGTTACAGTGGGAACAATTTAAACATGGAAATTTCCCATTTTCCACCAGTTTACTCTCTGTTTAGGTTTAAAGGGCGTATTATTTGCCCTAACCAATTGTCTCCCAAGTGAATTTCCTTTCGTAAGGCTGAAAATGGGGGTTGTTGAAATTCCTCGACCTCTGGCATAGAGTGACCCAACATTAACCAATGTGTTCAAATGATTTTGTGCAATTTGACACTAGTGCAATTGTAATTAGAGGCAAAAGCTAATTTTTTCGTATTAGAAATTTTCTGTTGAGGTTCAAGATTAAAAGACTCCAATTCTTCCGAGGAGTAATCTCTCTCTTTAAAGCTGTTGCGGATCTCATCTAAGCGCATTATGCTCTGTCTTAATCATGACTGTTTAATTCCCTTAAACAAAGTTGTCTGACAAAATGCTTACCTGTTTACCCAGCTCTGAACCTTTTAAAAACTCATCAACAGAGGGCCCTTTTCTTTTCATATGAGGAGAGTCGTACCCGTCTTCTTCATCATCAGAGTTAGCATAGTGAACAGCATTGCTGCGCTCACTAAATAAGTTTCGCTTTTCATTCTTAACAAAAAGGAAGAATTACATTACATTTTTTTCCATTTCTTTAAATGAGATGACTGGCTATACATGCAAAAAACAACAACAATACAATCAGCTTAATGGGACATTAAAATAATTTTACATATAAACAGTAATTAGAAAAACATATAATCAATTAAGTTTTACTTTGCAAATACCTTTATAAAATACCTTTTTAAACTGCCATTTTTGATAATAAAATTGCTACTGTTTTTCACAGCAAGGATATAGCCTCGAAAAGAGTGTTGTTTTACTTTAAGAAGTGAACTGCTGTATTTCATTAGTGACATTTATTTTTTGTTAAAAGTAAAAATGGTACAGGTATATTTGTTCTTCCCATTGGTATAAACTTTCCTGTACATAAGCATTCAACATGCATCAATTACCCTGTTGCTTTCGGCAACCCTTTGTGCTGCTTCCCTTGCCATCGCCTTGGCCATTGAACTGGAAATAGGTGCTCCTTGTGGCTGTGGAAGTATCCTCTGAGGAGAGGGAGATCTCCTTCCATGAACAGGACTGTGGAAGTTAGATGTTGGAGGCTCCAGAGTATGTCCATGGACAGGAGATATTGCACGGGTGTGCTCCCAAGATTCATCAGTTTTTCTGTGGGGGCATATGTGTTGATCTTTGGTATCTGGCTCTCCAGCACTAGTTAATGGCTTAGATTTGGGCATAGTCCTTGGGTGTTGCTGTGCTGGAGAGAACAGTAATTCAGGTGGAATGATAGCAATGGGTGAGTCTTCAGATTCACCTTGTGCAGAGACAGTTCGAACTGTAACTTCCTTAGCATCCAAATTAAGAATTCTCAGGAGATCTACTACAATGTTCTCTGCTGCAGGAAATATCACTTCTGCCACCTGCACTTACAGACATAAAAACAAACAATGAAACAGTGCAACACAATCAATGGTATAGATAAATAACTAATAGGGGAAGGAAGCTATGTCATAATATATTGTGTCCTCAGATAAGAGTGTCAGATATTAGACTGGACAATTCTCGCACTGTGCGATTTCCAAATCTTAGAGACCATTACCAAATCCATATCTCAACCAATAATTACTTGAGGATGTAACAGCAAACTGTGGTGAAAGCTAACACCTTAGGTTGTCTAATTATATTGCTATCATTAAATATGTGTAACAATAATCAGGTGTTAGTTTTTCATTGACAGTTTTTTTTGTATATATGAAATGTTTTCATTTATCTGCAAGGACTTAAAACAAGTAAATTCTATTCTTGTAAATGGTATTAACACTTTTTTTTCACATACATTTTCCATTAGAGACTATTAGATTTTGTAGCTATTTTTTTATGGCATTTAAAATAGAATATAATGGGACATTATATATATATTTTTTAATACATAAACTATTAGTCATTTTAGTTATTTAAATCAGTGTTACTCAACTCCAGTTCTCAAGGCTAGATTTTTATGATATCTTAATTAGAAAATGGGGGGAAATAATGAATTGATCAGTAACCATGGTTACTAACTTACTCTCACCAATGAGCTGATTATTTCACCAGCACACTAGTTAAAGGGATATGAAACCCTAAATATAGCCACCAACAGCATGTACTATACCACATGTATGAACAACATTAATGCTGTAGATGGCGCTGTTCAGTTTAGATTGCTGATTGTTTATATCTGTGATCTTGTTCATTCTTTTTACAGGAAGGAAGTTGTTTTATTATTCTCTATTGTGTTTTTCCTCCTCTGTGTGTGCAGACTATCGTTTTACAAGTCCTTTGGTATGTTCTAAATATTGCTGATGCATCTGTACAAGTAAAGCCTAATGCAGTTTTCTTTAAAAGCTTCCAGTGTCTTTTTGATACATACACCAACAGGTTATGGGCCCAGACACTGAAAAAAAAAACAAACTACAAGTCAGTAAGTGTTGCATCTATGATCCAAGCAAATACTGTGTGAGGAAACAAGAGCTGCATCCAAATTACTGAAAGATGGCAAGTGGTTCAGATGTGAAATATGCAATAGCGAAGCTAAACAATACCAACTACCAGCAGTGGAAGTTTAAGCTTGAAATGCTGTTATCCAAAGATGATTTATGGGAGGTGCTGGATACAAACAGACCCACTGATAATCCAGCGGAATGGGACAAGAAAAACAGGCAAGCAAAATCAGTTATAAGCCTGTTAGTGGAGGATGATCAACTCATTCACATAAGAAAAGAAAACACAGCTAAAGGTATGTGGACTGCACTACAAAAACTGCATGAGCGTTCAAACTTAAATAGTAAACTATATTTGCTGCGCAAACTTTATAAGATGAGGCTGGAAAAAGGCCAGGAAATGTGTGAACATGTGAATGCTATGCTAGAAATTGTGGAACAGCTATGTGCAATTGGAGAAGAAATTAAAGACAATCATATAGTAGCATTGTTACTATGCAGCCTTCCAGAGTCATATAGTGCCCTTATCAACGCTCTAGAAACCAGACCTGAACAAGAACTAACACTAGAATATGCTAAGGGAAAACTAATTGATGAATATAATAGAAGAAAGGAAAACATGCATAGTGAAGAAAATGAGAGATCAGAGGTAGCTCTGAAGGCGCAAGAAGGCACAAAACAAAACAAAGAAACCAGAATGTGTTTTCGCTGCAAAAAGGTTGGTCACCTGAAAAAGAACTGCTCAATCTGGAAAGCTGAGCAGCGAAGGTTAGAACCACCTACAAGAGAGAGAGCTAAGGCAGCCACAAAGCAAACTGCAGCTGCATCATGGAGCGGCAGCTTTAAAGTGACTCAGAATAGTACACCACACGGATGGTGCATTGACTCAGGGGCAACTAGTCACATGACAAGTGACAAGACATTCTTCACAGAAATTGATTTCAATACTAAAGATAAAGTCTTCCTAGCAAATGGGAAAAGTATTACAGCTGAAGGTAATGGTCAAGGGTTCCTGACTTGCATAACACCATCAGGAGATAAGCAAAGCATTCTAGTAAAGAATGTTCTGTACGTCCCATGTTTAGAAGGAAGCCTCCTATCAGTGAAAACTCTTGCTAACAATGGACTCACAGTTCAGTTCCAAGGCAATAAATGCACAATTCGAAACAGGAAACAAATCCTAGCAAAAGGAAGATAGAACAAACACCTGTACAAACTTATCACTTAAAGGAAGCAAGCCAAAACAGCCATTCATAATTCACACAACAAATGTATCCACCTGTGGCACAGGCGATTCGGGCATCGAAACCCAGAGGCCATAAAGGAACTTGCAAAGTAAGGTTTATCAGAAGACATGATAATTTTACCTTGTGACATGCTCATGAAGTGCACATGTTGTATCAAAGCAAAGGCCACATGTACCCCACTTCCACAAGCCAGTCAAAGAAAAACCACTCACCCCATGGAACTCATACACAGTGATGTGTGTGGACCAATGAAAACCCCCACACCCGGCGGGAACAGATATTTACTGACTTTCATTGACGATTATTCCAGGTACACAACAACATATCTGATGAAGCACAAAAGTGAGACATCAGAGAAACTTCAAGAATTCATAGCTACATTCAGCAATAAATTTCAACGGAAACCAGGAACAATACGTACCAACAACGGAGGGGGATATATGAGTAAGAAAGTGGATTCATACATGAAGAAACAAGGCATTATACACCAAACAACTGTACCATACACTCCTGACCAAAATGGTGTTGCAGAAAGGAAAAATCGCACCCTTATAGAAATGGCAAGATGCATGCTTTCAGACGCCAATTTACCTAACCAGTACTGGGGTGAAGCAATAATGACTGCAACATACTTACAGAACAGGCTACCATCAAAAACTATTGAGAGTACCCCATATGAAATGTGGAATGGATCAAAACCTAGTATGGGACATATTAGAGTGTTTGGATGTAAAGCATATGCCCATGTTCCAAGTGAGAAACGCTCCAAATTAGAGAACACAGCCATAGAAGGCATTCTTATGGGCTACAGTGAACAAAGTAAAGGCTATAGAATTCTTCATCCAAAGACCAACAAGATCCCAATAAGCCGCAGTGTTTATTTTGATGAAAGTCAAACATCAGAAAAAATGTCCCTCGAAAGCCATAAAGAGAACCTCTCCACTGAATCAGCAAGAGATGCTGACCAAAGTGAAGCTGTACAGGAGACAGAGCAAGAAGTGGAGCTCACAATAGAAAAAACAGCTACTCACAAACCAATAGAACCCACTGAACAACCAAAAATCAGAAAATCGACTCAGGTGACGAAAGGTATACCACCCCGCAAGCTGTCATACATCGCTAAGACACATGAAACACTCGAACCAACATCCTGGGAAGATATAGAAAAATTGCCAAAAAGGGAAGCCAACCAATGGAGAAAAGCAGCCGAAGAAGAAATAAAATCACTTCAGGAAAATAAAACCTGGACATTCACTGAGCTCCCCCCCGGTCGCAAAGCTATAGGAAGCAAATGGACTTTTAAAGTAAAATACGATTTGGAGAAGATTATGATTAAACTTTTGCTCCAGTTGTAAAACACTCCACCATCAGAGCGCTCCTTAGCATTGCAGCCAGAAAGGGAATGCAAGTGAGGCACCTGGACGTCAAAACTGCTTTCCTATATGGAGACATCAAGGAGGATCTCTACATGGAGCAGCCACCTGGATTTGAGAGGGAACAGAACCTTGTATGCAAACTTCAAAAGAGCATCTATGGACTAAAGCAAGCTGCCAGAATGTGGAATGAAAAAGTGAATGAAGTACTCATGAAAAAAGGATTCTCAAGAAGCAAAGCAGATCCATGTCTATATTCAAGGCATCAAGAAAACAAATGGATATACATCCTAATTTATGTTGATGACATCATAACTTGTTTTGAACAAGAAGGGGACTGTGACCAAATAGTTCATATATTAAAACAGAACTTTGAGATTAAAGAACTCGGGAACATCACTCATTATTTAGGAATCCAAATAGAAAGGGAAGAGGATGGAAGCTATCTCCTCAACCAAAGTCAGAAAAATTACAGAAATATTAGAGCAGTTTCACATGCAAGATGCAAAAGAGGTGAAAACACCTATGGAACCAGATTACCTGAAAAATAACGGAATAGAAAACTTGTTACCCAATAATGACATTTACCGCAGGGCAATTGGAAAATTGCTATACATTGCCACCGTGACAAGACCAGACCTTGCCGCAGCAATAGGTATACTCTGTAGAAAAGTTGCGACACCATGTCAACGTGACTGGAATGCAGTAAAGAGGGTGATACAGTACCTAAAAGGAACAATTTGGATGAAGCTGCGACTGCCAGCAACATCAAACCCAAAATTAATTGGATATGTTGATGCTGATTGGGCCGGAGATACCACTGACCGCAAATCTACAAGCGGTTACATCTTCCAGTATGGAGAAGGAACAATAAGTTGGTCCAGTCGAAAACAAGCGACTGTTGCACTCTCTTCAATGGAAGCAGAATACATAGCAGCAGCACATGCATGTCAAGAAGCAATTTGGATTTGTCAACTTTTTCTAGATATGGGACTGGATGTGTCTAAACTCATACCAATCCTTGAAGATAACCAAGGGTGTATAAAGTTGACACAATCAGAAAGAGTGAATCCTCGAACCAAGCACATTGATGTAAAATATCATTTACTCAGGGACATGCAAGAACAAGGTATTATTGACATTCAATACTGCCCATCGGAAGAGATGACTGCAGACGCACTCACAAAACCGTTGCCAAAGGAACGGCATTGTTTTCTTCAAAAGAAACTGAATGTAGTGTAATTATGTACATGCCGTTGAGTAGGGGTGTTGGGAAATACAACAGCATGTACTATACCACATGTATGAACAACATTAATGCAGTAGATGGCGCTGTTCAGTTTAGAATGCTGATTGTTTATATCTATGATCTTGTTCATTCTTTTTACAGGAAGGAAGTTGTTTTATTATTCTCTATTGTGTTTTTCCTCCTCTGTGTGTGAAGACTATCGTTTTACAAGTCCTTTGGTATGTTCTAAATATTGCTGATGCATCTGTACAAGTAAAGCCTAATGCAGTTTTCTTTAAAAGCTTCCAGTGTCTTTTTGATACATACACCAACACAGCAAGCGCTACTCAGCGTGCTGAACCAAAAATTGACTGGTTCTAAGCTTACAGTCCTGCTTTTTCAAATAAAGATAACAAGAGAAAGAAAAAAAAATGATAACAGGAGTAAATTAGAAAGTTGATTAAAACATCCCTTTAAGGTCATGCTCTGAGGGAGGAAGAGGAGGAGACTGTGCATAGGCTGCACCTGTGCATTAGTGCACCTGAGCACCTGTACAGACATCACTCCCCTGCAGTTACACCTTGGCGGTTTGTAGCGCTTGGATCCTTCATGTTAGAAGGAAATTCTGCAGCTGGTTAAAGCCAACACACCAGCTACCCTCCACAGCGTAAACTGATATCATACGCTTAAGATAAAAGACCTTTCCCTGGAGAGACTAATAACCCATTTGAGCATTTTACTGGGTAAACTTACCATAATGAAAGAATAATACCCTGGCTAGCAGCACAAGTGAAGCGCTGACTTTTTTTCTTACAAATCTTGTTGGAGGAAATGCCGGGCTAACCAGACTTAGCAATCCGCAGCATAACAGCACCAAGAAGCAGCCTGCCTTGAATTATTCCCCCTTGCTAAACTGAAGCGCGGACCCTCACAGCAACTTACCGGCACCTGACCTGCCTCGGGGGGCAATCAAGCCCGCTCCCACCCACCAGTGCTGCGTGTGGTGAGCGGATGGATCATTGAGCTCAGCGCGGAGGATAGTGAACCTGGTTTCATTTCCTCCTCTCCACCCCCGGAACTGCGCGGAGGGATTCGGAGACGGAGGCACTCAGCATACTGGGACTTGCTGAGACCAGCTGGAAGGACACCCTTAAACCCGGTAAGCGTCCAAAGATTGCAAAGAGTTTGAAAGGTTGGGATTCAGAACAAACTTTCTTTTTTGCTCCATACCCAACTTCAACTTGAAGCACAAGGAACATATTGGGGTAAGGGGGAATAATCTGTGTCATTGTACCTGATCTCTGGCTTATGCTAAAGTTAAAATATTGAAGGCATTTAACTGAAATTGACTTTTCTATCCTACAAGTTTTGCTGCTTAAAAAAAAAAAAAAAAAAAAAAAAAAACCTGCTTAAGAAGTTAAAATCAAGCTACTTTGAGAACAACTTCCCCTTTAATGAATAAAAGGCATAGCAAGGAAGTAAAATTATCTACAAAAACTATAAGAACTCTTTTCTATCTTTGCCTTGATAACGGACTAAAGTATGCTTAATAGCTAGATTCCTATGTAACTGGCATAAGAACTACCTTTGTATTTATTAATCTCAGTAAGAACTGCAGCAAGGCTTTTTGGCCTATAGGAACTTAGATTATTTTTTAAATGAAATCAGGAACTGGGTATTACTTTAATATCTAAAAATTAAGTATCTGTGCAGCCTTTTTTTTATCTTTATAACATGATATATTTTCTACTTATTGGCAAACATAGAACCCATTCTTTCCAGTGAGCCTGTTAACCTCACTAAAAAGGGAATTTGTATTACTCTTTAGAAAAAATACCAGAATTTGTTACAACTTATGATAATTGTATAATTGAATGGCTTATCCCTGTTATTGTAGTCACTAAATTTCTTTACTAGATATTTAAAGGAAAAACTATAGAGGTGAGATTTATAGGGGTGATATATAATTTACAAATAGTCTGTATTTTAACTAATTGAGAGCCTAAGCCTAAAGGGTCAGAAATCTGTCACATTATAAACCATAGCACCTGTAAGAATACTGATACAATAGTTACTCAAAAAATTAAGATCTTGCTGCAGAGGCTGTAATATCTCTTAAAGAACAGAACTATATTAAGCATACAAAGTTGAAATTTAGTATTCCAAAATCATATAAGCAATTAGAAAAGGCTTCTACATGAGATCTCAGCCTCTTTCTTTGGAGCTAGTGAACTGGCTGTGTTAATTAATAGCTCATGGTTTAATGAGAATCTTTCTTTTCTTTAGCACAGTAGTCTCTATTTACATTCCCTGCCAATTCTGGTCCAAACTCACATAAGAACATATTAATCACCCCTTTTCTTTTTTTATCCCCACACTCACTCCCAGCATTTTTTTTTTCTCACTCTCAGCACCTCCTTTTTTTTTTTTTTTCTCTCTCACACGCACACACATTGATTGAACCCTTTTGCTTTTCTCTCTCTTTCTGAGTATATGGACAAATATATCACTTCCCCCACTTGCACTCCCAAGACTAATCCAGGTATGGCAGCAAAATCAAAGGAGCGCAGAACAAAAAACCCCATAGAGACCCCTGTAGCACCACACAACTCTATTGCTCAATCACAGAGCATAAGCTCCATAGAATCTCAAAACACACAATCTTTAGTCTCTAGTATCCTAGAGGCCATATCACCTAAATTTGATTCCCTAAAAAATGAAATAAAGCAGGACATCGCATCACTAGCAATAGAAGTGAAACAGTTCGCTGGGAGACTACAAGAAATAGAACAGAGAATTTCTGATCTTGAGGATAAGACAAATATTCAGACCCCAAAAATTGAGGGAAACCAAAAGTTAATAAATAAACTCCAAGCTAAAATAGATGATCTTGAGAATAGGGCAAGGAGGAATAATTTAAGAATTATAGGATACCCAGAATCTGTACAGCAAGAAGATCTAATGAAATTCATGACACTCACACTCCCTCAATTGCTGAACATTCCCCCACCACCTACGCCTTTTCTGATAGAGAGAGTTCACAGATTGGGGAGATCTCCAAATGTCTCTAAACCAAGACCAATTATCGCAAAATTTTTAAATTATCAGGATAAATTGCTGTTTATGCAATATTACCGAAAAAAGCAGCTCTTGGTCTATGAGGGCTCAAAGATATTGTTATTTCAAGATTTCTCTATGGAGATATCTTCTAAGAGAAAGGAGCTCTCCCCAGTCTGTGGAAAAATGCTAAAGGTCGGCTGGCAAGCCACAGTTATCTATCCTGCTAGGCTCAAGGTAACTGTAGAAGGTCAAACATTTTTTTTTCAAACAGTAGCCGAGGCAGAGAAAAAATTAGCAGAGCATGGGTTTTAACCATCGCTTAGATAAATTTTTTCTATGTTTCTTTTTCTCCCATACCATCAATAAATTCTTGCATATCTATACCATGATATTAATAATAGATAATCTTTTTTGTAATTCCAGAGCTGAGGGAGACCTTTATTTCTTTCCTTTTTTCTCCTTTATTTATTTATTATTTTTTTTTGCATATCTGCTACGTACACTAATAAATATATACTAGATGGGTAAAAATCTTAGACTCACAACATGGAACATAGGGGGAATTACATCCCCTATTAAACGAAAAATGATTTTATCACACCTACAAAGGATTAATACATCAATAGCACTAATTCAAGAGACACATTTAAATCTAGAGGAATCCATGAAACTTAAATCGACATGGGTGTCAGAAGTAATTTGCGCTCCGACCTCCAATAGAAAAAACGGGGTAGCTATTTTACTAGGAAAAAAATTAGTATATGACAAACTACTCACAATAGTAGACTTAGAAAGCAGATATTTAATACTAAAATTGAAAATAGCAGGATCTATATATACAATATGCAACTTATATGCCCCCAACACAATTAAACCAGAATTCTGGGACTCCCTCCAATCTCAACTACTTCAAGTAGCAGAAGGTTATGTAATAGTTGCCGGTGATTTTAATATGGCACCCCGATGTCCCCTCGATAGACTGAGAAGAGGTACTGCGCAAAAAAAAACTAAAAAAGATAACTTGGAAGCAAAAATTTTTAACACTATCTTTCAAAATCTAGCCGTCAGAGATATCTGGCGGGTCCAAAACCCGGATTTAAAAAATTATACATGTTATTCAAAGGCATTTAAATCATTATCCAGAATTGATCTTATTTTAGTAAATGATAGCTTATATCAAAGAGGAGCCAGAGCTACCATTTCAGAAATTTGTATCTCAGATCACGCCCCTGTGATGCTAGATATCCCAGTAAATAATCTATCTACAAGAAGAGCGCGTTTTTTCTATCCAAAATATTTAAATAACGATCCGAAATTCAGTAATTGGCTAAAAAATAAACTAGAAGAATTTTTTCAGTTTAATATTGGATCAGTATCTAACTTCTCAGTTGTCTGGGAGACAGCGAAAGCGGTATTAAGGGGAGAAATAATCGCCTATATGGCGAGGGGCAAGCGTAATTCTCGATTAAAGGAAAAGCAAATAACAGCAGCAGTAAGTAATGCTTATAACAGATTTTTAAATTTTCAATCAGAAGAAAACTGGACTAGATATGCCAAATTGAAAAAAGAACGGGATTCCTTCTTAACAGCCTCAACAATTTGATCAGAACTAAAATATCAAGCGAACCTATATAAATATGGAAATAAATCAGGTAAGCTGCTATCTAAACTAGTAAAAAACTTTAAACAATCACCAACAATAGAATCAATACAGATCAAGGATAGTCATTTGAATGCCCCAGAAGACATATTGGAATCTTTTTACCAACATTATAAAATAATTTATTCATCTACACCTATGGATAAGTCGGCTAGGGATGTGTTCTGGAAAGACTTAAAGATCACGAAATTCAAATCTGAGTTCAGCCAGAAATTAAATGGGCCTATTTCTGAGCTCGAAGTCTCAAAAGCTATCCAATCACTAAAACTTGAGAAAGCTCCAGGTCCGGACGCAATGCCTAACGATTTTTATAAAATCATGGCACCTACCTTAATTCCCCACTTAACTAAACTCTTTAACCAATATTTCTCAGGCGAGGTCCAAATACCAAATAAATTTTTAGAATCTAATACTATCTTTCTACTTAAACCTGGGAAAGATCCAGCGAACAGGGACTCATATAGACCAATAGCACTGTTAAACTCAGATTATAAGATATTCACATCAATTTTAGCAGCAAGATTACAAGAGGGGATAGCAGATGTCATTCATAAAGACCAAGTGGGCTTTATTCGCAACCGCAGTTCAGCAGCAAAAATTAGGCAATTACTTCTAATTATTGACTACTTTAAGAATGTTGAAGAGAGTACATTGAAAGAACAGTCTGATGCCGCAATATTAGCGGTAGACGCCGAAAAGGCATTTGATCGTGTTAATCACGAGTTCTTATTAGATGCCGTACAACGCTTTGGAATTGATAACAAATTTTATAAACTGGTGGAAAATATATGTTTATATTCATCCACGAGTCTAGTTATTAATGGGCATGTATCAGATACAATTAGAATGGAAAGAGGAACCCGTCAAGGATGTCCTCTTTCACCTCTATTATTCGACCTAGCAATTGAACCACTTGCATTGAAAGTTAGACATCAGATTGAGGGAATAAAAATTCATAAAAAAGAGGTGAAGGTCTCCCTATATGCCGATGACCTGCTACTATATATCTCAAACACATCGTCAAATATTCCCAAATTTAATAAAATAGTAGATTTATACGGTCGATGTTCAGGATATAAAACAAACAACACAAAGTCTGAACTATTGTGGCTGAGGAAAACGAAAGATTCCTGCACAAAACATCCTTACAAACTAGTTAGAAGTTCCTTTAGGTATCTAGGAATCATAATATCAGATAATCCTAAAGATTGGTACTCTCTAAATATATCTCCTATATTAAAACAAGCTCTGAGCTATATGAAGAATTGGCAACATCTGCCACTCTCCATCTCAGGGCGAATAGCTCTTTATAAAATGACTATCCTTCCCAAGATTCTCTATATCTTGCAGAACCTTCCTGTTCTGATTAAAATATATGATATAAAGAAATTTAATTCTACTCTTAGAAGTTTTATATGGTATTCAAAAAAACCTAGAATTTCACTTCAAAAACTAGCCTTCCCTAAACAATATGCCGGACTGGCACTCTCTGATCTGCATTCCTATAATCTTGTTTTTCTAGGTCGTATAGCTTCTGACTGGATAGCAGAAGCAGATTATTTCACAGACAATGATCTTGAGGCAAACATAATATTCCCTCTAATTCCACTATCTTTGCTGCACTTGTCTTATAATTCTATTCCTAAACAAGTAAAGAAGTTTAAAACAATCTCTATAATCATTAAGGCGTGGAAAAAGATTGGAGCAAAAGTTGGAATTAACACAGATATACCTAAACATCAAACCTTATTGGTAATCCAGAATTCCAAGAAGGAACTTCTTCATCCATTCTGATGAAATGGAAGAGGCAGGGAATATACTATGCACGACAAGTGGTTAATTTTGAGACGGGGAACATTAAATCCTTTGAAGACTTAAAACAAGAATATAGCTTGGATAATCGCGACTTTTTTACATATCTGCAAGTTAGACACTACGTAACGCAATTAATTCATAAGTTCCCGTGGAATGGACATGGGGTAGGTTAGGGAATTGGCCAGTTCTGATTAAAGCCGGACGTACCTCTATCTCTCCATGGTACACATATATGGTAGGGTTTAAGGGTGAAGAGTGTGTCAAACAAATAGCTCAAAAATGGACAAACCTCTTTATGATTAATATTGATCATAAGAAGCAGGTTTTACGTTCTATAGTCTTACTTTTTGAGACCACAATAGCTGAGACTTGGAGGGAGTCCCATGTGAAACTCATACACTTAACATACTATTCCCCAGATAAAGGTTATAAATGGCATAATACAAACTTTAATTGCTGCCCTAAATGTAGATTACCAGCGGCCGACATAATTCATGTATTATGGTCTTGCCCTAAACTGCAACAATTCTGGCTTAAAATAGAATTTTGGATAGAAAAAGTCTTAAAAATAACTCCTCTAAAGCTTACAGGCATAGATATAATTTTCTTAAAAGATAAGAGTCCAACTTTAAAAGAAGTAAGAATAATAAATCTAATCATTTTAGCAGCTAGAAATTTGTTATTTAAGGACTGGAAGCACAATATTATACCATCAACAACAGAGATTAAAAACTATCTTAGGAAACAATGTATAGTTGAAAAACTAGCAACGAACTTGAATTCGGAGCAAGAGATAACTAGTTTTTTTCAAAAGTGGTCAAGATTTATTAGGATATTCCCCCCTAGCGAGATCGATACTTTAATCTATCCATTTCGGAATACCGAAATTGTGTTATTAGACATATGGTAACTTAACTTATCTTATCTGAACAACAAACAGCTTTCTTTTTTTTTTTTTTCTCCCCCTTCCCTTTCCTCTCCCCCTCAGCTCTGGACATAATTTGATACATTCAAAAGTAAAAGGAGAAAAAGAGAAAAAGAAAAAGGAAAGCAAACAATCTAACACAAGAAATAGTTAAGTTAATCCATTCCAGGAATATTATCTCTCTGGTTTATTTTTGTTATTTTAAAAGGAAAATCCAGCAGACTTATATCTAGTCAGATTGAACTAAGTAGTAACTCATATCAACGGTTCAAGATTAGAAATTTTTTTTTGTCTTTCTTATTGATTTATCGAATTGATGAATTTGATATGAAATTAATATCTTATCATATGTTATCTTTTTAGAAGAATTTTATGTTATGAACTCTTTGTTACTATGAAATCTAATGTTATCCCTGCTGATAATAAATAAAAGATGTAAAAAAAAAAAACATCCCTTTAAGATATCTGGTCTGTTAGGGGTACTTGAAGATTGAAGTTGAGGAACACTGGTTTAAATAGACTTGTTCACTATTATGGAGCATTTCCATCCAATATTTTCACAGTATATTAATTCATTGGTTTTAAAGAAGTTAACTCCATGTTTTTTCTAAAACAAATTCATAGTAGCTTAGACAGTGTGAAATGTTTAACTATATCTACAGTTATTGATATGTGTATGGCTGGGAGAACTTTACAAAATCTTTAAATCAGTTGTTCTAGGAAGAAAAACATATATGTACATTTGTGAGTTTAGCAATTGAATAAAACACCTAATTAAGCATGTTCTGTTGCTTCTGATTGTTACCTTTTGTCCTTTTGCATGCACTGAAAAGCCGGTCACATTTGCACCATTGGACAAACCAGTTGGGCTCAGCACTGGTGCTTTCCAAGTAACTAGCAAGGTAACTGGTGTAGGGCCTGGGTGCACAGCAACTTCTGCTGGTGGAACAGGAGGGCCTGCAGTAGCACATAATGCTTTGTAATTAACTTTATTATTCATGCATTAAGATCACAAATACAAGAAATGGATTATGGTTATATGTTTATATCCCTTGCTATACAAACAAAACTACTATGTGCATGAAGTAACATCCAGTCTTACATCCATGTGTGCCATTTACAAACACAGCTGTGAATTTAAACCCCTGGCTATCAATAACTTTTGGGCCAGTAACACACATAGCAGTGATTTTACCTCTGCAAGATGACAATAACACAAACAGAGCAATAACTTTGCACCTTTATACCAATAAAAAGTATGTAGGTAGTGGTGGTATTTACCTGTTCTTTAGTGTTGCTTTCATTTTTCATTCTGTGCAATCTGAAACCCCTTTACATAAGATGGCAGCTCTTTTTGCAAGACAGGTGACACCAGAAAAAGAGGAAATTGTGCATTCACACTGTAATTATTTTTGATGGCAACCATTTCCTATTTCTGCATATTAATAAAAGCTCTTGCCTGAGCACACAATTTTTTCTCTTTCTACCCAAGTCCATAGAAGTCTAGCTAGCATAGCCATAGGCATTTGTTCCTTGTGTACCTTACTGCATATGCCACAACTAACTATTGTACCTGCATGTAAAGCAAGATTTATACTTACTGGTAGACCATATATATTTGTTTTAAAGGGACATTCCAGGCAAAATGTAAATGCACATAGATGGATTACATATTTGAATGTAAACATATTTGCAATATTCATATATTGGCAAAACTGCTTCTAGTAAAAGTTATCACTGTTTTTATGCTAACATTTTTCTGTGCACGGGCATGTGTGGCATAGCTAGATATTCTCAGTGCACCAATATTTTAAATACTACAGCTGCTCAGAGCAATAGTGGGGCTTGTATCATGTTATCAATTTACAAATAAAGTAATTACCAGATGATACAAGAACCTTAGGCTCTCTGAGAAAGTTCTGTATTTAAATGCTGGTGAACAGTGCATACTTAAATACACAATTGAAACAACTTTAGCTTTTATTAGAAGCATTTTTGCTAACACATGTATATTATAAAAATGATTCTATTTAAAGCTGAAATGCATCCATGTGGATTACAGTTTTGGCTGTAATGTCCCTTTAAGCTGAGACAAAAGATAAGGTATAAAACAAACAATTTACCAGCCAGTAATTTACAACTTTACTGATCGTAGTATTCATAGTTTTCCCATTCCTAGTGAAGAAAAGGCACTTCTATCCTATTCCATTCTCATGGATAGTTAAACGCTTTACCCCATATGTGTATATGTGCACGTTTGTTAGTGTGCACGTGTGCAAATGTGTGTTTATCAAACAATCATTTAGAGAATTTCAAATCTAAACTCTCCTTGTGAAATGTATTTTTTACTATACAAAAACATGAGAACGAGGATTCATGCATTTGTTGGCAGAGCAAGAAACTATGTTATTGTAACACGGCGTGCTAATACACCAATTAACAAACCAGACTTGTATGTCTTTCCCAGAAAATGATTCATTTCCACACAAAGACCAAGAAAAGGATAAATAACAGTGATTAGAAACTCTGCCAATAATTCATAATCATTCAGACTTGGAACCATCACTAAGCCAAAGTTATACAGTTTATGGGAAATGTCTAGACTTAAACTCATCCAGATTTAAAAGTGTACTGTGGTCCCTTAACATCTATGTGACAATGATATGATATTATCATATAACACAGCTTCATGCTGCAAACACACTAGATAAAATACAACTTCTTGGTACACTCTACAGGAATTATTAGGAGTTCCACAAAGGAAAGGCACATGCACAAAAACCGGCAAGCAATCCAATTGTTGTTAATAATCTATAATAAAGCTGTTATTGGCAACTGTCATCAAAATTTCAAGGTAGATATGAAACAAATAACCAGACTGTAACAAATGTGTGCCAGAAAATAACAAATACAAATATTGCTTTTCAGCATTTTTTTTTTAATTTTGGACCCTAAGGTATCAATAGCACAATTCTAGTTATATAGTAAGTTGTTCAAAATAGCCATGGATAAGGTTAATTTTGTGGCTCATTAGATCAAACACCCTAATTTAAAAAAAATGCAAACAAATGTCAGTGTTTTCACTCAAAAAAAATCAATAAACCTAAAAAGTAGTTATTTTGATACATTTTAATTTTGAGCAAATATTTTAAACAAACCTGATGGCTGAGTTAAAAATTCCACAGAAGCTTCCTTCCTCTCCCTCTGTTCCAAAGGAAGCTGCCATGGCATCTGGTGGGGCTTTGCAAGAAGCTTTAATTTGTAAATTGTATTGGGCTTTAGGTTAAAAAAGTGATACTTGTAACAGACAGCCTTGACTATATCAAATTCCTCATCATTAACGAAAATCACATGGCTGTAGTTGCTGTTGCTGGGGAGCCATGTGAGTTCAGCAGACATTTGAGTTATGTTGTCCACCTTAAGATGAGAAGGTGCTACAATGACGTCCTTCCCAACTAACAAAGTGCACTGAAACTCATCAGAGACTCCTCTATCTGTAACAGTCTGGATTGATATTCTATATGTAACTGTGGCAAGGTCAAGTTTCTCAATGAGACTTTTGGTTCTGCTTCCAAAGCTCAGGGTTGCACGTACTTCTTTGCCTACCAACACATTGTAGCTGTGGATGGTTCCCCAGCCCGGTGGCACTATTGGTGGCTCCCAGCCTACAATAACACTTTTGGCGAGTTGTTTAATAAGGGTTATTTTCCGAGGGTAAGGCACAATGTCTTCTCCAATCTCATCAATATTAACATCCATGGTCCCTGTGCCATTGTTCAGCACACTGGGTTCTATATAAATAGATTGGGTGATTTCCAGCTTGTGTTCTCCTTGCAAAAGAGGTGCTGAGTGGTTGAGGAAATTTTCTTCCTGCTCACTGGCAAAGGAGCTGGACATGTGGAACTCATCATTCTGGACAAAGTCCACAAAATTTGAAGGTACCAGTCCTCTCTGCCCATCAAGCAACTCTCCTATTTAGAAAAAAAGGTGTGATTTCTTACAACAACAGATGACATAGTATAACCAAATGTTCTATTTGTCCACCTATAGGACACTTTAGTGTTCATGTCAAACTAATTTAATGCTACACTGTAAGTAGTATTATTTAACATTAGTTTGTATTTAAGTTTAACATCACATGTTTCTGTGTGTGTAAAGTAAAAAAATAATTGCAAAAGCAACTGTAAAATAGTTTTTATAAATGTTTGTAACTGTAAAATATTCATATTTCTGTTTTGTAACAGTTAAGTTGTTTTGCTTGATAGAATCTAGGACCTGGGTAATCTGGGGCATTCTAGAGGTGTGGTTTAAATAGGCCCTGGGAAGTCTTGTGTCACAGACGTGTCTCTCTATCTCAACGATGACAAGAGTGTATAATTTTTTTTTTAAACTGTTCTCAAGTTTTCTTTTGTGAAAATGTCAGAACAGACTGTTTTAGAGAGGGAGGTCATTTTGGTTGTCATTAATTTATTTGGTAATCCATCACAGTGATACTTGAGATGTGAACAGTTACAAGATAGAAGATGTTCCATTGATTACAATGAAAGTCACAGATGTGATAAGGGTAAGATCCAAATCTTTACAAGTTCTGCAACTTTCCAGTTACAATGTTGCGCAAGATATTAGTTTCAAGAATGGGTTTGATCAACTCTAGGCCACTGCATATTATTATAATACATATTATAAATATTCCCTGAACCTGACATTAACTTGCACTCATAAAACCTAAATTTTTAAAAATATTTTATGATCACAAAAAATACTGGGAATTGATTAAATATTAAAATAAGGTGGCACAAACAAATGCTGATTTCCCACTTTAATAAAAACCTTGTGGTGTATTATATGCATACTTCTAGAGTGGATATCGAGTGAATGTTTAGTATGACAAATACTTGTGTATACCAACTTATTTAAGTGCAACAAATATTTTTTTTATACCAACTTATTTAAGTGTGATATAACCTACCATAGTATGCTTGCTGTTTTTCTCAAAAGGTGATTCTAGTATTAATTTATCTGTTATGCATGACTTGAATCACCTTAAGTGATTTACCTTTAGGAAATATACAATCAGCAGACTGAGACTAAATAGCAAGTAATTTATTAATACTAAATAGTTTTAATTCCAGTTTAAAACACACAATATGGTATAAAATTCCTAAAAAAAAGACACCGGTGTCAACTTCAATATCACTATTGATATCAATATATATTAAAAGAAAAAATAAATCACATGAACATGCATTTGTTCCTCTTTGCAAACATGAGACTGCTTTAAATTATCACATGATACGATACAATGTAACTATGAATAAATGTCTCTTTTCTTTGTTTATACTAATTGTGGATAGAATGAGCCCTCTGTTGATACTAATTAATGTTGATTAAAATTTCCAAGGCCTTACAAAAGTTCTTCTCTTATGAATTTCCTTAGGATATTTTAGCAAACACTTTTGATATGACAATTGCGGATTGTGGAATTTTAGAATTTTATACCATATTGTGTGTTTTAATCTGGAATTAAAACTATTTAGTATTAATAAATTACTTGCTATTTAGTCTCAGTCTGCTGATTGTATATTTCCTAAAGGTAAATCACTTAAGGTGATTCAAGTCATGCATAACAGATAAATCAATACTAGAATTACCTTTTGAGAAAAAAAGCAAGCATACTATGGTAGGTTATATCGCACTTAAATAAGTTGGTATACACAAGTATTTGTTGCACTTAAATAAGTTGGTATACACAAGTATTTGTCGCACTTAAATAAGTTGGTATACACAAGTATTTGTCGCACTTAAATAAGTTGGTATACACAAGTATTTGTCATACTAAACATTTACTCAATATCCACTCTAGAAGTATACATATATTACACCACAAGGTTTTTATTAAGTGGGTCTTATAAACCTTTTGGGAAAGTTTATTAAAGGTGTGCAGTATTTCCAAAACTAACCAGGACAGATAATAACCCCCTTTTTTCCATACTGGGAATTGATGATAGTCCTAGAAGAACATAATTCATCATTAGAACTCAGATTTCTATATTAAATAAAAGGTATCAATTTTTTTAAAAATCTTTCCTAACCAATCAAAAAGTTACATTGTAGAATTAAAGTTACCTTCATAAAAACCATCCTCATCCATGTCTCCATACACATAGAGGTATTTTCCACCCACCAGGGGAAGTTCTGCTTCTGGGTTTTCATTTGGTCCATCAAAAGGATTATAACTGAGAAAACAAATAGCCAAATTTAAATAGATAAATAATGTATTTTAACCAATACAGAATTTACCATTATCAATTTAAAATAACATTTACTTTATTTTTGTTGCATCTAAAAGAGTGTTAATTTAATATATATTACTTTTTATCGATTTTTTTTTATTAAAATACTTCTTTATTTTTAATCTTTTTTCTCAAAACCCTGTCCATCCTTTACCTATTGCTTTCCAATACTTTCCTCTTTTGCATATACATAATAGTTTCATTGCTGTCCATAGTAATGACAAGTCAATGGTTTAGCATTTAAAATCTTGATAAAGAATACAATTATAATAATCTGGTGTAAAAAATAATATTGATGTAAAATGATACAATTACATTTTTGAAAGAACTATGGTGAATGTGTTGGCTTGAAAACTTTCATTTAAAAAGGGAGAGTCTGCAGTTCCTTGCTATCTGGCATCTTATCTCTGGCAGATTTTCTTAAAAGATCTGCTATTTTCAACAGACTCCAAGGACTAATAGTATACTTAGATAATCAAGGAATCAATCTTAAAGGGACAGTCAAGTCCAAAAAAAACTTTCATTTTTTAAATAGGACATGCAATTTTAAACAACTTCCCAATTTACTTTTATCACCAATTTTGCTTTGTTCTCTTGGTATTCTTAGTTGAAAGCTAAAACTAGGAGGTTCATATGCTAATTTCTTAGACCTTGAAGACTGCCTCTAATCTGAATACATTTTGACCACTAGAGGGCATTAGTTCACATGTTTCATATAGATAACATTGAGCTCATGTACGTAAAGTGACCTAGGACTGAGCACTGATTGACTAAACTGCATGTCTGTCAAAAGAACTGAAATAAGGGGGCAGTCAGCAGAAGCTTAGATACAAGATAATTACAGAGGTAAAACGTGTATTATTATAACTGTGTTGGTTATGCAAAACTGGGGAATGGGTAATAAAGGGATTATCTTTCTTTTTAAACAACAAAAATTCTGGTGTTGACTGTCCCTTTAAGGTCCTGTTCTTAGAACTGCATGGAAGACCCATGAAAATTAAACCTTGAATAATCACAAGAAATTGGTGAGGTCTGGACCACTCCACAAACTGTAAATAAGGTCAGAAAAAGAAGAAATGTGATAAGCCCGTTTGTCCTTAGACCTACCAATATGTAGTCGGTCGATTCACATCATTCAGATTCACAATTCTCTCACTAAAAATATTGTTTGAATTTATCAGAAGACTCACTAGAGAAAAAATTATGGTAAAATCTTAGTTTAGCGTTCTATATCATTTTCTCAGCCATATCTCATTATTTTCCTACAAAAAATGTCGTGGGGGTTCAGATGAGGGCTACCAACAATACTGCAGTGTTTGTGTCTCCAGGAACAAAAAGGGGAGCCATATTTTGGGGTGTAAAGTCCCTGTTTTCCCCATAGACTTTAGCCAGCCAGCCAGCCAGCTCTGCTCACCTACATGAATACATTGTATCAAACCACCTGCAGGTTTTTATACATTTGTAACTGTTTACTGTACACAGACACTTATAGCAGCCCTGTCAGTAACATCTGTACAAACTGCTGAGGAAATAATGTACACACAGCCTTAAAGGGCAGGATAGCACCTGGTCACACAGTCTTAAAGGGACAGACCAAAAAAAACCCACAGCCTTGAAAGGGTCAACTAACTGTCTTAAAGGGACAGATCACCATAATGTGCATGCAGCGCAACCTTAAAGGGCAGCTCGACACCTGCGCACAGAGCCTTAAAGGGCAGCTTGACACCTGCACAAAAAGCCTTAAAGGGACAGATCACAGTAATGTGCACGCAGCACAACCTTAAAGGGCAGCTCAACACCTGCGCACACAGCCTTAAAGGGACAGATTGCAGTAATGTTCATGCAGAGCAAACTTAAAGGACAACTCGACACCTGCGCAAACAGCCTTAAAGGGACAGATCACAGTAATGTACACGCAGCTCAACCTTAAAGGGCAGCTCGACACCTGCGCACACAGCCTTAAAGGGACAGATCACAGTAATGTACACACATTACTGGTCACACAGTCTTAAAGGGACAGACCAAAAAAAACCCACAGCCTTGAAAGGGTCAACTAACTGTCTTAAAGGGACAGATCACCATAATGTGCATGCAGCGCAACCTTAAAGGGCAGCTCGACTCCTGCGCACAGAGCCTTAAAGGGCAGCTTGACACCTGCACAAAAAGCCTTAAAGGGACAGATCACAGTAATGTGCACGCAGCACAACCTTAAAGGGCAGCTCAACACCTGCGCACACAGCCTTAAAGGGACAGATTGCAGTAATGTTCATGCAGAGCAAACTTAAAGGACAACTCGACACCTGCGCAAACAGCCTTAAAGGGACAGATCACAGTAATGTACACGCAGCTCAACCTTAAAGGGCAGCTCGACACCTGCGCACACAGCCTTAAAGGGACAGATCACAGTAATGTACACACAGCGCAACCTTAAAGGGCAGCTCGACACCTGCACATACAGCCTTAAAGGGCAGCTCGACACCTGCGCACAGAGCCTTGAAGGGCAGCTCGACACCTGCGCACAAAGCCTTAAAGGGACAGATCACAGTAATGTGCACACAGCACAACCTTAAAGGGCAGCTCGACACCTGCACATACAGCCTTAAAGGGACAGATTGCGGTAATGTTCATGCAGCGCAAACTTATAGGACAACTCGACACCTGCGCACACAGCCTTAAAGGGACAGATCACCATAAGGTGCACGCAGCGCAACCTTAAAGGGCAGCTCGCCACCTGTGCACACAGCTTTAAAGGGACAGATCACTGTAATGTGCACGCAGCGCAACCTTAAAGGGCAGCTCGACACCTGCGCACACCGCCTTAAAGGGACAGATCACCATAATGTACACGCAGCGCAACCTTAAAGGGCGGCTCGGCACCTGCTCACACTCTTAATGGGGCAGGCGCACAACCTTTTAGTGAGTTTACACGCACAGTTTTAAAGGGAGCAATAGTATGCATCCCCATGTGATGCACGCAGCCTTAAAGGGACGCTCTGTCTTAACGGGTCAGTGGCACGTGCACGCACACAGAGCACTCTCAGCCTTTAAAAGGACAACTTGCACCACACGCATACAGCCTAAAGGGACAGATCACTGTAATGTTCACGCAGCGCAACCTTAAAGGCAAGCTCTGCACCTGCGTACACAGTCTTTAAGGTACAAGCACACACAACCTTTAGTGGTTAAATGCACACAGTTTTAAAGGGAGCGATAGTATGCATCCAAACGCAAAGCACACTGCCTTAAAGGGACGATCTGTCTTAAAGGGACAGGGGCACGTGCACAGCCTTTTAAAGGAACACCTTACACCATAACCACACAGTGTTAAAGGAACAGCTCACACCATGCACACCTAGCACAGCCTTAAAGGGCAGCTCACCGCCTGCTCACACAGTCTTAAAGGGGCAGGCACACACAACCTTTAGTGGGTAAAGTCACACCACACGCACACAGTTTTAAATGGAGCGATAACAGTATACATCCGCACGCAATGCACACAGCCTTAAAGGAACATCTCACACCATGCACAGTCTTTAAGGGGCGGGCACACAGGCTTTTAAGCACACCCAAATGCACACAGCATTAAAGGAGCACCCAGTATTAAAGTGACAGACACAAACGCAGACTTTAAAGGGGGAGCTCACACCACACACACACAGTTTTAATGGTACAGGTGCACAAACACAGCACACACAGCCTTAACAGCACAGATCACATTACGCTTGCACAGTCTTAAAGGCACGGACACCCTCACACAATGCACACAGTCCTTGAAGTGATAGTAAACTTTTCCCTTTGTCTAAACAAATCTGGAATGTTATAGATATTTTAGAAGGAGTTTAACTATGGTTGAACTAAATGAAATGTTTATGGGGTTTTTTTTATAATTAACTATGCATAAGTCCTTGATTGGAAGGTAATCTAAACATCCTGCTAACCATACAATGGTTATGTTTTAAAGGGACACTGTACCCAAAAATTTTCTTTCGTGATTCAGATTGAGCATGACATTTTAAGCAACTTTCTAATTTACTCCTATTATCAAATTTTCTTCATTCTCTTGGTATCTTTATTTGAAATGCAAGAATGTAAGTTTAGATGCCGGCCCATTTTTGGTGAACAACCTGGATTGTCCTTGCTGATTGGTGGATAAATTCATCGACCAATAAAAAAGTGCTGTCCAGAGTACTGAAACCAAAAAAAGCTTATATGCCTTCTTTTTCAAAAAATGATAGCAAGAGAACGAAGAAAAATTGATAATAGGAGTAAATTAGAAAGTTGCTTAAAATTGCATGCTCTTTCTGAATTACAAAAGAAAAAATTTGGGTACAGTGTCCCTTTAACTGCATTTTCCTTAATGTGTGAAAGGTCATCTGTGTTTTCCACATTATATTGATACATTTATTGGCAGCCTGGCTCTGTTAGTGTCTAATTTCTTAGTTAAATTTAACCATTATTATTATTATTATTATTAGTTATTTGTAGAGCGCAAACAGATTCCGCAGCGCTATAAACAAAGGGGGAGTACAACAAAACAATTATAGGGTAGAGGGCCCTGCCAAGAGTTGCACTGTTGTAGTCAGCTCTTAAGAAGGTGATCCACAAACAGCTGGACTATTAGGCTTACATGCTAGGGGGGTTCAGGGGATTGCAGTGGAGGAGAGGAACTGGTATTAGGAAAGGTTAGCGTAGGTTGTATGCGTCCCTGAACAGTAGAGTCTTTAGGGAGCACTTGAAGCTTTTAAAACTAGAAGAGAGTCTTGTGGAGTGAGGCAGAGAGTTCCACAAGATAGGAGCCAGTCTGGAGAAGTCCTGTAAACGGGAGTGTGATGAGGTGACAAGAGAGGAGGAGAGTAGGAGGTCATGAGCAGAGCGAAGGGGACGGAAGGGAGAGTATCTGGAGACAAGGTCTGAGATGTAAGGGGGAGCAGTGCAGTTGAGGGCTTTGTATGTAAGAGTGAGAGTTTTGTGTTTGATCCTAGAGGCAAGAGGAAGCCAGTGAAGGGATTGGCAGAGAGGCGCAGCAGATGAAGAGCGACATGTAAGGAAGATGAGTCTGGCAGAGGCATTCATTATGGATTGTAAAGGAGCTAGGCGGCAGGTGGGGAGACCAGAGAGGACAGAGTTGCAGTAATCAAGGCGGGAAAGAATGAGAGAGTGGATTAAAATCTTAGTTGTGTCTTGTGTAAGGAAGTGTCTAATTTTAGAGATGTTTTTAAGGTGATAGCGGCAGGCTTTAGCCAATGACTGAATGTGAGGAGTGAAGGAAAGATCTGAGTCGAATGTGACCCCGAGACATCGGGCGTGTGGGGTAGGGGTAATGATGGAGTTGTCGACAGTTATAGAGATATTGGGGGTGGAGATTTTGGAAGAAGGGGGGAAAATGAGGAGCTCAGTTTTGGAGAGATTTAGCTTGAGGTAGTGAGAGGACATCCAGGAAGAGATGTGAGAAAGACAGTTAGTGACACGGGTTAGCAAGGAAGGAGATAGTTCTGGTGCAGAGAAGTTGATTTGGGTGTCATCGGCATACAAATGATATTGGAAACCATGGGACTTAATTAGGGAACCTAGTGATGACGTATAGATTGAGAAGAGAAGGGGACAGAGGACAGAGCCTTGCGGTACTCTGACAGAAAGTGGTGACGGGGCAGAGGAGGCCCCAGAGAAGGCTACACTGAAGGTACGGTTTGACAGATAGGAAGAGAGCCACAAAAGGGCTGTGTCACAGATGCCGAAGGATTGGAGGGTTTGGAGCAGAAGAGGGTGGTCAACAGTGTCAAAGGCTGCGGACAGATCAAGGAGGATAAGCAGAGAGAAGTGGCCTTTAGATTTAGCTGTAAGTAGGTCATTGGTGACCTTAACAATAGCTGTCTCTGTAGAGTGATAGGGACGAAATCCAGATTGCAGCGGGTCAAGAAGGGAGTTTAACGTAAGGAAATGGGATAGGCGTGCATATACTAGTTTTTCGAGAAGCTTTGAAGCAAGAGGGAGGAGGGAAATTGGGCGGTAGTTGGATGGGGAGGTAGGATCAAGGGAAGGTTTTTTGAGGATAGGTGTGACCAGCGCATGTTTCATCGATGAGGGAAATGTACCAGTGCTGAGGGAGAGTTTGAAAATGTGTGTTAGTATAGGGTTAAGGGTAGCAGAGAGAGAGGGGAGCAGCTGTGAGGGGATAGGGTCAAGGGGACAGGTAGTGAGGTGAGAGCGTAGTATAAGTGCTGAAACTTCATCCTTAGGGGAGAATGAACGAAGTTTCAGGTTATGAGGGTTGTGGTTGAGTGAGAGTATTTGAGGGGGGGAGAGAATGGAATTGTGTTGAGAGCTGAACCATTTGCTTTAGGTTGACCTGAACATTTTTTACAAGATGAAGCTTACACACATAAGATGAGCTCACAGCAAGTGTAAGTTCAATTAATAAAAATTCCATTATTTGATTTTATTTTGTGCAAAAAATGTTCTCTGTGTGTATATTTTCCTGCATACTGTGACCTTCCCCTTTTGAGTCTGTGTTTTGGTGTGCATTGATCTGTCCCTTTAAAGGCTGTGTGTCATGTGTTTTTATTTATGATTGCACATTTAAGATGTGTGCATGTAGTGTGGATTTTTAATACTCTGTGTGTGTGTCAGGGTGTAGCTTTAAGACTTGAGGGATGAGCTGTCCATTTAACCTTTTGCCGCCATTATGTTGTTGTATTCCGAGAGCTACCAGTACCTAAGATGGCAACGAATAGTTAGAGGGGTAGGTTTAGAGAGCTGTTTTTGTGGGATCAGGTAGGTTGGTGGTAATGGGGGATCCTACATTGCAGAAAACATGAAAATAAAATTTAAAAATTATATTTTCATGTCTGCCAGTGTCAGGTGGGAGGGTAATCTCTACACTAAAGCTAAAATTAAAAGCTACCTAATTAACCCCTTCACTGCTGGGATAATAGAAATGTAGTGCACAGCTGCAATTAGCGGCCTTATAATTACCAAAGCCATGTTGTCTGCTATTTCTGAACAAATGGGATCCCATAGAAACTTTTAATAAACATTTGTGCCATGATTGCACAAGCTGTTTGTAAATAATTTCAGTGAGAAACACAAAGTTTGTGAAAAAAATTAACATTTATTTTAATTTGACCACATTTGGCATTGAAATGGTGTCATGAAATATACCAGAATGGACCTAGATCAATATTTTAGGTTGTATACTTAAAATATAAATATAGTTTGGACAGGTAAATAAAAAAACACAAGGCTTTTTTTCTGTTTAAATGGAGTGATAGCAAAAATGCTAAAAACTATCCAGTATTTTGGGCAAATTTTTCTCTGAAAGTCTTGGTAGTGAAGGTGTTAAGTTTGTGTGCATATGGTGTGAGCTGTTCCTTTTATGATGTGTGTACTGTTTGTGTGCCTGTACTATTAAGACAGTGTGCAGTATAGTGTGAGATGTCCCTTAACATCACGGCTGTGTGTGCTAAGTGCCAAGTATGTGTTTGTGCATGATGTGATCTGTCCCTGTAAGACTACATGTGGGTGTGCCTTTAAGACTGTGCAAGCGTAATGTGATCTGTGCTGTTAAGGCTGTGTGTGCTGTGTTTGTGCACCTGTACCATTAAAACTGTGTGCGTGTGGTGTGAGCTCCCCCTTTAAAGTCTGCGTTTGTGTCTGTCACTTTAATACTGGGTGCCCCTTTAATGCTGTGTGCATTTGGGTGTGCTTAAAAGTCTGTAAGCCCGCCCCTTAAAGACTGTGCATGGTGTGAGATGTTCCTTTAAGGCTGTGTGCATTGCGTACGGATGTATACTGTTATCGCTCCATTTAAAACTGTGTGCATGTGGTGTGACTTTACCCACTAAAGGTTGTGTGTGCCTGCCCCTTTAAGACTGTGTGAGCAGGCGGTGAGCTGCCCTTTAAGGCTGTGCTAGGTGTGCATGGTGTGAGCTGTTCCTTTAACACTGTGTGGTTATGGTGTAAGGTGTTCCTTTAAAAGGTTGTGCACGTGCCCCTGTCCCTTTAAGACAGATCGTCCCTTTAAGGCAGTGTACTTTGCGTTTGGATGCATACTATCGCTCCCTTTAAAACTGAGTGCGTTTAACCACTAAAGGTTGTGTGTGCCTGTACCTTAAACACTGTGTACGCAGGTGCAGAGCTTGCCTTTAAAGTTGCGCTGCGTGAACATTACAGTGATCTGTCCCTTTAGGCTGTATGCGTGTGGTGCAAGTTGTCCTTTTAAAGGCTGAGAGTGCTCTGTGTGTGTGCACGTGCCACTGACCCGTTAAGACAGAGCGTCCCTTTAAGGCTGCGTGCATCACATGGGGATGCATACTATTGCTCCCTTTAAAACTGTGCGTGTAAACTCACTAAAAGGTTGTGTGCCTGCCCCTTTAAGAGTGTGAGCAGGTGCCGAGCTGCCCTTTCAGGTTGAGCTGCGTGCACATTATGGTGATCTGTCCCTTTAAGGCTGTGTGCACAGGTGTCGAGCTGCCCTTTAAGGTTGTGCTGCGTGCACATTACAGTGATCTGTCCCTTTAAGGCTGTGTGCGCAGGTGTCAAGCTGCCCTTTAAGGTTGCGCTGCGTGTTCATTACTGTGATCTGTCCCTTTAAGGCTGTGTGCGCAGATGTCGAGCTGCCCTTTAAGGTTGCGCTGCATGCACATTATGGTGATCTGTCCCTTTAAGACTGTGTGTGTGTGGTGCTAGTTGACCCTTTCAAGGCTGTGTTTTTTTTTTGTCTGTCCCTTTAAGACTGTGTGACCAGGTGCTATCCTGCCCTTTAAGGCTGTGTGAACATTATTTCCTCAGCAGTTTGTACAGATGTTACTGACAGGGCTGCTATAAGTGTCTGTGTACAGTAAACAGTTACAAATGTATAAAAACCTGGGTAAAATCTTAGTTTAGCGTTCTATATCATTTTCTCAGCCATAACTAAGATTTTACCAAAATTATATTTCTTAAAGGCAAAATCAGTAATCTGAGGAACCAAGGGAGGACCTAAATCTTGCACAAGGGCTTCTTTTGAGTGTTCACTGGCTTAGAGACAGAAGACCTAGATGCAGAAAATGAACTAAAACAGCCAGGCAGCAATTTACGCTAAGTGTAATAATCAGTATATTTCAAATAAGAGGTCAACTCAGGATTATGAATAATGGAAAAAAGTAAAGCAGGAGGACTATTGAGGCTCCAAGAGTCCTATCTATGTGTACAAGAAAACAAGAAGAATCCTCTAAAGCTACTTGAGGGATTTCCCCATCATAGAGGAAGTTGCTCTGAAACATGTATATCAAAACTCTCCACTTCCTGGGGAATATTAAGGAAAAGAAACTGCACTTTATCCTAGAACAAAAAAAGTAGTAGGAGGAGAAGCGATACCTGCAGGAGTAAAAAAGGTACCCAAAGGGCTGCACAACATGATTCTGCACTGCCACCGCTACTAAGTTGTTGTAGTGTGGCACTGCTACTGAGCTGTTGCACTATGGCAGTGCTACTGAGCTGGTGTAGTATGGCACTGTACTAATTTGTTGTAGTATGGCACTGCTACTGAGCTGTTGCACTATGGCACTGCTACTGAGCTGTTGTAGTATGGCACTGCTACTAAGTTGTTGTAGTATGGCATTACTACTGAACTATTGCACTATTCACTGCTACTGAGCTGTTGTAGCATGGAACTGCTACTGAGCTGTTGTAGTATGACACTGCTACTGAGCTGTTGTAGTATGGCACTACTACTGAACTATTGCACTATTCACTGCTACTGAGTTGTTGTAGTATGGCACTGCTACTGAGCTGTTGCACTATGGCACTGCTACTGAGCTGTTGTAGTATGGCACTGCTACTAAGTTGTTGTAGTATGGCACTACTACTGAGCTGTTGCACTATGGCACTGCTACTAAGTTGTTGTACTATGGCATTACTACTGAACTATTGCACTATTCACTGCTACTGAGCTGTTGCACTATGGCACTGCTACTAAGTTGTTGTAGTATGGCAATACTACTGAACTATTGCACTATTCACTGCTACTGAGTTGTTGTAGTATGGCACTGCTACTGAGCTGTTGTAGTATGGCACTGCTACTGAGTTGTTGCAGTATGGCACTGCTAGTGAGCTGTTGTAGTATGGCACTGCTACTGAGCTATTGCACTATTCACAGCTACTGAGTTGTTGTAGTATGGCACTGCTACTAAGTTGTTGTAGTATGGCATTACTACTGAACTATTGCACTATTCACTGCTACTGAGTTGTTGTAGTATGGCACTGCTACTGAGCTGTTGTAGTATGACACTGCTACTGAGCTGTTGTAGTATGGCATTACTACTGAGCTATTGCACTATTCACTGCTACTGAGTTGTTGTAGTATGGCACTGCTACTGAGCTGTTGCAGTATGGCACTGCTACTGAGCTGTTGCAGTATGGCACTACTACTGAGCTGTTGCACTATGGCACTGCTACTGAGCTATTGCACTATTCACTGCTACTGAGTTGTTGTAGTATGGCACTGCTACTGAGCTGTTGCACTATGGCACTGCTACTGAGTTGTAGTATGGCACTGCTACTGAGCTGTTGCACTATGGCACTGCTACTGAGTTGTTGTACTATGGCACTGCTACTGAGCTGTTGTACCATGACACTGCTACTGAGTTGTTGTAGTATGGCACTCCTACTGAGTTGTTGTACTATGGCACTGCTACTGAGCTGTTGTACTATGGCACTGCTACTGAGCTTTTGTACTATGTCACTGCTGCTGAGCTGTTGTAGTATGGCACTGCTACTGAGCTGTGTAGAATGGCACTGCTACTGAGTTGTTGTAGTATGGCACTGCTACTGAGCTGTTGTACTATGGCACTGCTACTGAGCTGTTGTAGTATGGCACTGCTACGGAGCTGTGTAGTATGGCACTGCTACTGAGCTGTGTAGAATGGCACTGCTACTGAGCCATTGTACTATGGCACTGCTACTGAGCTGTTGTAGTATGGCACTGCTACTGAGCTGTTGTAGTATGGCACTACTACTGAGCTGTTGTAGTATGGCACTGCTACTGAGCTGTTGTAGTATGGCACTGCTACTGAGTTGTTGTACTATGGCACTGCTACTGAGCTGTGTAGTATGACACTGCTACTGAGATGATGTACTATGACACTGCTACTGAGCTGATGTTGTATGGCACTGCTACTGAGCTGTGTAGTATGGCACTGCTACTGAGCTGTGTAGTATGCCACTGCTACTGAGCTGATGTACTATGGCACTGCTACTGAGCTGATGTTTTATGGCAGTGCTACTGAGCCGTTGCATACCTCCCAACATTTCAAAATTCAAAAGAGCGCCCCCCCCAAAATTTGAAATGTAGTGGGCAGGGGCAGGGGTGGGGCTTAAAAAATTATAAGACAAAAGTAATATAAAAAAATTCTAAATAAAGTCATATCTTTTAATACTCTTAGGCAGCAAATCAAACACAAGCTCAAACCACTGGTATAGCTATGTGAGCTATGTATTTAATTAACCTTAGCAGAGACAGCGCTAAATATTTTTTATCTTAATTGGACATTTAATAATAGATTCTTTAAAACTGCTCTCTGCTTTCCTCATTAATATTCTAGATTCTGGCCTTTAAAGTTAGCAAAAATGCACAGTAACACACTACATAGCATACACTTACATATGCACATACACACACATGTACATACACACAGACTACATAGCACACTTACACATGCAGATACACACACACTACATTGCATACACTTACACATGCAAACACACAGTACATATCATACACTTATACAGGCAGATACACACACTACATAGCATACACGTATACATGCAGATACGCACACACACACTACATAGGATACACTTACACATACAGATACACACACAAAACAAAGCATACACTTATACATGCAGATACACACACACTACATAGTATACACTTACACATGCAGATACACACAAACTACATAGCAAACACTTATACGTGAAGATACACACACTACACAGCTTACACTTATACATGTAGATACACACACACTTATATATACAGATACACACACACTACATTGCATACACTTACACATGCAAACACACACTACATATCATACACTTATACAGGCAGATACACACACTACATATCATACACTTATACATACAGATACACACACTACATAGCATACACGTATACATGCAGATACGCACACACACACACTACATAGGATACACTTACACATACAGATACACACACACCACAAAGCATACACTTATACATGCAGATACACACACACTACATAGTATACACTTACACATGCAGATACACACAAACTACATAGTATACACTTATACATGAAGATACACACACTACACAGCTTACACTTATACATGCATATACACACACTTACACACGTATAGATACAGATAGACACACATACTACATCATATATGGGTATCTGTAACTCATTGTATGGGGTCCTGGGGTTGGTAAGCACATTAGCTGGAAGTCTGAGGCTGCCACTGCTACTGAGCTGATGTAGTATGGCACTGCTACTGAGCTGTTGTACTATGTCACTGCTATTGAGCTGATGTAGTATGGCACTGCTATTGAGCTGTGTAGTATGGTACTGCTACTGAGCTGATGTACTATGGCACTGCTACTGAGCTTATGTAGTATGGCACTGCTACTGAGCTGTTGTACTATGGCACTGCTACTGAGCTTATGTAGTATGGCACTGCTACTGAGCTGTGTAGTATGGCACTGCTACTGAGCTGATGTAGTATGGCACTGCTACTGAGCTGTGTAGTATGGCACTGCTACTGAGCTGATGTAGTATGGCACTGCTACTGAGCTGATGTAGTATGGCACTGCTACTGAGCTGTTGTACTATGGCACTGCTACTGAGCTGATGTAGTATGGCACTGCTACTGTACTGTGTAGTATGGCACTGCTACTGAGCTGATGTACTATGGCACTGCTACTGAGCTGATGTACTATGGCACAGCTACTGAGCTGATGTAGTATGGCACTGCTACTGAGCTGTTGTACTATGGCACTGCTACTGAGCTGATGTAGTATGGCACTACTACTGAGCTGTGTAGTATGGCACTGATACTGAGCTGTGTAGTATGGCACTGCTACTGAACTGATGTAGTATGGCACTGCTACTGAGCTGTTGTACTATGGCACTGCTACTGAGCTGATGTAGTATGGCACTGCTACTGAGCTGTGTAGTATGGCACTGCTACTGAGCTGATGTAGTATGGCACTGCTACTGAGCTGCTGTAATATGGCACTGCTACTGAGCTGTTGTACTATGGCACTGCTACTGAGCTGATGTAGTATGGCACTGCTGCTGAGCTCATGTAGTATGGCACTGCTACTGAGCTCATGTAGTATGGCACTGCTACTGAGCTGATGTAATATAGCACTGCTACTGAGCTGATCTAGTATTGCACTGCTACTGAGCTGTTGTAGTATGACACTGCTACTGAGCTGTTGTACTATGGCACTGTTACTGAGCTGATGTAGTATGGCACTGCTACTGAGCTGATGTAGTATGGCACTGCTACTGAGGTGATGTAGTATTGCACTGCTACTGAGCTGATGTACTATAGCACTACTACTGAGCTGTTGTACTATGGCACTACTACTGACCTGTTGTACTATGGCACTGCTACTGAGCTGATGTAGTATGGCACTACTACTGAGCTGTTGTACTGTGGTACTGCTACTGAGCTGTTGTACTATGGCACTGCTACTGAGCTGATGTAGTATTGCACTGCTTACTGAGCTGTGTAGTATGGCAATGCTATTGAGCTGATGTAGTATGGCACTGCTACTGAACTGATGTAGTATGGCACTGCTACTGAGCTGATGTACTATGACACTCCTACTGAGCTGATGTAGTATGGCACTGTACTGAGCTGTGTAGTATGACACTGTACTGAGCTGTGTAGTATGACACTGTACTGAGCTGTGTAGTATGGCACTGTACTGAGCTGTGTAGTATGGCACTGTACTGAGCTATGTAGTATGGCACTGTACTGAGCTGTGTAGTATGGCACTGTACTGAGCTGTGTAGTATGGTACTGTACTGAGCTGTGTAGTATGGCACTGTACTGAGCTGATGTAGTATGGCACTGTACTGAGCAGTTGAACACCGAATGTGAAAGTGAAAAAGAGGGAATTTTTTATTTATGTACCTAAAAAGTAATTAGATAAAGAAACAAACCCTCCAGTCTTGAACAAAGCTAATGTCTATTCTATTTATCATAAAACATGGATAATCAGAACCTATGTCAGCAACAAATGTGGGTATTATATATAGGAATGAGGAAATCAGAACTTAAAGCATGTTTCTACCTACTATAAGAAGGTAGAAACTATCTAGTGATTCTACAAGAGTGAGAGAAAGATAAGAACTAAGACATAGTTGAAACAAAGGACAGGGTGATTTGGCAACTTTAAGAAGGAAAATAATTTGTGATTACAAATTAGGTCGATAAATAGGGCTAATGAATCTGCCTTTTTCCAAATACATGTTTCTTGTGTATTTAACTCACATCAATACAAGTTTCAATATAATGGCACCTGTTCATGGACCCTTTGTTCTTTTCAAATCTGGATTAGTAACCTTTGATTTTTTGTAAATGACAACAGACATCTGCTTAAGCCATGTGTACAGAATAAGATACAGGTTTAATGAATATTTCATACTGTTACTAATGTACATTTGTTGTACTTAATATATTCTGCCACTTGAGGGCCTAAGGAGAGTGACATCCAGAAGTCTTCTCTGATGTCACACAAGTTATATACTCTCATATGCTTTATGTTTCAGTGCCAGTTGGCAATGAATGAGTTCCCAGTGAATCTGTAATTTCAGGTCACAACTGTATACAATAATTTCCAAACAAAATGAAAGCAGTTCCAGAAACAAAAAAAACCCACATTATTTTGTAATTCCTATTTTATTTGTATGGGCTAAGCCAGGCCTCTGTGTTGTGTTTTCTGGACTTTAAACTGTCAAACTAGAGATTTGTCATGTCTGTAACTTTACAACAGCTGTGTCTCCGTGCTTTACCTATGGTTTGCTAAATTACGGTTTTATTGCATCTCAGAATGTTAACCATGCACCCAGCAGTCATGAGGAAGGTTGTGTATGGTAAAATGGTGTGAACAGAGGATTACTTCTATCTAATGTGATATTGTAACTTGTACAAACAAATGTCATTATCTTCCAACATGGTGACTGTGTATGACTTTTGTGCATCTGCTACATAATCTGTTTTGAAATAAAAAATATCTTTATAAGTCGAATTACTTCTGAAGATACTTGACAAATATTAGGACTAACACACTGATCTATAAAGAGGTATAACAAAGAACACTTTGGGCGAGATTACAAGTGGAGCACTAAATATCGTTTTCATAAAAGCAATATTTGCGCTTCACTTTGTAATACCAGCGCACGCTAATGTGCACTGGTATTACAAGTTGTCAGCAATGTGAACGCGACCTCACATTTGCATTTCTGGGAAGCATTGTGCTCAATGTGCCCACAAGGCTCCCATGGGCGCTTTGTTCTGATGCCCGTCAGAGCCGGCATCAGATTTTCAGCGCAGCAAAGGGGGTAAATAGCGCAGCGATGGCAGCATGTTTAAATGTATATGATTACATATATTAACACATACATATTGATGTATATAATTATATAGAAAGTTAAAGTTAAGCCAGCACTGCAACTTCTTGATAAAAAGTCCAATTTTATTTAAATTTCCATAAAAAGAGAACAAAAATAAAGTGCAAAAAGCTCTTAAGGTGAAAGCTTGTCTAACATGTTTCGGCCGTAGCCTTAATCATAGACATATTTAAAACATATGTGCAATTAAAATATATACCCTTGACTTAATGCTTATTGGATAGAATCTGACCAATCAAACATAAATTGGACATTTTGAAAATTAATCCCTATATGTGCTGTATAACATGTTAGACAAGCTTTCACCTTAAGAGATTTTTGCACTTTATTTTTGTTCTCTTTTTATGGAAATTTAAATAAAATTGGACTTTTTATCAAGAAGTTGCAGTGCTGGCTTAACTTTAACTTTCTACAAAAGAATTTTTCCTTTTGAGCTGAGCACCTTTTTGGGTTCAATATCACTGAGATGCACTGTTTATTATATCACCTGTGATTGGAGGAGGTGAACACAGACGCGGCACTGACTATCTGGTGCAGGAGTGAGAAACAAGCCATGCACAGGTGCTGAGAATCTAACAGGCAGTGGTGAGCCGACGAGAAGCACAGTACAGCAATCCCCTGAGAGGCTAAGGAGGTAATATTCCGGCTAGTGAAGCAACCCTGAGTCACACACGGCTACGGTGGCGGCCGTTGGGACAACGTGAGGTATTGAGCTGAAAGAGGCTGGAAGTAAGTTTTTACCCTTATCCTGGGGGGAATTTGCCATTAGAGGAGCACAGTGTCCGGCAGTCCCACGCCTTGCTGGTAATTGTATCAGTAACTGTTAGTAAGCCTGGCTTGTAGTTTGAGCACCTGCTCATAGGGGTTTTGAATCTATATAATTATATACATATATATATTTACTGGGAACACACAGTTCCGATAGACCGCAATGTAAAGGCGCTTGGGCAGATTTGCCTGTTTGCGGGCACGCAATAATTTAGCGCTCCACTTGTAATCTAGCCCTATTTGTCTAACAAGCAGGATTTCTTCTCTACAAGATAATAAAAACAGTTATCTATATCATTGTGTGTCAAATCAGCCATTTAGCGCTTGATTACGAGTGGAGCTGTATTTTGCACTCCCGCATTAACGCCGCTAGAAGTAAGCTTTTTGCGAGCATATTACAAGTTGAAAGCAAAAAGTTTGCGCACAAGCATAGCCTGACGCACAAAAAGCCAAATTTTTAATATTGGGGGCACGTTAACGAATTCCCCCAAAGACTTCAATGGCACAAGAAAAGTGGAAAAAATTATTAATATTATTTAATATTTTTCTATTTGACCACATTTGGCGGTGAAATGGTGACATGAAATATATTAAAATGGGCCTAGGGTTGTCTACTTAAACATATATAAAGTTTTGACAAGTAAATAAAAAAAACAAGGCTCTATTTCTGATTAAATGGTGTGATAGCAAAACTGCTAAAAATGTTCTCGTATTTTGGGCACGTTTTTCCTCTGAAAGTCTTGGTAGTGAAGGGGTTAATATCCAATTTATGCATAGGTTCAAAAGGAGGAGCCTGCAAAATCCTTAAAACTAAGTTAAAGGGACATTATGCACTACATTTGTCTTTGCATAAATGTTTTATAGATGATCCATTTATATAGCCCATACAGGGTTTTTTTTTAAAAAAAAAAAAAATAATTTTTTTATAGTTTTGCTTATTTTTAAAAAACATTGTGCTGATTTTCAGACTAACCAAGCCCCAAAGTTTTAGGAGAATACTGATGTATACCTACTCCAGCCTACACTTGTTCTGTTTGTGTAAAGAGTCTTTTCATATGCAGAGGAAGGGGGAGGGGTCTGCTCTTTTTGCTATACCTTTTCAACAGAACTAAGCTGGGAGCTTCTAAGTAAGTCCTTAAACAGTTTTATACTGGATTTATAGATCAGTATCTGTGCATATTATTATTTATAGTAGTGTCTAGTACATGCAGTTATATAAAAAATGGTGTATACTGTCCCTTTAAGATTCCATAGAGGAAAAATTGGCTTGATCACAGGCTTAATACGAGCCAAAGTCTGAAACCATGAATATCAGTAAGATTAGCAATCTTCCTATGAAACAAAACTGAAAGAGCAGAAATTTGCCCCTTCAGAGAACTGGCAGTCAAGCACGTACCCAGACCATCCTGTAAGAACTGTAAAATCCTAGAAATTCTGAACGAATGGCAGGAAAACCATGATCTTTACAACCAAGAAATAAAGGCCTTTCAGAGTTTATGATACATTTCCCTAGTTACAGGCTTAGGAGCCTGAATTAAGGTTTGAATCACTGAATCAGAAAAACCTCTCGCCTAGATTACGAGTTTTGCGTTAGAAGCTGTGTGGTGCTAACAAGCAGTTTATGCTCACCGCTCACTTACAGACAGAGCTGCTATTACGGGTTTTTAGAAACCCGGCGTTAACCACAAAAAAAGTGAGCGAAGAGCAAAATTTTGCTCCACATCTCACCTCAATACCAGCGCTGCTTATGTTGAATGTGCTTGTGCACGATTTCCCCATAAGAATCAATGGGGGAGAGCCGGCTGAAAAAAAAAACTAACACCTGCAAAATAGCAGCGTAAAGCTCCTAACGCAGCCCCATTGATTCCTATGTGGAAATAAAAGTTAGGTCTACACCTAACACCCTAACATGAACCCCGAGTCTAAACACCCCTAATCTTACACTTATTAACCCCTAATCTGCCGCCCGACATTGCCGGCACCTACATTATATTAGTAACCCCTAATCTGCCGCTCCGGACACCGCCGCCACCCACATTATACTTATGAACCCCTAATCTGCTGCCCCCAACATCGCCGACACCTACATTATATTTATTAAACCCTAATCTGCCACCCCCAATGTCGCTGCAACCTAACTACATTTATTACCCCCTAATCTGCCGCCCACAACGTCGCCACCACTATAATAAAGTTATTAACCCCTAAACCTAAGTCTAACCCTAACACCCCCCTAACTTAAATATAATTTAAATAAATCTAAATATAATTACTACAATTAACTAAATAATTCCTATTTAAAACGAAATACCTATAAAATAAACCCTAAGCTAGCTACAATATAACTAATAGTTACATTGTAGATAGTTTAGGGTCTATTTTTATTTTACAGGCAACTTTGTATTTATTTTAACTAGGTGCTATAGTTATTAAATCAGCCAATAGGATTGAGCTTGCATTCTATTGGCTGATTGCATAAGCCAATAGGATTTTTCCTACCTTAATTCCGAATTGAAGGGACGCCATCTTGGATGACGTCACTTAAAGGAACCGTCATTGTTCACAAAGACGTCGGATGAAGAGGATGCTCCACGTTGGATGTCTAGAAGATGGAGCCGCTCCGCGCCGGATTGATGAAGATAGAAGATGCTGTCTGGATGAAGACTTCTGCCCGTCTGGAGGACCACTTCTACCCGTCTGGAGGACCACTTCTGCCGGCTTCGTTGGGTGAAGGCGTCTCCCGGTAAGGTGATCTTCAGGGGGTTAGTGTTAGGTTTTTTTAAGGGGGGATTGGGTGGGTTTTAGAGTAGGGTTGGTTGTGTGGGTGGTGGGTTTTAATGTTGGGAGGGGAATTGTAATTTTTTTTTCAGGTGAAAGAGCTGATTACTTTGGGGCAATACCCCGCAAAAGGCCCTTTTAAGGGCTATTTGTATTTTAGTGTAGGGTAGGGCTTTTTTATTTTGGGGGGCTTTTTTTATTTTGTTAGGGGGATTAGATTAGGTGTAATTAGTTTAAAAATCTTGTAATTTATTTTCTGTATTTTAGTGTTTTTTTTTGTACTTTAGATAATTGTATTTAATTGTAATTAATTGTATTTAATTTAGGTAATTAATTTAATTATAGTGTAGTGTTAGGTGTAATTGTAACTTAGGTTAGGTTTTATTTTACAGGTACTTTTGTATTTATTTTAGCTAGGTAGTTATTTAATAGTTAATAACTATTTAGTAACTATTGTACCTAGTTAAAATAAATACAAACTTGCCTGTAAAATAAAAATAAACCCTAAGCTAGATACAATGTAACTATTAGTTATATTGTAGCTAGCTTAGGGTTTATTTTATAGGTAAGTATTTAGTTTTTTATTTTTAAACATTTTTTATTGAAGTCATACACAAATACAACAAAAGGGAATGCCCGAAAACATTTACAGAAAAGTGCAAATACAATATTGTTAGATAAGTATTACAGACAAAGCCCTGTGGAAAGGGCATAGTGTATCCATATAGCTCAAGCATAATTATAATATTAGGGCAATCAATAGTGAGACTTCAGTTTTATAATAAAGGTAGTAGAAAAAACAAAAATGGTCCTCTCTGTGCCGTATAGAAAGCAAATTAGAGTTACCTCTCAGATACAATTAGGGCCAGGGGGGAGTTAGCTTTATAGTTTTATGGGGGGGGGGGATGCAGCGGGCGAGAGCCGCTCGAAATAGAGTAGGGGGGGTGGAGGGGGAGTGGAGGGCGGAGCCTATCAGCATGTCGAGCTTATAGTTACTATTATCAGGACACTAAGTGCAAATTAGTTTTAATAGCTAAGTAAACTCTTAAAAATATCTATATAAGGTATAGGGCATCTGTAGATATCGATATGAGAGCATAATGAGGTTAATCTCAAGGCCAAAACTGTATATCTTTTATATGTCAAGGACAGATCTTTCCTCTATAACCTAAAATCACGTGTAACAGGTATAAATGTAAAATAAAACCACTGATATGGAGATTTCCCTGTATGTACTGATAAAATAATGTCCTGAGAAAACTATGTAACACCAACTTAGACATAAGATATGTAATAGGGATTAAGATAGGTTGTAGTAATTGTTGCTCTCATAGCTCTATGGAGCTGTTATACTCATACTAAATATAAAATGAAAATGGATGTGCAGAAAATATCAACAGTATCAGAAAACAGGATATCATAAAAGAAACAATAAGGAGAAGTAAATACCTGAGCCCAAGTTGTTAATGTAGGCTAGAAACCAATCTAGGTATAACATGCCAATATATATCTAAACAAAAGAGCTGTAGCTAACACAAGCTGAACCTTTATACTAGAGGGCACTATATAAGACGTGTTATCATACACCTGCGGAACCTATAAACTGGAGGCATTGTATTAGGCTTGTTATTATGAACAAGCAGTGATTATCGGTAGACCAAGGTGCCTGGATTATAGACTATTAGATTCCTCTAGTAGGTACATATAAATCTCTATGGTGAAACATACAATAGCACAACATACAATATATAAAACAGTAGAGTAAGTGGCATTCAAGATTATATGAGGAACAGTCATATATGACATGCTTCAGGATACATTATAACTATGATAACAAAACAAAAAGAGCACCAGTGATTGCCTTATAATGAATTATATAGCCCATGTCAGGGGGAGTATATGGGGATGGGGTTTCCAATCTCAAGGCAAGGATCAGCTTAAGCAATAGGACCTTGAAAGGAAAACATTTACTAGTGTTTAGGACATCTAATCATAAGGACAACATTTACAGCAGACAAAATACACCAAGAGAAGGTATGACGGGACGTCAGCAGGATGACAGTGACTCACTGTCTGAAGTAAATATTAATAATATGGGCATAAACTATGTTTGCCTGTCTTATCTGAGCTATCCTCTTAAGCGACCTCATAGGAGCTTATTATTCCACAGCCTCATATAAGGGAGAGACGATGGGTGACCAGGTGTTAGTAGGTTCTAATACAGGAGGAATAGCATATATACACAATGTGGGGGTCAGGAAATTTAGATATTGTAGTCAGAGGTGCAATAAGTGAAAATAGGGTATATAGCGGGCTACCAAGGGCATTCTAACATGAGAGAGTCACAAGCAGACTTACTACTTAAAGGTGTTGGAACATGAGAAAAAATAAATAAATAAATAAATAAATAAAAGTAATGAACAATTCAGCGTCTAACTAACATGTCCCATAGAGAGTTATAACCTCCAAGTTAAAGAGAGATGTCCAGGTGTGTTCATCTGCTTTCTAATACTTTGGGGGCAGGTTAGGCTGATAATAAACAGACCCTGATAATGGGAGATAGAAAAAACATAGCCCTGCAAGTGAAACCAATGTCAGTTTTGGGGCTTTGTAATAGAGTCTCCAATTCCCCCCTATCCAATACCTTCCCTGATATTATAGGGCTTAGTGAGTGGTAGATGGTCTTGAGTGAGGGAAGAAATTCCCGGATGCCAACTAAGAGAGTGGAATGTAGCTGATGACCCATGCGGTAAACATTCAGAATTGCACACGAAGCACCGGAGTATCCCCAGATCATCGGCTCTACAAGGGGTAGATATGATGAGGGGTAAGTAACTGAGATTCTCCTTTAGGTTAGCGGATAGATCCTCTGAATCTAGCAACAAGAGTTGGTGGAGGCTGTTAAAGTGAGCATCCATACGGAGTGTAAGCGCTACTAGTGCGTTCTTGATTGAGGATTCCATGTTAACAACTGGTTGGAGGATCAGAGCTGCTCTCAGGTGGTGAGCGTTACTTGAGAATACAGGATCCAGGTTCAGGTAGATCGTAAGCTTGATAATACACTTGGTAGTACCAGTGGTAGTCCAAGCAGCAGCTGGAGATTCATCCTCGGTAAGATCGCTTCAGTCGTGACATCTCTGCATCAATGGCAGCCTTCGCGCCTCTTTATAGTATTTAGTTTTAAATAGGAATTATTTTGTTAATTGTAGTAATTTTATTTAGATTTATTTAAATAATATTTAAGTTAGGGGGTGTTAGGGTTAGATTTAGATTTAGGGGTTAATAACTTTAATATAGTGGCGGCGATGTTGGGGCGGCAGATTAGGGGTCAATAAATGTAGGTAGGTGGCGGCGATGTTAGGGACGGCAAATTAGGCGTTAATAATATTTAACTAATTTTAAACACACCAAATGAACAGTGGCACTCCTTAGGCTTTTCCTCTTTTAATATATGTATTAGGAGGTATGAATTTATCAATTTTACAATAACTAGAGGAAATGGTGCTTGTGCATAAATATGAATATGAACACAAAGGAAGAATGATATAAAGAATATCAAAAATCCCAAAGCATGCACTTATATTACTCTAGGCCCTAACTAAGGAACAGAATTCCCCAACAGGATTTTAAAATATAACCTTTATTAATTATAAAATTAAAAAAAACAAATTTGTTTGGTTGATGCACACACAATTAAAATACACTCCAGTACCGAGATCAGTGTAATAGGTTGTCTGTTAGATCACTAAATATTATAATTTGGCCTCTATGAATTCCCCGTTATTAGTGATCTAAATAATCAGCTAGATTACCTAGGTAGTGTTACCATAAATCATAACCTATAGTGTAGAGCTAATATGTGAATTCAAATCTGGGTGATCTGGTGTCAGCTCCAATATATTCCAACTGTATTCGTTAAGTATAGTATTCAGTTAGGTTATAGACACTCAGTATTATTCGGTCATCAATTCCATGTTTGATATGTATATGATTCAGTTGCCCAGTAGTGTGTGGGTATTAGAATATCCAGAGAAGAACAGTCAACTTTAATGATTTTAATTGCGACGTAATCAGAAATTAATATACTTCTGGTGATTTACAGAAAATTTGATAATAGGAGTAAATTAGAAAGTTGCTTAAAATTTCATGCTCAATCTGAATCACGAAAGAAAAATTTTGGGTACAGTGTCCCTTTAATATACTTCTGGTGATTTACAGTAAACTAACAGTAAGCCACAGTAATATAGTAGGAACTCTTATAGTTAATATCACTAACTGTAATAATAAAGTTCACTGCTACGTAATAGTTAGTGTTCAATGCGGAAAGAACCTTGAAACAGGTCACAGTATGATATCTAGGTGTATACAGTGCTGCATTAATATACCAATACCCGTTAGTCTAATAGAACTCATACCACAATAATGACTCGTAGCTAGATATTAATAACGGTTTGGTGCTGGCAACACAACAATGATTAAGTGATTCAAATAGCAGTCTTTATTAATAATTATTGATATATTCAAAATTGTGTAGTTATTGTAAGTAGTTCAGCTGAATCAGGAACTCCACAACCAAATAGTTCTAAATTGTGTCCATTGCATAATGAAATAGTCTAAAAGTATTAGCTGTTGTTGCGGTCGCTATGTTTGTTCTATAATCAGATCTGTTAGCATAAATGACACGTGTTTAGCTGGTATTAATACACTATTAAAGACTGATCTGGAAATTTAAATCATCTTAGTTTTGATCAAACCAGTGTTTAAACAGTTAATTTTATCAGTTAAACTGTTTCTGTTAGATCTCTGATTGTGCCTGTAATTAGTCTTACTGAGTTAGTAACATAGTAACGATATGAGTGTAGTAAGTGCTCTTATATAATAGTGGTCAATGAATGTTAGTTGGTAACATTGAGTTAGATTTTCTAAAAAAGACTAAGTCTGGCACAACCCAGACCATAGATATAGCCACTTATTTTATATGATAAGCGATGTATGCATAGCTTGTGCTGCTATTATCAAATGGTTTTGCAAACATCCGTTAGTCATAAAATTTGTTAGGCACGCTTACATTCATGAATTGTGTGATAAAGTCTGGCACAACCCAGATTATGTGACGAATGTTACTTGATTAGCAGACATAACCTGCTGCAATTATCAAAAGGTTTGACACACATTCACAGGTCCTTAGTTTGTTTAGCGCACACTCATTAGGGTTTTAATAATACATTTATTGAGATAGACTAGGTCTGGCACAACCCAGACCATAGATATAGCCAGTTATACTATGAGACGAACGATGTAAGCACAGCTTGTGCTGCAATTATCGAGTGGTTTTGCATCCATCCATTGGTCATACGAATTGTCAGGCATACATTCATTCAGAAATTATGTTAGCATTAAGGTTAAGTCCGGCACAACCCAGATTATGTAGTTAATGTTACTCAGTTAGTAAACACAGCTAATGCTGCGATTATAAAATGGTTTAACTAACATTCAATTGTCTTTAAGTTCGTTTGGCACACACTCATTCAGAAACTAAGTTAACGATTAGGTTAAGTCTGGCATAACCCAGGCTGTATAAATAATTAATATCATTCAGTTTGTAGTATGGTAGCAACAAGGTTGCAAGTAAATATAATTGATCAGATTTTGGAGCAGTTCAGACAGTTCCTGTTCATTTAATATGCCCGATAAAGCCCTATCGGGCGAAACGCGTCAGGGGAGAGTGGTGAACTCGTTCACACTCTATTTTTGTGTTATTTTAACAGCCCAGTACCGCAAATCTATGTGTTGTTTAGGGTTACCTTAATAATAGAGCTGTTCACTTATCCTATCTGGGTCATATTAAATGAACAGGAACTGTCTGAACTGCTCCAAAATCTGATCAATTATATTTACTTGCAACCTTGTCGCTACCATACTACAAACTGAATGATATTAATTATTTATACAGCCTGGGTTGTGCCAGACTTAACCTAATCGTTAACTTAGTTTCTGAATGAGTGTGTGCAACTTTGTCGCTACCATACTGCAAACTGAATGATATTAATTATTTATACAGCCTGGGTTGTGCCAGACTTAACCTAATCGTTAACTTAGTTTCTGAATGAGTGTGTGCCAAACGAACTTAAAGACTATTGAATGTTAGTTAAACCATTTTATAATCGCAGCATTAGCTGTGTTTACTAACTGAGTAACATTAACTACACAATCTGGGTTGTGCCAAACTTAACCTTAATGCTAACATAATTTCTGAATGAATGTATGCCTGACAATTCGCATGACCAATGGATGGATGCAAAACCACTCGATAATTGCAGCACAAGCTGTGCTTACATCGTTCATCTCATAGTATAACTGGCTATATCTATGGTCTGGGTTGTGCCAGACCTAGTCTATCTCAATAAATGTATTATTAAAACCCTAATGAGTGTGCGCTAAACAAACTAAGGACCTGTGAATGTGTGTCAAACCTTTTGATAATTGCAACACATGTTATGTCTGCTAATCAAGTAACATTCATCACATAATCTGGGTTGTGCCAGACTTTATCACACAATTCATGAATGTAAGCGTGCCTAACAAATTTTATGACTAACGGATGTTTGCAAAACCATTTGATAATAGCAGCACAAGCTATGCATACATCGCTTATCATATAAAATAAGTGGCTATATCTATGGTCTGGGTTGTGCCAGACTTAGTCTTTTTTAGAAAATCTAACTCAATGTTACCAACTAACATTCATTGACCACTATTATATAAGAGCACTTACTACACTCATATCGTTACTATGTTACTAACTCAGTAAGACTAATTACAGGCACAATCAGAGATGTAACAGAAACAGTTTAACTGATAAAATTAACTGTTTAAACACTGGTTTGATCAAAACTAAGATGATTTAAATTTCCAGATCAGTCTTTAATCCTCAAACTGAGTGTATTAATACCAGCTAAACACGTGTCATTTATGCTAACAGCTCTGATTATAGAACAAACATAGTGACCGCAACAACAGCTAATAATTTTAGACTATTTCATTATGCAATGGACACAATTTAGAACTATTTGGTTGTGGAGTTCCTGATTCAGCTGAACTACTTACAATAACTACACAATTTTGAATATATCAATAATTATTAATAAAGACTGCTATTTGAATCACTTAATCATTGTTGTGTTGCCAGCACCAAACCGTTATTAATATCTAGCTACGAGTCATTATTGTGGTATGAGTTCTATTAGACTAACGGGTATTGGTATATTAATGCAGCACTGTATACACCTAGATATCATACTGTGACCTGTTTCAAGGTTCTTTCCGCATTGAACACTAACTATTACGTAGCAGTGAACTTTATTATTACAGTTAGTGATATTAACTATAAGAGTTCCTACTATATTACTGTGGCTTACTGTTAGTTTACTGTAAATCACCAGAAGTATATTAAAGGGACACTGTACCCAAAATTTTTCTTTCGTGATTCAGATTGAGCATGAAATTTTAAGCAACTTTCTAATTTACTCCTATTATCAAATTTTCTTCATTCTCTTGGTATCTTTATTTAAAATGGAAGAATGTAAGTTTAGATGCCGGCCCATTTTTGGTGAACAACCTGGGTTGTCCTTGCTGATTGGTGGATAAATTAATCCACCAATAAGAAAGTGCTGTCCAGATTACTGAAACCAAAAAAAAGCTTAGATGCCTTCTTTTTCAAATAATGATAGCAAGAGAACGAAGAAAAATTGATAATAGGAGTAAATTAGAAAGTTGCTTAAAATTGCATGCTCTTTCTGAATTACAAAATAAAAAAAAATTGGGTTCAGTGTCCCTTTAATTTCTGATTACGTCGCAATTAAAATCATTAAAGTTGACTGTTCTTCTCTGGATATTCTAATACCCACACACTACTGGGCAACTGATTCATATACATATCAAACATGGAATTGATGACCGAATAATACTGAGTGTCTATAACCTAACTGAATACTATACTTAACGAATACAGTTGGAATATATTGGAGCTGACACCAGATCACCCAGATTTTAATTCACATATTAGCTCTACACTATAGGTTATGATTTATGGTAACACTACCTAGCTAATCTACCTGATTATTTAGATCACTAATAACGGTGAATTCATAGAGGCCAAATTATAATATTTAGTGATCTAACAGACAACCTATTACACTGATCTCGGTACTGGAGTGTATTTTAATTGTGTGTGCATCAACCAAACAAATTTGTTTTTTTAATTTTATAATTAATAAAGTTTATATTTTAAAATCCTGTTGGGGAATTCTGTTCCTTAGTTAGGGCCTAGAGTGCTATAAGTGCATACTTTGGGAATTTTGATATTCTTTATATCATTCTTCCTTTGTGTTAATATTTAACTAATGTTTGCGATGCGGGAGTTTGGCGGTTTAGGGGTTAATATATTTATTATAGTGGTGGTGATGTCCGGTTCGGCAGATTAGGGGTTAAAAAATGTATTTTAGTGTTTGCAATGTGGGGGGGGGGGGCTCGGTTTAGGGGTTAATAGGTAGTTTATGAGTGTTAGTGTACTTTTTAGCACTTTAGTTAAGAGTTTTATTCTATGGCGTTATAGTTGTAGTGTAAAACTCTTAACTACTGACTTTAAAATGCGGTACCATGTTTGACATGAGAGGGTCTACCGCTCACCTTTTTTTGGAAGACTCGTAATACCGGCGCTATGCAAGTCCCATTGAAAATATAGGATACACAATTGACGTAAGTGGATTTGCGGTATTTCTGAGTCTGGCCAAAAAAGTGATCGGTACATCTGTACCTGCAAAACTCGCTATACCAGCGGGTGTTAAAAAGCAGCGTTAGGACCTCTTAACGCTGCTTTTTAAGGCTAACTCAAAACTCGTAATCTAGGCCTCTATGTTTGGTCACAACGATGGGTGAGGTATAATACCGGCACAAAGAGAGAAAAAGAGAACCGATTTGTTCACAACTTAAGACGTTATTGTCAAAATTGAGCCCCCTCCCCTAGTAATAGGCAATAAACAATAAAAAGGCAGACTTTTTATCTGCCTGAACACGTCTGGTGCAGAATACCTTATGTATTATGTTTGGAATAGTAACTCCCAAATTATATTACAGCACTAGTTGTGAGTATATATAGGGACTAGAGTATATATATCAAAGGGAATATATAGTTATACCTTTTGCAATCACAGCCGCGTCATGTGGGCTGTCTGTTACTAGGGGAGGTTACATTGGCGCCTTTATCAACCTATCATTAGGGAGTAAGTGTGTACATGGTTATGGCGCTGTGGAATCTGTTGGCGCTCTACAAATAACCGATAATAATAATAACATGGTGCGCACCGGAACTCCCTGATTGGAATTACGGTACATTGTACACATTGGATACATTGTTCATCATGATCATGGCCGCATCATGTAGGTGGTATACTACTACAGGAGCCGTGTGATCCAATGAGTAGAGAGTAGGTGTGTCCGTGAAACGCAACCCAGACCATGATTGACACCTGATCATATGTATTGTATACAAGATCATAACTATGTGAGCAAGGTCTTACACTATATTCAATGAGGAACATTGTTGTTGTATTCATTGATTTGCTAACTTATGTGTTTCCTGGGGTTTTGAGAACACTACTCGTATTTTTATGCGTTGCTGAAAAGTCAAGTTAAATGGTTCTTTAAGTATAACCCACTGCTGTTTAATATTTCTTTAATGAGAAGTAACTCTGGATTGGCAGATAGGACTAATACGAGCTTGGAACAATAGTTGTGTTTTTAATTGAGATCTCTTTTATAAAATAACAAAAAGAGTTAATGTTACCTGTAGCGAGCAATACAGAGGTGGACTTTCCCAGTATATCTTTGCTTTGAGGTATTCGTATTTTGCTCATTATCCATCTGAAATAAAATAAAAGACTATATTTCTTAACAAATGCAACTTTAGGTAATACAGAGGCTGTACAGTATGAATGATATATAATATTATATATGTGTACTGCTATAAGTGCACCACCTATAAGACTTACATCAGACTCAAACCTGTGTCTCGGGCTGCCAGACCCGGACCTTGACAAGAAAATGGGTTTAACAGATAGTTGTTCTGGCCTGTCTTCTGTGATTTGAAGTGGACGAATAAACTCAGAAATCACTGCCCGGCTGCTGGTTGGGCTTTCATGATCTGGATAATGACAAACCAATACAATTTTGAAGATTTTAAAAGGAAATAAACCAGGATATATTGTAGATTCTTGAATAAAACAGCTCAGCAAATAAAGTTGTAATTACTTACCCACCATACAAGTAAAATACACAGAAGCACTACTTTTAAGATACCACAATTTTGGATTATACAGATAATTTTACTACATGATCATCTGATAAAAAAAGGTATTTTTATTCATTAACCTGTTAATTTTGTCTCTTATTTTTAATATGATATAAATATGAGCCAGAACAATAATCATTTGTTCTAAATACTTTATAATATGATAGCAGTGCAACTAAAACTTTCAGACTGTAGCACCTTACCATATGTGACTGTCTTGTGAAGATCATTTATTTTTTCATAACATTGTTTTGTTCATGTATTTAGTGCCACAGACTAATTAATGTAGAAGTATAATTATAATTCTATTTTATAAAGTTATTTCATAATCTACCTTACTGTATAAAACCTGTTGTGATCCCTAAAACATAAATTGTATTGATTTAAAGGGAACCCAAGATTTTTCTTTCATGATTCAGATAGAGTATACTTTGTAAACAACTCTCCAATTTAATTTTTATTATCAATTTTGCTTCATTCTCTTGTTATACTTTATTGAAGGAGAAACAATGCACTACTGGGAGCTGGGTAAACAGAATAGTAAGCCAATGGCAAGAGGCATATATGTACAGCCACCAATCAGTAGCTAGCATCTAGCTCATGAGCCTACCTAAGTATGCTTTTCAACAAAGGATACCAATAGAAAAAAACAAATTAGATAAAATAAGTCCATTGGAAAGTTGTTTAAAATTGTATGTTCTATCTCAATCAATTAAAAAAAAAAGTGGGTTCCAAGTAATAACGTTTGCCTCATTAACACACAACAAAATTAACAACACACTGTGGAATGACCTGAATTTGCTTGTTCTATGTTGTTTTGAAAACAGACTTTGAGACACTGGGGCCTATTTATCATATGTCTGTTGGACCTGATCCGACAGGGCGGATCAGGTCCGACAGACATCGCTGAATGCGGAGAGCAATATGCTCTCCGTATTCAGCATTGCACCAGCAGCTCTTGTGAGCTGCTGGTGCAACTCCGCCCCCTGCAGACTTGTGGCCAATCGGCCGCCAGCAGGGGGGAGTCAATCAACCCGATCGTACTTGATCGGGTTGATTTCTGGCGATTCCTGTCCGCCTCATCAGAGCAGGCAGACAGGGTTATGGAGCAGCGGTCTTTAGAACGCTGCTCCATAACTTGTGTTGCTGGCGAGTCCTCAGACTCGCCAGAAACACGAGTCTTCAAGCTCCATACGGAGCTTGATAGATAGGCCCCATTGTATAAAGTTAAAACAAAACAATATCCAAAAGCTGAGCATTCTGTGCCTCTGAGATAAAACCCCAAAGCAGTATTAAGAAAAGCTTTGTAACAGAGAAAGGTTCTTGCATGATAATAAAACAGGCAGGTCACATAATGTATGCAATATATAGTTTACAGGTATTGGTGTATTTTAAACCAGTAAACCTGTGAATGTATGTGTGTGTATGTGTGTGTGTGTGTGTGTGTATGTATGTGTATGTGTGTGTGTGTGTGTGTGTATGTATGTGTATGTGTGTGTGTGTGTGTGTGTGTGTATATGTGTATGTGTGTGTGTGTGTATATATGTGTGTGTGTGTGTGTGTGTGTATGTATGTGTGTGTGTGTGTGTGTGTGTGTATCTATTCAATAGAACATAAAAAAATCCATTGTAAAAACACACAAGCAAAACATAGTACCTTTTAAAGCAACTATCACTTATTAACTCAGATGAAAAATTGTGAAAAAAATGAAAGAAAAAAAAGTTGTGTTCTATACATTTTCTATTCTTAAAACACACACACACATGAACATATATATTTATTGGGAAGGGCTCAAATCTTCAGTTGCTGCTGCTGGACCTTACTTCTGTATGAGGTGGTTGAAGTCATTTACAGCAGGACCATTTGTGCTTATAAGTGCAGAGTTTGCCCCAGTACTTAGAATAAAACAGTGACAGACATTGCTGTGCTGCACCAGCCCTGACTGTAACTGCATTGTGTCACAGGGGGCCCTGAGCTGTGCACAGACCATAAAAACAGCAGCCTAAGCAAACTTACATTTTCTACATTGTCAACACAGTTATAAGCATAAAAAAAAACAAAAAAAAAAAACAGCTTATTTTTATCAACTGTGTACAATTTTTTCCTCTGAATGTTCTGCATTTTTACGTTTCTTTCACTGTTACATAAGCTGGATAAATAAGGCGACTGGCCAATGTAAAGTGCATACAGCTGTCTAAAGACATCATTCAAATGTTCAGAAGTATAAAATGCGAGTAAAATAAGCAGCACGATGAGAAATGAGCTACTAAGCAGAAAAATAGAAGAACACGCTATCAATCAACAGCAAATATACAAAAACAAACAAAAAAACTGACTGAGCACTCTTCTCCATACAGAAATTATAATTTACATTGAGGTTTTCAAATGTTAGAAGATTGGTCCCCCCCCCCTTATTACGCTCTCACTCTGCTACTTGTCATTTTGTCTTTCCCATATTTGTGTTTCTCTGCTCTCTTTCCCCCTTACTGCATATCCCTTCCCTTAACTGTCAATATACAGTCCAGTGTGCTCATAATGATTTGTAAGATACGTGTCATTATACAAAGCAGTGTGATAATGATTACTAAGATACATGTGTCATTATACAGAGCAGTGTGCTAATAATGATTTGTAAGATACATGTATCATTATATAGTGTAGTGTGCTAATAATAATTACTAAGGTACATGTGTCATTATACAGAGCAGTGTGCTAATAACAATTACTAAGGTACATGTGTCATTATACAGAGCAGTGTGCTAATAATGATTTGTAAGATACATGTATCATTATACAGAGCAGTGTGCTAATAATAATTACTAAGGTACATGTGTCATTATACAGAGCAGTGTGCTAATAATGATTTGTAAGATACATGTGTCATTATACAGAGCAGTGTGCTAATAATAATTACTAAGGTACATGTGTCATTATACAGAGCAGTGTGCTAATAATGATTTGTAAGATACAGGTGTCATTATACAGAGCAGTGTGCTAATAATGATTACTAAGATACATGTATCATTATACAGAGCAGTGTGCTAATAATGATTTGTAAGATACATGTGTCATTATACAGAGCAGTGTGCTAATAATGATTTGTAAGATACATGTGTCATTATACAGAGCAGTGTGCTAATAATGATTTGTAAGATACAGGTGTCATTATACAGAGCAGTGTGCTAATAATGATTACTAAGATACATGTATCATTATACAGAGCAGTGTGCTAATAATGATTACTAAGATACATGTATCATTATACAGAGCAGTGTGCTAATAATAATTACTGAGGTACATGTGTCATTATACAGAGCAGTGTGCTAATAATGATTTGTAAGATACATGTGTCATTATACAGAGCAGTGTGCTAATAATGATTACTAAGATACATGTATCATTATACAGAGCAGTGTGCTAATAATGATTACTAAGATACATGTATCATTATACAGAGCAGTTTGCTAATAATGATTACTAAGATACATGTATCATTATACAGAGCAGTGTGCTAATAATGATTACTAAGATACATGTGTCATTATACAGAGCAGTGTGCTAATAATGATTACTAAGATACATGTATCATTATATAGTGTAGTGTGCTAATAATGATTACTAAGAAACATGTATCAATATATAGTGTAGTGTGCTAATAATGATTACTAAGATACATGTATCATTATACAGAGCAGTGTGCTAATAATGATTACTAAGATACATGTATCATTATACAGAGCAGTTTGCTAATAATGATTACTAAGATACATGTATCATTATACAGAGCAGTGTGCTAATAATGATTACTAAGATACATGTGTCATTATACAGAGCAGTGTGCTAATAATGATTACTAAGATACATGTATCATTATATAGTGTAGTGTGCTAATAATGATTACTAAGAAACATGTATCAATATATAGTGTAGTGTGCTAATAATGATTACTAAGATACATGTATCAATATATAGTGCAGTGTGCTAATAATGATTACTAAGATACATGTGTCATTATACAGAGCAGTGTGCTCATAATGATTACTAAGATACATGTATCAATATATAGTGCAGTGTGCTAATAATGATTTGTAAGATACATGTGTCATTATACAGAGCAGTGTGCTCATAATGATTTGTAAGATACATGTGTCATTATACAGTGCAGTGTGCTCATAATGATTTGTAAGATACATGTATCATTATACAGTGCAGTGTGCTCATAATGATTTGTAAGATACATGTATCATTATACAGTGCAGTGTGCTCATAATGATTTGTAAGATACATGTATCATTATACAGTGCAGTGTGCTCATAATGATTTGTAAGATACATGTATCATTATACAGAGCAGTGTGCTCATAATGATTACTAAGATACATGTATCATTATACAGTGCAGTGTGCTCATAATGATTTGTAAGATACATGTATCATTATACAGAGCAGTGTGCTCATAATGATTTCTAAGATACATGTATCATTATACAGAGCAGTGTGCTCATAATGATTACTAAGATACATGTGTCATTATACAGAGCAGTGTGCTAATAATGATTACTAAGATACATGTATCATTATACAGTGCAGTGTGCTAATAATGATTACTAAGATACATGTATCATTATACAGAGCAGTGTGCTCATAATGATTACTAAGATACATGTATCATTATACAGTGCAGTGTGCTCATAATGATTTCTAAGATACATGTATCATTATAAAGTGTGCTAATAATGATTACTAAGATACATGTGTCATTATACAGAGCAGTGTGCTAATAATGATTACTAAGATACATGTATCATTATACAGTGCAGTGTGCTAATAATGATTACTAAGATACATGTATCATTATACAGAGCAGTGTGCTCATAATGATTACTAAGATACATGTATCATTATACAGTGCAGTGTGCTAATAATGATTACTAAGATACATGTGTCATTATACAGAGCAGTGTGCTAATAATGATTACTAAGATACATGTATCATTATACAGTGCAGTGTGCTCATAATGATTTGTAAGATACATGTATCATTATACAGAGCAGTGTGCTCATAATGATTTGTAAGATACATGTGTCATTATACAGTGTGCTAATAATGATTACTAAGATACATGTGTCATTATACAGAGCAGTGTGCTCATAATGATTTGTAAGATACATGTGTCATTATACAGTGTGCTAATAATGATTACTAAGATACATGTGTCATTATACAGAGCAGTGTGCTAATAATGATTTGTAAGATACATGTGTCATTATACAGTGTGCTAATAATGATTACTAAGATACATGTGTCATTATACAGAGCAGTGTGCTAATAATGATTACTAAGGTACATGTGTCATTATACAGAGCAGTGTGCTCATAATGATTTGTAAGATACATGTATCATTATACAGAGCAGTGTGCTAATAATGATTACTAAGATACATGTATCATTATACAGAGCAGTGTGCTAATAATGATTACTAAGATACATGTGTCATTATACAGAGCAGTGTGCTATTAATGATTAGTAAGATACATGTATCAATATATAGTGTAGTGTGCTAATAATGATTACTAAAATACATGTATCAATATATAGTGCAGTGTGCTAATAATGATTACTAAGATACATGTGTCATTATACAGAGCAGTGTGCTATTAATGATTAGTAAGATACATGTATCAATATATAGTGTAGTGTGCTAATAATGATTACTAAAATACATGTATCAATATATAGTGCAGTGTGCTAATAATGATTACTAAGATACATGTATCAATATATAGTGCAGTGTGTACATAATGATTTGTAAGATACATGTATCATACAGAGCAGTGTGCTAATAATGATTTGTAAGATACATGTGTCATTATACAGAGCAGTGTGCTAATAATGATTACTAAGATACATGTATCAATATATAGTGCAATGTGCTAATAATGATTACTAAGATACATGTATCAATATATAGTGCAGTGTGCTAATAATGATTTGTAAGATACATGTATCATCATTATACAGAGCAGTGTGCTAATAATGATTACTAAGATACATGTATCAATATATAGTGCAGTGTGCTAATAATGATTTGTAAGATACATGTATCATTATACAGAGCAGTGTGCTAATAATGATTACTAAGATACATGTGTCATTATACAGAGCAGTGTGCTAATAATGATTTGTAAGATACATGTATCATTATACAGAGCAGTGTGCTAATAATGATTACTAAGATACATGTGTCATTATACAGAGCAGTGTGCTCATAATGATTTGTAAGATACATGTGTCATTATACAGTGCAGTGTGCTCATAATGATTTGTAAGATACATGTGTCATTATACAGAGCAGTGTGCTAATAATGATTTGTAAGATACATGTGTCATTATACAGAGCAGTGTGCTAATAATGATTTGTAAGATACATGTGTCATTATACAGAGCAGTGTCCTAATAATGATTACTAAGATACATGTATCAATATATAGTGCAGTGTGCTAATAATGATTACTAAGATACATGTGTCATTATACAGAGCAGTGTGCTAATAATGATTACTAAGATACATGTTTCATTATACAGAGCAGTGTGCTAATAATGATTACTAAGATACATGTGTCATTATACAGAGCAGTGTGCTAATAATAATTACTAAGGTACATGATGTGTCATTATACAGAGCAGTGTGATAATAATGATTACTAAGATACATGTGTCATTATACAGAGCAGTGTGCTAATAATGATTTGTAAGATACATGTATCATTTTACAGAGCAGTGTGCTAATAATGATATTTGTAAGATACATGTGTCATTATACAGAGCAGTGTGTTAATAATGATTACTAAGATACATGTATCAATATATAGTGCAGTGTGCTAATAATGATTACTAAGATACATGTATCAATATATAGTGCAGTGTGCTAATAATGATTACTAAGATACATGTATCAATATATAGTGCAGTGTGCTAATAATGATTTGTAAGATACATGTATCATTATACAGAGCAGTGTGCTAATAATGATTACTAAGATACATGTATCAATATATAGTGCAGTGTGCTAATAATGATTTGTAAGATACATGTATCATTATACAGAGCAGAGTGCTCATAATGATTACTAAGATACATGTATCATTATACAGTGCAGTGTGCTCATAATGATTTGCAAGATACATGTATCATTATACAGAGCAGTGTGCTAATAATGATTTCTGAGATACATGTAACATTATACAGTGCAGTGTGCTAATAATGATTTGTAAGATACATGTGTCATTATACAGAGCAGTGTGCTAATAATGATTACTAAGATACATGTATCAATATATAGTGCAGTGTGCTAATAATGATTACTAAGATACATGTATCATTATATAGTGCAGTTTGCTAATAATGATTTCTGAGATACATGTGTCATTATACAGAGCAGTGTGCTCATAATGATTTGTAAGATACATGTATCATTATACAGAGCAGTGTGCTAATAATGATTTCTAAGATACATGTGTCATTATACAGTGCAGTGTGTACATAATGATTTCTAAGATACATGTGTCATTATACAGTGCAGTGTGTACATAATGATTTCTAAGATACATGTATCATTATATAGTGCAGTGTGCTAATGATTTCTGAGATACATGTGTCATTATACAGAGCAGTGCGCTCATAATTATTTCTAAGATACATGTATCAATATACAGTGCAGTGTGCTCATAATGATTTGTAAGATACATGTATCATTATACAGAGCAGTGTGCTAATAATAATTTCTAAGATACATGTGTCATTATACAGTGCAGTGTGTACATAATGATTTCTAAGATACATGTATCATTATACAGAGCAGTGTGCTCATAATGATTTGTAAAATACATGTATCATTATACAGTGCAGTGTGCTCATAATGATTTGTAAGATATATGTATCATTATACAGTGCAGTGTGCTCATAATGATTTGTAAGATACATGTATCATTATACAGTGCAGTGTGCTCATAATGATTTCTGAGATACATGTGTCATTATACAGAGCAGTGTGCTAATAATGATTACTAAGATACAAGTATCATTATACAGTGCAGTGTGCTCATAATGATTTCTAAGATACATGTATCATTATACAGAGCAGTGTGCTCATAATGATTACTAAGATACATGTATCATTATACAGAGCAGTGTGCTCATAATGATTACTAAGATACATGTATCATTATACAGTGCAGTGTGCTTTACATGTGTCATGATACAGAGCAGTGTGCTAATAATGATTACTAAGATACATGTATCATTATACAGTGCAGTGTGTTCATAATGATTTGTAAGATACATGTGTCATTATACAGAGCAGTGTGCTTATAATGATTTCTAAGATACATGTATCATTATACAGTGCAGTGTGCTCATAATGATTTCTGAGATGCATGTATCATTATACAGTGCAGTGTGCTCATAATGATTTCTAAGATACATGTATCATTATACAGTGCAGTGTGCTCATAATGATTTCTAAGATACATGTATCATTATACAGTGCAGTGTGCTCATAATGATTTCTAAGATACATGTATCATTATACACACGGTTCTACACAGGGGCCAGTGCCCCTGTAAAAATGTCCCTGGCCCCCCCTGAGTTGGCCACTGAGCTGACTGAAAAATACCGGACAAGATCAAGGCTATTTTTCTGCTTTCCTGTCCCTGAAACGCTGTCTAGTCAAAGCATGGGGTTAATAAAGTAAAGTAAAACTTGTTCCCCCTCCCCTTTCAGAGATGTGCTACAGTTCCCGGGTTGCTGTGGGGGCGGGGCGTCTTATAGCTGCAGTCTGCAGACAAGAGTTCCAGAAGTATCACTGGTTTGTTTTGCAGACGTTCTCTCTAGCCTGTACACTGCCAGAACAGAAGAAATGTAAGTCTGCCCTCTCACCTCCACAACTCTGCTGGAGTGTGCTCATAATGATTTCTAAGATACATGTATCCTTATACAGTGCAGTGTGCTCATAATGATTTCTAAGATACATGTATCATTATACAGTGCAGTGTGCTAATAATGATTTGTAAGATACATGTATCATTATACAGAGCAGTGCGCTAATAATGATTTGTAAGATACATGTGTCATTATACAGAGCAGTGTGCTAATAATGATTACTAAGATACATGTATCCTTATACAGTGCAGTGTGCTCATGATTTCTAAGATACATGTATCATTATACAGAGCAGTGTGCTCATAATGATTTCTAAGATACATGTATCATTATACAGAGCAGTGTGCTCATAATGATTTCTAAGATACATGTATCATTATACAGTGCAGTGTGATAATAATGATTTGTAAGAAACATGTTTCAATATACAGTGCAGTGTGTTCATAATGATTTGTAAGATACATGTATCATTATACAGTGCAGTGTGCTCATAATGATTTCTGAGATGCATGCATCATTATACAGAGCAGTGTGCTCATAATGATTTCTGAGATGCATGTATCATTATACAGTGCAGTGTGCTCATAATGATTTCTAAGATACATGTATCATTATACAGTGCAGTGTGCTCATAATGATTTCTAAGATACATGTATCATTATACAGTGTAGTGAGCACACAATTGCATAGATACTCTGTATAATTATACAGTGTAGTGTGCACACAATTAGCACATAGATACTCTTTATCATTATACAGTGTAGTGCACACAATTAGCACATAGATACTCTTTATCATTATACAGTGTAGTATCACACAATTAGCAAATCGATACTATATCATTATACAGTGTAGTGTGCATACAATTAGCACATAGATACTCTGTATCATAATACAGTGTAGTGTCACACAGTAAGCACATAGATACTCTTTATCATTATACAGTGTAGTGTGCGCACAATTAGCACATAGATACTCTTTATCATTATGCAGTGTAGTGCGCACAATTAGCACATATATACTCTGTATCATTATACAGTGTAGTATCACACAATTAGCAAATCGATACTATATCATTATATAGTGTAGTGTACACACAATTAGCACATAGATACTCTATCATTATACAGTGTAGTGTGCACACAATTAGCACATAGATACTCTTTATCATTATATAGTGTAGTGCGCACAATTAGCACATAGATACTCTTTATCATTATACAGTGTAGTGCACACAATTAGCACATAGATACTCTATATCATTATACAGTGTAGAGCGCACACAATTAGCACATAGATACTCTATCATTATACAGTGTAGTGTGCACACAATTAGCACATAGATACTCTTTATCATTATACAGTGTAGTGCGCACAATTAGCACATAGATACTCTTTATCATTATACAATGTAGTTTCACACAATTAGCACATAGATACTCTGTATCATTATGAAAAAAAGAAGAAGAGGGCGTGTCATAGTGTAATACATTTGATCAACTGTGTCACGTAACACAATACAGTGTAGTGTGCACACAATTAGCACATTATACAGTGTAGTGTGCACACAATTAGCACAGATACTCTGTATCATTATACAGTGTCGTGTCACACAATTAGCACATACTCTGTATCATTATACAGTGTAGTGCACACACAATTAGCACATAGATACTCTGTATCATTATACAGTGTAGTGTGCACACAATTAGCACATAGATACTCTGTATCATTATACAGTGTCGTGTCACACAATTAGCACATAGATATTCTGTATCATTATACAGTGTCGTGTCACACAATTAGCACATAGATATTCCGTATCATTATACAGTGTAGTGTCACACAATTAGCAAATAGATACTCTATCGTAATACAGTGTAGTGTGCACACAATTAGCAAATAGATACTATATCATTATACAGTGTAGTGCACACACAATTAGCACATAGATACTCTGTATCATTATAAATTGTAGTGTGCACACAATTAGCACATAGATACTCTGTATCATTATACAGTGTAGTGCGCACACAATTAGCACATAGATACTCTGTATCATTATACAGTGTAGTGTGCACACAATTAGCACATACTCTGTATCATTATGAAAAAAAGAAGAAGAGGGCGTCTCATAGTGTAATACAGTTGATCAACTGTGTCACGTAAAACAGTACAGTGTAGTGTGCACACAATTAGCACATAGATACTCTGTATCATTATACAGTGTAGTGTGCACACAATTAGCACAGATACTCTGTATCATTATACAGTGTCGTGTCACGCAATTAACACATACTCTGTATCATTATACAGTGTAGTGCACACACAATTAGCACATAGATACTCTGTATCATTATACAGTGTAGTGTGCACACAATTAGCACATTATACAGTATCGTGTCACACAATTAGCACATAGATATGCTGTATCATTATACAGTGTAGTGTCACACAATTAGCACTTAGATACTCTATCATTATACAGTGTAGTGCGCACATAATTAGCACATAGATACTCTGTATCATTATACAGTGTAGTGTGCACACAATTAGCACATAGATACTCTGTATCATTATACAGTGTAGTGCGCACACAATTAGCACATAGATACTCTGTATCATTATACAGTGTAGTGTGCACACAATTAACACATAGCACATAGATACTCTGTATCATTATACAGTGTAGTCTGCACACAATTAGCACATAGATACTCTGTATCATTATACAGTGTAGTCTGCACACAATTAGCACATAGATACTCTGTATCATTATACAGTGTAGTGTGCACACAATTAGCACATAAATACTCTGAGGCCTAGTTATGAACGTGTCTACTTACCTGCCTTCGCCGGCCCAATACGCCCACCTAAGCTCGCCTACCATCACCGCCGCGGACCTGAAAAATATCGCCAAAGTTTTCAAAAAAGCTGTCAAAAAGCCGCGCACCAAGTACGGGACGATCAGCAGCGGACTGTGATAGTTATCACTCATCCGATCTTGCTGCTCTTCGGCTTTTTTACAGCTTTATTGATAAGCTGTCACTAAGCACCCACACTATACTATACTATTCTACCCCCTATACCGGCGCCCCCGGAGCCCCCTGCACCTAAATAAAGTTATTAACCCCTAAACCGCTGCTCCTAGACCCCGCTGCAACTCTTATAAATGTATTAACCCCTAAATACCGCCGCCACCTATAAAAAAATTTATTAACCCCTATCCTGCCGATCCCGTACCCCGCCGCAACTAAATAAATTGTTTAACCCCTAAACCGCCGCTCCCGGACCCCGCCGCCACCTATATTAAACATATTAACCCCTAATGTGCCCCCCTACACCGTCGCCACCTATAATAAATTTATTAACCCCTATCCTGCCCCCCTACACCGCCGCAACTATAATAAAATTATTAACCCCTAAACCTAAGTCTAACCCTAACCCTAACACCCCCCTAACTTAAATATTAGTTAAATACATCTAAATATTATAACTCTTATTAACTAAATTAATCCTATTTAAAACTAAATAATTACCTTTAAAATAAACCCTAATATAGCTACAATATAAATAATAATTATATTGTAGCTATCTTAGGATTTATTTTTATTTTACAGGCAAATATCAATTTATTTTAACTAGGTACAATAGCTATTAAATAGTTATTAACTATTTAATAGCTACCTAGTTAAAATAAAGAGAAATTTACCTGTAAAATAAAAACTAACTAAGTTACAATTACACCTATCACTACACTATCATTAAATAAATTATTCCTATTTAAAACTAAATACTTACCTGTAAAATAAACCCTAAGATAGCTACAATGTAATTAATAATTACATTGTAGCTATTTTAAGATTTATATTTATTTTACAGGCAACTTTGTATTTATTTTAGCTAGTTAGAATAGTTATTAAATAGTTATTAACTATTTAATAACTACCTAGCTAAAAGAAATACAAAATTACCTGTAAAATAAATCCTAAGCTAAGTTACAATTAAACCTAACACTACACTATCATTAAATTAATAAAATAAATTACCTACAAATAACTACAATTAAATACAATTAAATAAACTAAAGTACAAAAAATAAAAAATAAATAAGTTACAAACATTTAAAAAATATTACAACAATTTTAAGCTACTTACACCTAATCTAAGCCCCCTAATAGAATAACAAAGCCCCGCCAAAAAAAAATTGCCCTACCCTATTCTACATTAAAAAGTTAACAGCTCTATTACATTACCAGCCCTTAAAAGTGCCTTTTGCGGGGCATGCCCCAAAGAAATCAGCTCTTTTGCCTGTAAAAAAAAAAATACAACCCCCCCAACATTAAAACCCACCACCCACATACCCCTACTCTAACCCAAACCCCCCTTAAATAAACCTAACACAACCCCCCTGAAGATCATCCTACCTTTAGCCGTTTTCCGCCAGCCGACCACCGATGGAACAGAAGAGGAAATCCACAGTGGCCGAAGTCATCATCCAAGGGGCACTGAAGAAGTCTTCCATCCGATTGAAGTCATCATCCAAGGGGCGCTGAAGAAGTCTTCCATCTGATTAAAGTCATCATCCAAGGGGCGCTGAAGAAGTCTTCCATCCGATTGAAGTCATCATCCAAGGGGCGCTGAAGAAGTCTTCCATCTGATTAAAGTCATCATCCAAGGGGCGCTGAAGAAGTCTTCCATCCGATTGAAGTCATCATCCAGGCAGCGTCTTCAATCTTCATCCATCCGGAGCGGAGCCATCTTCAGACGAGCCAACGCGGAGCCATCTTCTTCCATCGACTACTGAACGACGAATGACGGTTCCTTTAAGTGACGTCATCCAAGATGGCGTACATCGAATTCCGATTGGCTGATAGGATTCTATCAGCCAATCGGAATTAAGGTAGGAAAAATCTGATTGGCTGATTAAATCAGCCAATCAGATTGATTTTCAAACGGATTGGCTGATCCAATCAGATTGAGCTCGCATTCTATTGGCTGTTCCTTCATTCTTCGTTCAGTCGTCAGTGGAAGAAGATGGCTCCGCGTCGGCTCGTCTGAAGATGGCTCCGCTCCTGATGAAGATTGAAGACGCCGCCTGGATGATGACTTCAATCGGATGGAAGACTTCTTCAGCGCCCCTTTGATGATGACTTTAATCAGATGGAAGACTTCTTCAGCGCCCCTTGGATGATGACTTCAATCGGATGGAAGACTTCTTCAGCGCCCCTTCGTCCGCTGCAGATCTCCTCTTCTGTTCCATCGGTGGTCGGCTGGCTGAAGACGGCTAAAGGTAGGATGATCTTCAGGGGGTAGTGTTAGGTTTATTTAAGGGGGGTTTGGGTTAGATTAGGGGTATGGGTGGTGGGTTTTAAAGTTGGGGGGGGGTTGTATTTTTTTTTACAGGCAAAAGAGCTGAATTCTTTGGGGCATGCCCCGCAAAAGGCCCTTTTAAGGGCTGGTAAGGTAATAGAGCTGTTAACTTTTCAATGTAGAATAGGGTAGGGCATTTTTTGTATTTTGGGGGGCTTTGTTATTTTATTAGAGGGATTAGATTAGGTGTAAGTAGCTTAAAATTGTTGCAATATTTTTTAAATGTTTGTAACTTATTTTTTTTATTTTTTGTAACTTATTTTTTGTACTTTAGTTAGTTTATTTAATTTTAGTTATTTGTAGGTAATTTATTTTATTAATTTAATGATAGTGTAGTGTTAGGTTTAATTGTAACTTAGCTTAGGATTTATTTTACAGGTAATTTTGTATTTCTTTTAGCTAGGTAGTTATTAAATAGTTAATAACTATTTAATAACTATTCTAACTAGCTAAAATAAATACAAAGTTGCCTGTAAAATAAATATAAATCCTAAAATAGCTACAATGTAATTATTAATTACATTGTAGCTATCTTAGGGTTTATTTTACAGGTAAGTATTTAGTTTTAAATAGGAATAATTTATTTAATGATAGTGTAGTGATAGGTGTAATTGTAACTTAGGTTAGTTTTTATTTTACAGGTAAATTTCTCTTTATTTTAACTAGGCAGCTATTAAATAGTTAATAACTATTTAATAGCTATTGTACCTAGTTAAAATAAATTGATATTTGCCTGTAAAATAAAAATAAATCCTAAAATAGATACAATATAATTATTATTTATATTGTAGCTATATTAGGGTTTATTTTAAAGGTAAGTATTTATTTTTAAATAGGATTAATTTAGTTTAATAAGAGTTATAATATTTAGATGTATTTAATTAATATTTAAGTTAGGGGGGTGTTAGGGTTACGGTTAGACTTAGGTTTAGGGGTTAATAATTTTATTATAGTGGCGGCGGTGTAGGGGGGGCAAGATAGGGGTTAATAAATTTATTATAGTGGCGGCGGTGTAGGGGGGGCAGGATAGGGGTTAATAGGTATTATGTAGGTGGTGGCGGGGTCCGGGAGCGGCGGTTTAGGGGTTAACATATGTATTATAGTTGCGGCAGGGTCTAGGAGCGGCGGTTTAGGGGTTAATAAGTTTATTAGAGTGGCAGTGGGCTCCGGGAGCGGCGGTTTAGGGGGTAATACATTTATTTAGTTGCGGCGGTGTAGGGGGGGCAGATTAGGGGTGTTTAGACTCGGGGTACATGTTAGGGTGTTAGGTGTAGACAGCTCCCATAGGAATCAATGGGATGTCGGGCAGCAGCGAACATGAACTTTCGCTATGGTCAGACTCCCATTAAGTCCTATGGGATCCGCCGCCTCCAGAGCGGCGGATTGAAAACCAGGTACGCTGGGCCGGAAAAGTGCAGAGCGTACCTGCTAGTTTTTTGATAACTAGCAAAAGTAGTCAGATTGTGCCAAACTTGTGTGCGGAACATCTGGAGTGACGTAAGAATCGATCTGTGTCGGACTGAGTCCGGCGGATCAAAGCTTACGTCACCAAATTCTACTTTTGCCGGTGTGTAGGGCTTGATAACTTAGACGAATCAGCCTCGCCACAAATACGCTGAGGAATTCCAGCGTATTTGAGGTTGACGGCTTGATAACTAGGGGCCTCTGTATCATTATACAGTGTAGTGCGCACACAATTAGCACATAGATACTCTGTATCATTATACAGTGTAGTGTGCACACAATTAGCACATAGATACTCTGTATCATTATACAGTGTAGTGCGCACACAATTAGCACATAGATACTCTATCATTATACAGTGTAGTGTGCACACAATTAGCACATAGATATTCTGTATCATTGTACAGTGTAGTGTCACACAATTAGCACATAGATACTCTGCATCATTATACAGTGTAGTGTGCACACAATTAGCACATAGATACTATGTATCATTATACAGTGTAGTGCGCACACAATTAGCACATAGATATTCTTTATCATTATACAGTGTAGTGCACACACAATTAGTACAGATATACTCTTTATTATTTTACAGTGTAGTTTGCACAGAATTAGTACATAGATATTCTTTATCATTATACAGTGTAGTGTGCGCATAATTAGCACATAGATACTCTGTACAGTTATAGAGTACAGTTTGCTTATTACCCGTGGATACTTGTCACAAGTATACAGCACAGCGTGTTCTTTAACCTTTTATAGATTATCAGTGCTACTATACAGCACAGTGTGCCCAATATCAATGATTGATATTAAAGGGCCATTATAGTAAAAAAAAAAACAGCTAAAGACTTGCAGGGCGGAAAACGCCGCTAATCCAATCAGCAGCACTAGTAGCACTGCGTTGTGTGGGTTAAACACACAGTAGTCTAGGGTCAGTAGCCTTAAAATAACAGGGTCTAATGGATTAGCGTATGTATCTTTTTTCTATTATGGCCCTTAAAGTATCAAACAGCTCAGTGTGCTCATTATCAGTTTATAGGTAGATACTCGTCATTGTTCATTATCAATGTAGATATATTTATCATCTCCATTAAGAGCTGCATGCTCTTTATTGATGTATCGGTCTATAGATATTCATTACCATTGTACAGCGCATTGTGTTCATAATTACAGTGTGACCATATAGTGCCATATGTTCAATATTAGCGTAAAGTACTACTTACCGTATGAAGGTGTAAATACTCGTCATCAGTATACGATGCAGCACACTAATTAAAAGTGTATAGCTACTTATATAGTTAACCCTGCAGTGCTCATTAGTAGAGTATATTTTTTATTAACAAAATTATTTGCTAAAACCTAAAAGAAAGTTTGCAAATACATTGTAGAATAAAATTTACAAATGGAACAGATCATAATCCCTATCGTGTCCTTTTAATATCTAAGATGTTATTTTATATTGTAATCATATTAAAAAGAAACACAAGACTAGTATTAGTCTCAAATTCCCTTGCAGAGTATGGATTTGCCACTCACCTTTCCCAAAGGATGTAGCTATTCCATTTAATAATTGGCTAAGAGTCTTATTAGGGGAACCAGGGACATCAAAAAAACCAATTGTATTGCCACTTAACAAGTCAATTTTGCCAGCTTGCTGTCGAAATTTTTCCAACTCTCGTGCAAGAAGGTTAAACTGCTCACTCTGTGTCCGGCATTTCTCTTCCAACTCACGAACTTTAGCCTACAAAAATACACCGATTTTAAATCAGGTAAATGGCTTTTGTAACTACCTAAAGTAAACACTCTTACGAAAAAGTCATGACATTCACATAACCTTGTGACAAACAATAAAATGACTGAAACAAAATAATACAGATCAAAATAATATTAAATTCCGAGTAACAATGATAACAAAAAGGTTTGGCCATAAAACTCATCCTTAACTGGGTAAAAATTACAACAAAGGAAAACATGTAGACAACTGATATAAAGACACATGTGATGTTCTTGCCTATAATCTCCTACAGGAGCAGCAAGAAGTTTACCATTTGGTTAAAGGGAAATAATTACATTTTCATTAATACTTCTGTAAAAGTTTTAAAATCATGCATCTTAATTCTTCCTTTGTGATAAATGCCCCAATTTATCAAGCCATAATCTATTCAGTGTGCATCTCCCATATAACTGTAATCTAGAAAATGAAATGACTTGATTATAACTTTGAAGTCACAGTTGTGAATGTTACTCCAAAGTAAACAGAAAAACATCATTCTGGCATGAAACAAGGGGCAGCACAAGTTACTTAACCCCCTTTTTTTAATTTACCTAACCAAACTATATATAGATTTATTTTAATAGACAACCCAAGGTATTGATTTAGGCCCATTTTTGTATATTTCATGCCATCATTTTACCATTTTGTTTTAAAAACTTTGTGGTTCTCAATGATATTATTTACGTATCACGTATGCAGTCATAACACAAATGGTTGTAAAAGCTTTTCAGGAATCCGCTTTTTCTAGAAATAGCAAACATGCATGGCTTTGCCATTGCCTTTTGATAATTAGAAGGCTGCTAAGTGCAGCTGCGCACCACACTTCTAAAATTCCCAGCAGTGAAGGGGTTAATCATGTAGCTTGTTAAGTTTAACTGTAGTGTAGAGATTACCCTTTCACCTGATACCTCCCACCTAATGATCCTTCTGAAACAGCTCTCTTCCCTCCCTCACCCCCCCCCCCCCCACACACACTGGTCACCACCATCTTAGGTACTGCCAGACAGTCTGCCAATATGAAGTTTTAGGGCTATATATATATATATATATATATATATATATATATATATATATATATATATATATATATATATATATATTATAAACAGATAGTAGCACACTCCCACTCACCAAAGTCCCAAGACCAGGGTGCATAAATCATCAAATATAGAACTAGGAATAAGCACTCACTGGATTTAAAGCACAGCACTCTTTATTTAGGTTGTGACGTTTCGGGGCATTCACCCCTTCTTCACACTCCCCGTCTGAGGAAGAGGTGAATGCCCCGAAACGTCACAACCTAAATAAAGAGTGCTGTGCTTTAAATCCAGTGAGTGCATATTCCTTGTTTTATATATATATATATATATATTATTTTTTCTTAATTTTTGCAGTGTACAATTCCCCCTTAGAATCCCACCTACCTGATCCCCCCCAAACAGCTCTCTAACCCTCTCCCTCTAACTAGTATCCACTGTCTGCCAGTACCCAGTTCATATACACTTTTAACTTTTTTATTTGTTTTAAAAAAAACATGTTTTTGTAGTGTAGCGTCCCCTTCCAAGTTATGTTCTGTAGGGCCCCCCTCTCCTAACATATTTTCTATAGGTAGTGGATCACCCCCCCCCCCTCTCTCTCTCCCTCTCACTGTGGAAATGTTTTTCTGCAGTTTTCCCCTGCCCTGCTATTTCTGCACTGCCCCATTTGTGAGGCATGCAGAAATAGTGCAATGTAATCTTAACGCTGTCAGCGAGATCGCTGCAGAAAGAACCTAGGACAGCAGCACCATGCAGGGTACTTTGCTGGTCCTTAACGGCTAATAGGCCAGCGCCGTACAGGGTGCAGTGCTGGTCGTTAAGGGGCTAAACCAGACAAGTATATATTTATATTTCCTAAGTGACAGGGCATACCATTTTAAACAACTTTCCAATTTACTGTTATTATTTAATTTGCTTCATCCTTTGTTGAAGGAGCAGCAATGCTCTACTGGGAGCTAGCTAAACGCCAGTGACAAAAAGCCATATATGTGCAAAAAATTGACATGCTCGGTCTGAATCATGAAAAAAAAAAATTGCCTTTCATGTCCCTTTAAGCTACCCATATTATTGTACCTTTTCTTTCAGTACAGAGGGTCAGTATGGATTTCCTATAGCTCCTATGTTCTCGCTTTCCTGCCTCCTGTGTCTCATTAGGATGGGAACAGGAAAAAGCCATCAAGACATCCATGGCTTATAACGGAATGAGTGTGGTCTCTTTATAATAAGCATTTGCTGTTTATACTGCCAGAAGTGTCCTGCTCACCATTGATTCAAAAGGTGCTTGCAACCTAAAAGGTGCCAAATGTAAAAACAGTTTGGGATGCCGACAGATTCTTTTGGATATATAATAACTTGGAAAGTACGAACAATGCCATATTCACAAGAAAAAGCTTGATATTGAATATTGCAAAACTCTTTGATACATGGTTTGCTGTATCAGTCTCCAAGGAGTCAACTGATTGATACGTTTTAATACCCAACCTCACACATACTTTGAAGTGTTATAACTTTGAAGGCTTGATAAATGGGGGCCAAAATATTTACAAAAAAAATAACTTTTGGTGGATAAGATATTGTTTTTATTCTGTACTATGGTAGATTGCATCTCATATAAACATCAGCACTATCTGCATAAGAGAGTAGCATAGTAAATTAATGTGTAAACCAACTTCAGAAGGTGACAAACATAATATATTTCTAATCAAATCCAATGTTTATGATTTCTCCATTTATTTCTGAAATGTTTAAAAAAAAACAAAAAACAGAAGTATTGCTTTGCAGGATGGAGATACAATTGATTTGGCTGTGAGTTATGGAAGTTAAAAAACATAGCCATAAGAATTATTAAAGCTGGAGATATATTTGTTTTACTGGCAATAATTATAATTTTGATAATCAGATGTAGCTGTAAACATGTTTTTAAACCTCAGGGTTTTACATTATATTGATTCACAAAATATTTTTTGTATCTAGAAAAAAAAACCACACATGGTCGACATGAAATTACATAACACAATCTAGAACATGGAACTTTTAAGAAAACCGTTTGACTTCAGATCACCATCACTGTGTTAAGATTCAACACTACAAACATGACAGCAATTACTAGAATATCCCCATATGCACGTGACTTATACTAACCGTTCGTTCCTATTTTAATAGAAATCAGTAACAGCATGTTAATGCTCATATGGTAAAAGGTTCGATGAGTATACTTAAATTATTTTTCCACCTCTCCTTCAAAAAATAATTTATTTTACACATATTTCATACTAAAATGCCACCTTCAATCTGAGAGTAGGGAGAGACCAACTCCCAGTACCGTTATTTCATCAGTCAATTGTTTACATGTTGCTAAGTCAGCAAACCCGGGCATCAGTGTTATTTAAAGGGACATTGTACTGTAACGTTTTCTTTGCTTTTATGTGTTCAAAGTTATCTATTTTTCCCAATGTGGTGCATTTAATCTCTTATAATTAACCTCTTTTTTTACCTCTGGTATTTGAAATATCTGTATGTTGAAAATGTCACCCATTCTGCAAATATGAATATTTTTGTATTATTTCCAGATAAGCTATGTAAACAATAGTCATCAAGAAGCAATCTTGTTCACAGTATGGGGTGGAAGAGATAGGTGGTAAAATGTTAATTGTCAATTGCTCTCTCTAAGGGCACGATGATAAAACATTCACCTGCATGTAGAAAAAACTTGGGGGCTTTTAAAGCTTTATATTGCATTGCATGTGTCTCTCTTTCACATCCAGAACACAGTACAGAAAGATAAACATATTTCAAGTTAAAAAATGTAATGACAGCTTCTTTGATAATCCCAGAGTTGAGAGATTTAGATCATTGGGCCTTTAGTATTGGTAATTGTTTATAGACAGATAAGATAAGAAGGCTTTTGTTTTTAGAGAGAAAGATAAGATTAGAAGGCCTGCTCTTCCTTCAAGCTCAGCTAATTTAAATGGCATGTTCTGGAGAACAATGGATTGAGGCTTCATATCCAAAAGTAAACATAAAGGAACAATTTTCTGTACATTTAATTCTCATTAAAAAAAAGTCTCTCTGTTTTTTTTGTTTTGTTTTGTTAAGTTGCTTTCAGCCTCACACACATTAAATCTCTTATTATACTTGAAGGTTCTGTCATATCACCTCTCTCTCATCTCCCCTAAGATATTAAAATGCCACAAAACAATGTTTTTGGTAAGTTTTATTTAGAACATGTACCATTCTAGAAGCCCTATTTTGAATAGTTTATAGCCTTCTGGAGAACTGTATCAAATATTTAAAATGTGGCCTAATTTGTGATCTGAAGAGTGGCATAAGAGCCTTACTTATTAGTCTATTTTGTTTGATTCTCATTATTTCTATATCCGACTTTTTCTATATTTTTTTTTTATAAGCGATTTAATTAATCTTTAAGTTACTTCTCCATAAGAACAATCTGTAATTTCTTAAATTTAAAACTTTAGTTTTAATGTGGTTACACGGTATCTATACCTGAAAACTAAACTACACATTGATGCCTTGATCCTAAGCTCTCAGCCACAGACATGTCTAACACTAGATCACTTATTGTGAGCATTAAACCTAAAATAGCCTCCACCTTAACCAATTACTGAAGTGATTCTCCATCCAAAGATTCCAGAATATATCTACTCCTAGCTGATTTAGCAAGATATACCTCCCTGCCTTTATCTAACACATTACTATAACCTTGTCTTTCATGACAATTTTAATTCCTGCTACAATGAAGATCTATATATGACACCTATTGGAAACATATTTTCTCCCAGTTTTTTCCTCTTCCCTTTTCCTTTAGTTCATCACATTTACTGGGACATGTATATAAAACATTTTTTTTTTATTTTAAATAAGATGTCACGGCAAAATCTGATCCTTAAGTCCAAAGCAGAATTGATCATTTAATATAGAGTTTGATGCCTGGTTGGTTACTTAGGTGAATTTTCTATATTTTTAGCTTAGATGGACAGAAAACTTGAAAGCTACAGTGCTCTTAAAGGGACACTAAACCCAACATTTTTCTTTCATGATTCAGATAGAGAATACAAATTTAAACAACATTCCAAATTACTTCTATTATTTATTTAGCTTAATTTTATAGATATCCCTTATGGAAGAAATAGAAATGTACATGAGTGAGCCAATCCCACAAGGCTTCTATGTGCAGCAACCAATAAGCAGCTAATGAGCCTATCTAGATATGCTTTTCAGCAAAGAATATCAAGAGAATAAAACCAATTAGATAATAGAAGCAAATTAGAAAGTTTTTTAAAATTGCATGATCTTTCGAAATCATGAAAGAAAAAATGTTGGTTTCATGTCCCTTTAAGTAAAAAATGAAATTATTTATTCATTTTACACATTAACAGGAATTAAAATTGTAGCTATTTAAATTTGTTTCCAAAATAATATTATTTTAACATAAATTTTTAAAAAAAATGTAATGTGAGTTTTATCCGATATACACAGTCATATATACTTTAAATAGCTACAATTAAGTATCCTTTGCTATATTCAATTAGTTTCAGTGTGTAAGTGGGATGAGCCGTCATTCCTTAGACATGTATAAAGGTTTTTATCTGAATTTAGTGCAACACATAGGGACCTACTAAAATACAGAACAAAAAAAATTCATAATTTTGCATTTTTAGATATAAACAGCAGTCCATAACATTATTCTTTGAAAAAGGTGTGTTTAAGTATATATGCACAATGCAATGAGGTTATCATTTTATAGATCAATTATTGAATTACAACTGATGGTGATCTGAATCAGAACAAGTATCCTAGAACCTGTAGAATCATTCTTATAACCTGTCTTTTACATTTCTTAAATATTTTTTAGAAAGCATCTACTGCTTCAGATAAGTGGAAAATGTTTATATATAATAAGGTAAATGACCTGTTGACTCCAGAGCTCCCTCACATTTAGTGTTTTTCCCCTGTAGCTAGATAAGCAACTGCAATGGTCATTACAACTCACTAAACTTAGCCAAGGGTTTTCTTTGTAAAAACATTATTTTCTCTGAGTCTGTTTGAGATAATGAATTGTGAACCCTCTAAGGAGCAAATTAAAACTAGCTCTGTATAGAAGCATTAGAAGATGACCAACTGAACTGAATATGTGAGGCAGTCTTTCACGGTGATCAGAAATAAAAGTTATTATGGTCACATTTTATTGCTATTCATTTATAATATTTTTTTTGGTTTGCAATTATTTAGAAGTATTGCAAATAAAAGCTCCTTGCAGACTCTTTAAAAAAGTTTGCAGACTCTTTAAAAAAGTTTTTACAGGGTGTATTTGCACAGTACACCTTTCAATTTTTGTAATATCAAGTTGTGCTAATGTTAGCATATTGCTTATCGCGTCCCATACTGCTATTAGATCACCACTTGTAACCTGGCCCAGAATGTGTAATACATCTGAGCACTTCTTAAGCCCATTGTAAATCTTGTATAATAAGCAGTGATCATTTTTCTTTTGTCCAATCAATAGGTAATCATTAGCTACAAGTATTTAAAGAATATATTTTCAAAACAGTTATGCATCAATATGCAGCGGTGTGAAAAAAAACTGTACTCACTATTGATTGGGAATGAAAACACTTCTGAAAAGCTGAGATTAAATGAAAAAGCTACAAATATACTGAATATGTGATCAAATACCCGTATTATTAATTTTCAAAGTTCAAGTTGTGATTAAAAGAACATGGGCATTATAAGACCAAGCATAATAAATACATTTTAAATTTAATTTAGAATCTGTGACCTCTTAATTTCTCTTAAGACTTGCTTTAATTATTATTAAAAGCAAACTGTATGATCGTTCAGCTAATATTAGGTGCAAAAAATATACATCTGTCAACATAGCTTAGAAAAGGTTAAAATAATGAAGATTATTAAAAAATAAACCCCTAGAAAAAAATAAAAGTGGGTATAAAATGACAGCTGATGGAATTGTGTACAATGGATTATATGTTTCTCAACAAATTTTGCAATGTTGTTAGAGGTATTAAAAATGTACTATGCAAATGTTTATGGGCCAGTAATCCACTCCACAGGATATGGTGGAGAATTGCAAGTGAGGAATCCAGTTTAGGTTTTCACTACAAGCAACATTTTCTCACCTGCAGCTAATTAATGTCAATTAGCTCCTATTAAATAGCGTATTCTGGTGCTGCTAGTTAGAACCTGTATGGAAGAGACAGAATATGTGCGGAAGCTGTCTACAGGTTCTAGGCCTGTATGTTTGCAGTTGTGTGTAAAAGCCACCCAACTATTGTCAGGACTACTTTATTTTTATTTTTTTAGTAAGCGCTATTGTGCAAGGATTTTTCTCCTGTGTGCTAGAGCTATTCCCGGGACAAAATCCCAAGGAGAGGGGTATTTATATATATATATATATATATATATATATATATATATATATATATATATATATATATATATATATATATATAAAAATAACATTTTGCTGTAATAATGCCATTTGATAGTACCCATTAAATAGGGTGGCCATATTGCCGCTTTAAAAAGGGACACATATGAAAAATACACATATCATGGCTGTTTAAAGAAATGCTTTGCATAAGAACCCTGACATATGTATTTTTCATGTGTGTCCCTTTTTAAAGCGGCAATATGGTCAGCCTACCATTAAATGGCTAGTATTATAATAGGTAAGCATAAAAGTGTAGGAGCATGGGTATAACTAATCAAGATCAGTGGTGGACCATCTGGAGTTTAAATTACCATGTCTAATGTATGTAAATCAGTAGAATTGTTAAATCAGCATTATTTACTAATGTAAAACTGAAATAGGAAAGGTGAGATGTTTAAATGCCTCTCTTTCCAAATGATATTTCTGAGCAAGGTTGTAAGAATGATTCCACAGCACTGCACATGCATGGGGTACCGAGTGGACACAAAGCCAGAGATACACAATTCAAATACCTGCATGCTGTCCAAAGTGTTCTGGGTGAAAGGCAAAGCGATAAATTCAGACAAAACACAATAAACAAAAGTCAAAAATTAAAATAAATGTAAAAGAAAAACAGTTTAATACACATTGTTGCACATAAAGAAAAGAGACAAAACAACAGAAACCACTTACATGTTATGCAATGCATGCAGGACACACTGAAGTACATCACCCACATCAAGGGGTCAATCACAATTCTTTAGAAAAATGTAGCTCATGGTTTTCAACAGAAAATCACCATTAAAGTCTTATGGAGGTTTTTGTAGATATATAATTTGATTTGATTTTCTAAAGTATTGTGATTGACCCCCAAGACTGATAACACTGTATATTTATTGTACACTAAAATTACTTTTTTTCACATCAAATGTATGTGGGTCCCTTGCAATTAATGGAACCTGGAAACCTGGGTAACTAATTGGTTACTCAGTACAGTAAACAAATACTACTATGGGCATTGATTTTTTTATTTAACCTGAAAACCCATAAATATTGCTTTTACATATAGGGCTCTATTAAAGAAGCTGCAAATGCAGCTACAGAGCGTCTCCGAGCTGCTTCTTAACCTGCTACGCCACATGTAAAGTGGCATTTCATTATCCCCCTGGACTTCCCCAACAGGGGAGATTGACAGACCACGCATGCTTGTGATTGGCCACAGGAGCAGGGGGCAGCATTGCACACGTGGCGAATTGTGCAATGATAAATGTGGACAGCATATTGCTGCCTGCTAGACGCGATGCCAGGCTGACAGGGGCAGAAATGTCTGCCCCTTTCTGTCGGGTAGTTCTTAAATGGAGCCCGATAAAATAAAACTCAAATATTAGACTCAAGTACTTAAAAAAAACAAAATTTATGCTTACTTGATAAATTGATTTATTTTGGATGTGATGAGTCCACGGCTTGAGTAATTATTGTTGGGAATATCACTCCTGGCCAGCAGGAGGAGGCAAAGAGCACCACAGTTAAACTGTTAAGTATCACTCCCTTACCCACAACCCCCAGTCATTCAACCGAAGGGAAATGGAGAAAAAGGAGTAACACAAGGTGTAGAGGTGTCTGAGTTTATAGTCAAAATAACAACTGTCTTAAAATAAAGGGTGGGGCTGTAGACTTACCATATCCGGAAATAAATACCTTTATCAGGTAAGTATACATTTTGCTTTTCTTTCATAAGATATGGTGAGTCCACGGCTTGAGTAATTACTGTTGGGAACCAATACCCAAGCTAGAGAACACTGTTAATTAGGGAGGGACAAGACAGGCAGTCCTAAATAGACGGCACCACCGATTGAAGAACCTTTCTCCCAAAAGAAGCCTCAGCCGAGGTAAAATTTTGAAAAAAGTATGTAGAGAAAACCAAGTTGCAGCCTTGCAAATTTGTTCCACAGAAGCTTCATTTTTGAAAGCCCAAGAAGAGGAAACAGCTCTTGTGGAATGAGCCGTAATTCTCTCAGGAGGCTGCTGTCTATCAGTCTCATAAGCCAAACAAACTTCGTAACCAAAAAGAAAAAGTAGTAGCAGTAGCTTTCTGACCTTTACGTTTCCCAGAGAAACAGACTAAGAGGGCAGAGGACTGGCGAAAATCCTTTGTCGCCTGTAAGTAGAATTTAAGAGCACATACAACATACAAATTGTGTCCTAATCCTTCTTCTTCCAAAGAATGTTCAACAATTTCCTGATTGATATTGCTATTAGAAACAACCTTAGGAAGGAAACCTAACTTAGTACGAAGAACCAACTTATCGGCATGAAAAATAAGATAAGGGGAATCACACTGCAGAGCTGAGAGTTCTGAGACTTTTCGAGCAGAAGAGATAGCAACAAGAAACAAAACCTTCCAAGATAACAACTTAATGTCTATGGAATGCAACGGCTCAAACGGAGCCAGCTTGTAAAGGAGGAACAACATACTTATAGACAGGCCTGATTTTGACCAAGGCCTGACAAAAAGATTGCACATCTGGCACATCCGCCAAACATTTATGTAGGAAAACTGAAAAAGTCTGCCCCCAACCTGATCCGATCCTGGATTGGGGGAAAACCCTTCATGCTGATTTGGAATCAGCTGCAGCTTTCTTTGATTATTTCCTCTTGTTCCAACACTGATTGGGTTTCCAAGAAGACTTGGATTGTTCCTGCTTGGAAGAAGTTACAAAAGGAACGAAAATTACTCTGACGTCCTTTAGGCCTATATTTATTTTGAGGTAGAAAAGACCCTTTTCCACCCATAATATCAGAGATAATTTCTGCCAAACTGGGTCCAAACAAGGTTTTGCCTTTGCAAGGAATCGCCAGAAGCTTGACTTTCAACCATAATGCCCTGGGGCTAGGACAGCGAAACTAGAAGTTTAAGCTCCTAGTCTAACAACCTGTAAAATGGCATCTACAATAAAGGAATTGGCCAACTTAAGAGCTTTAATCCTATCTTGAATTTCATTCATGGAGTCTCTACTTGAAGAGAATCAGACAAGGCAATACACACCGCAGGTTGCCATTGGAGACCTTGATGAACATAAATCTTATTCAAATAAGCCTCCAGCTTCTTGTCCATTGGATCCTTAAAAGAGCAACTATCCTCAATAGGAATAGTGGTTCTCTTAGCCAGAATGGAAATGGCCCCTTCAACTTTGTGTACAGTATACAAAGGGTCTTTAATGGAGTCGTCGACAGGAAACATTTTCTTAAAAATAGGAGACGCAGAAAAAGACACCTATGGGTTCTCCCATTACTGTGAGTTAATCTCCCTAGCACGGTCCGGCACAGGAAGGTTCATCAAAGAAACTATTAAGTTTACTAGATTTCTTAGGAGTGACAACGACAGGGGAATCAGAGTTATCTAAAGAAGCTAAAACCTCCTTTAACAATACACAAAGGTGTTCAAGCTTAAATCTGAAGGATACCACCTAAGGCTCAGAAGGAGGAATTATACTGTCCGAATCTGAGATTTCACCCTCAGAAAGTCCCAATGTATCTTCCTCATCAGACTTATCAGAAAGGGCAACTTGGGAAGCAGAACTGAGGACAGGCACCTTACTTTCTAAATATCTAGATTTCCTTTTCCCTGAATTCTGGGGATGGCAGTTTATGCCACAGATACCGCTGAAGATACCTGGGCAGCAATTTCTGTTTTTAAATAAACTTCACTAGGAGTTATAGAGGAACCGCAGGACACTGCATGTGACACCATTGAGGCTTGAAACGTAGCAGGAGAAAGCTGAGGTATTATTTTAACAGCATCATCCTGAGAGATATTAGGCTCAAAAAACATAAATGATGCTTACCTGATAATTTCATTTTCTTCTGATGGAAAGATTCCACAGCTGCATTCATTACTTTTGGGAATTAATAACCTGGCCACCAGGAGGAGGCAAAGACACCCCAGCTAAAGGCTTAAATACTCCTCCCACTCCCTTCATCCCCCAGTCATTCTGCTGAGGAACAAGAAACATTAGAAGAAATATCAGGGTGAAAGGTGTCAGAAGAATAATAAGGATGCCCCATATACAATTACGGGTGTGGAGCTGTGGACTCTTTCCATCAGAAGAAAAGGAAATTATCAGGTAAGCATAATTTATGTTTTTCATCTTAAATGGAAAGAGTCCACAGCTGCATTCATTACTTTTGGTAAACAATACCCAAGCTATAGAGGACACTGAATGCCAAGATGGGAGGGTACAATAGGCGGCCCATATTGAGGGCACCAGGCCTCTACCAAATAAAAAAAACCTGCTTCGTCCGAAGCCGATAACATTTTTAAAGGAAAAGCCCCAAGGACACTGACTCACAGCTAGTCCAGATGCAACCAAAGCCACCAGACTTATACAGGTCCCTAAAAAGGGGAACACAAAACCTCAATCGAGGCCCCCCGAGAAGGAGAGTATACCCTCAGAACCTGAAGGAAGAGTAGACCCATTTCTGAAATTGATGGAGCAAGTTGAAAGGAAATTCTATATCCTAGCAGACTGAGCTAACGGATAGACTCAACAAGGCTCATACATGCAGAGGAGACTGTGACCTGAACGCAGCACCCTAGATCGCTCGGCCATCCTGACCTGTAGACCCACACCCACCTGGACCAACCCAGCCCCAGCGATCCAAAATAGGGGAACAGAAGAATCCCGAAACTGGTACAGGAACGAGCGTAAGGATAACACAGCCATCCCCCCAGAGTACAAGTACAACCCGACTATGAAAATAGACGACAAGGCCATAGATCTAAGGATCTATCCAAATAAAGGCCCAACAAGTCTGACTTGGAGCCAGCAAGACCCCAGGGGGAACCAATCCCACCTGTCTACCTCCCATCCAGGAGAAGCCCCAAGAAAGGACTCCATCTCCATAGGGAGGAGAATAGCCCCTAAAGAAAAGGGATGAAGCCGGAAGGGCAATAACTGTCCTCAAGGCCCGAAGCCATCGGCTAATGGGAAGATAAATCCCCAACACGAATGCCCTAGAAAAGGACCCCCCCAAGTAGCTTGCCAAGCATAGACAAAGCCAACCCATTTGCCTGCAGAGCAGGGAATCCACAGGTTACACTGGCAAGCTGACCAAGGGAATGTAACTGTAAGGCGCACCAGAAGTTGGAACTCCAGCGCCAGCAGCTGGGTATGAACTAACAACTCTTGAGGCGCAAGTCAAAAAGCTAATCCTAGAGCACCTGGGCTGCTCTGTTGCAAAGAGTAATAAATACTCCAAAAACCTGGCCACCATGACCAGGTCAGATAGATGGAGCAAGGACATAGCTGTGGAACACCCCGACCAGCACTGAGATCCAAGATTCCAAACCAACCCAAGACTGGGTCAGGAAAAAAGCCAAGCAAAGCCTCAGCAACCGGAAGTCTCAGGAAGAAAAACAGGTCCAGGCACCTAATAGTTCAGGCAACCTTACCCTATAACTAAACACCCCAACTGGCCAAAAAGCCAGACACAAGGGATATGAATACATATCCAGAGAATCCGGATAGTGCAAAGAACTCGAAAGCCCCGATCCAAGGAAGGAACCACCCCTAGCTAAAGTCCAACGCTCCAAGGAGCAAGGCTAGAAGTCTTATGAAGAGACATCTCAGGACAACATAAGGGATACCTCGAGGTCAAAAAACCCTTCTAGCAGGGCTAGACTCCCCATCACCTCCACACCAGCAAAGGACACAGGGAAGAGAAAGGCGCTAAGCCTTCCCAGCTTCAGAAACCCCAAGCTAAGCAAAGTCCCCACAGGGATCATCCATCAACCGGAAATACAGATCCCTAAAAGGAGATCCACCCAGAAACAATGGAAGGAGACCCAAAGGTCTCCTCACTCAGACAGTACACGTCAAGAGTAAGAGCTGCATTTAGATACACTATAAATAGCGTATGTGCACACCTGCAAGGTGCCAAGAGTAGCAACTGGTTTAAAACTGAAAACCCTTCGCATTCTAGACAGCCTATTCTGATTCAAGCTGTTGGATCAAGCCCACAAGGGCAATCCAGAGTCCCAAAACTGAAGGCCAAACTGCTCAAATTGCAGCAATGGGGCGCTAAGCCCTCCAACCCTCCACCGCATGGGGGAGGAAAAACACTAGGTTCTGATGATATCAGATGTCAGATAGAGTGACGCAGCAGAAAAACTCCCCTGACCTGGTCATCTATGACTGAAGGCTATAAGGATTGCAAGAATACTTCCCGCCTTTACTTAGTTGAACATGAAAACCAATAATAACCTGAGCACTCGGCGCTTCTACCGTACCAGCCGAGCAGAACAGCACTACGTGTCTGAACAGCCGCAAGACCGAACGAACCGAACAGGACCAGCCTGCACTCAGGGTCCTAACTGGCAAGCTGCATACATTTTCCTTCATAGGGGAAAAAAGACTAACATGTCCAAAACAACTTCCGAAGAAGAACAAAGAGTATCGATCCCAGAAGGTTCCTGAAGGAAACAAACTAAATAAAAGATATCCCATCGGATACAAATAAAATATAAGGCAACCTGGAGGTAAGCGCCCAAAAAGACACAGGCCTACCTGCAGGACCAGCCAAACGGAGCCCTGTCTTCCAAAAAAACTGGGAAAGATCTCAAACAAATGACAATCAGGAGATTACCTCATTCCCACATGTCAAAATAGTCTCAGTGTCAGAATCCTCCGTAATTGAATATGAAATTAGCACAGTCTCTGCATCAGAATCCTCCATAACTAGTAGAGAATATATAAATATGGACTAAAGTAGTAAAACAAAAATGGCACCTGACACCCACAATGGCTGGGGCACTCACCACCTCCTATGACCAGACCCCTGCGGACTATAATATTTCCTTTGCCACATGGTCGGGAATGCAGAAATGGAAAATGGGACGTAACCACGGCCGACACAAGGTGAACCGTACAGTCCAAAAACCAAAAGGCTGCGTCATTTCCAAAGGCCCTTAATGTTCCAACCACAAGCCCATAAACATTACACATAAGCAGGTTGAATCACATAACAAACATGATTATAAACCCCCCTGTTCAATAACCCCCCTCAGGACAGGAAATATTAACCCTCAATTCCAAGATACTAAAAGAGACTCACTGAGACCCTTGTGATAAGATAGACCCGCAAGGTGGTAGCCTCTCGGGAAAACACTCACATTACAGTACATTTAGAAATAAAGTAAAATGAAATGATCTTACCGGAATCTACACCGTGGAACAGGAACACCGCCTTTCAAGTGTGATGGATAGTATCATTGCCTCCGCCATGGACTTGAGAGAAGAAAGCAGGCAGCATAACGAAGTTCGACAATGCCGACTGCTTGAGGAGCTGTTAACATGAGTCAGGAAGGTTTCGCAGAAAGAATCTCCCTGCATTTCTGGACTCTAACTTTCATCCAAGCCCTCACTGAGAGACTGACAGGGCTACTTAAAACTCCTGTCCCATGCCGAAGAGTACTACCCTCCATAAGAGACAAAAAATTAAAACTTCTGACACTTCTCTACCAACCTCCTGGGATGAAAGGCAAAGAATGACTGGGTGATGAGGGGAGTGGGAGGAGTATTTAATCCTTTGGCTGGGGTGACTTTGCCTCCTCCTGGTGGCGAGGTTCTTAATTCCCAAAAGTAATGAATGCAGCTGTGGACTCTTTCCATTTAAGAAGAAAATGTTACCTTTATTTTACAAGGTTTTCTTGACACATGAAGAACAAAATTGCATAGGAGCTGCAATTTGTGCATCTAAACATAATAAGCATGAATTCATGAGAGCAGGCTCTTGCTCCATATCAGACATGTTGTGAAACAGTAAATAAACTTGTACAGATAAGTTTCAAAGATTTTAATATTCAAATAAAATAAGTCAAGGAAAAAAATCACTTTAAATTTTATCCCAAATTAGGATCAATCCCCAGATAAAATTATGTGAGAAAAGTTAAGAAAACCCCCTGCAAAACATTTAATAAACATCAAATAAAACTTCTAAAATACCCCTCAGGCAACCCCACACCTCAATTATTGAGGTGCCTTACCGCTACCAATTAAGACTGGATCACCCAGAAATGGAGAAAAACACATTTTTCCTCAGAAACGTTATGTAGTAAAGCCGGTTATGTGACCGCAACTGCTGAGCTCAAATACTTGCTGCGACACAGAGAGCACTAAAAACAGCTTAATGGTACACGGAGTACCAGAAATAACTGTTTTTTCAAACTTTTAAAATGTTGCATTGTTTTATTTCAAAGCAAAGGGTAAATGAATAAGCTGCTGAAATAGATAATTCAGCCTTACTTTCAGTTTCAAGTTGTATTGTTTTATCAAGTAAATATGCGTCAGAAAATAAAGCCCAATAAAAACATTTTACCCTTTCTTTTAAAAAAAGTTTAAATGTTAGTCTCACACATGCTACACTGCTTGCTTCATGCCCCAGTGTAACCCATACAACATGATTATCTATGTCCCAATAAAAAAGCAGTGTTTTTAATTTGTTAAGTGCATGGTCTCCCCAACTGGAAGAAACAGCACTTACCTGCTCCGCTGTCCGGCATGTAGACAGTTACAAGGTATGAGAAGACACGGTTCTTCACAGAGACCTTTGAAAAAAGAAAGAACAGAGTAGCCAACTCTGGCTTTCTAAACTAGGGCAGCAATTGTTAGGAAAAATCAGTAAGTACCTCTTTACAAGTTCCTAACTGCTTGAAAGCCACCACTACCCGACTGCAAGGGATGATGTGGAATACGGCTATGCTCCAAAACTTGCTTGTAGATTAAATCAAAATTTTTCTTCAGGCACCTAAACTTAAGCTCCTTCATGCACCAAAGGCAAAGAGAATGACTGGGGGTTGTGGGTAAGGGAGTGATACTTAACAGTTTAACTGTGGTGCTCTTTGCCTCCTCCTGCTGGCCAGGAGTGATATTCCCAAAAGTAATTACTCAAGCCGTATTCTAGGAAAGAAAAAACATAGTTTATGTAAGAATTTACCTGATAAATTAATTTCTTTCATATTGGCAAGAGTCCATAAGCTAGTGACGTATGGGATATACATTCCTACCAGGAGGGGCAAAGTTTCCCAAACCTCAAAATGCCTATAAATACACCCCCCACCACACCCACAATTCAGTTTAACGAATAGCCAAGAAGTAGGGTGATAAGAAAGGAGTGAAAGCATCAACAAGGAATTGGAATAATTGTGCTTTATACAAAAAAATCATAACCACCATAAAAAGGGTGGGTCTCATGGACTCTTGCCAATATGAAAGAAATGAATTTATCAGGTAAATTCTTACATAAATTATGTTTTCTTTCATGTAATTGGCAAGAGTCCATGAGCTAGTGACGTATGGGATAGCAAATACCCAAGATGCTTGATTCATCATGCTTATTTGGAACGGAGTTCCAATATTTTGAAACTCCGTGCAATTCTCAGAGCTCTTCAGTTTTGGCCTCTTCTGAAGAGAGAACCGTTTATTTGTTTTCAGACAGACAATGTCACAACCGTGGTATATGTGAATCATCAAGGTGGGACCCACAGTCCTCAAGCTATGAAAGAAGTATCTCGGATACTTGCTTGGGCGGAATCCAGCTCCTGTTTAATTTCTGCGGTCCATATCCCAGGTATAGACAATTGGGAAGCGGATTATCTCAGTTACCAGACTTTGCATCTGGGAGAGTGGTCTCTTCACCCAGATGTGTTTTTTCAGATTGTTCAGATGTGGGGGCTTCCAGAAATAGATCTGATGGCTTCTCATCTAAACAGGAAACTTCCCAGGTATCTGTCCAGGTCCATGGCTTCATTCATTACTATTGGAAATTAAGAACCTGGCCACCAGGAGGAGACAAAGACACCCCAGCCAAAGGCTTAAATACCTCCCCCACTTCCCTCATCCCCCAGTCATTCTGCCGAGGGAACCAGGAACAGTAGGAGAAATATCAGGATATAAATGGTGCCAGAAGATGAATAAATTTAGGTCCGCCCATCGGAGATACAGGTGGGAGCCGTGGACTCTCCTCCCCTCGATGGAAATTAAATTATCAGGTAAGCATAATTTATGTTTTCCATCTAAAGGGGAGGAGATGACATCCCCACCAGATCCACAAACAATGTCCTCCTTGACCACAAAGGAGCAATCAGAATGGCAGAGGCTCGCTCCTGTTTGATGTGTGCCCCTACACGAGGCAGAAGTGGTAACGGTGGAAAAATGTAAGCAAGGCTGAATCCCCAAGGAACCGGTAAGGCATCTATCAGCACTGCCTTGGGATCCCTTGACCTCGACCTCGAGGTAGCTTGCAATTGAGTCTGGACACCATATCATCTATCTCCGGCGTTCCCCATCTGAGACACATCTCTGCAAACATCCCAGGGTGAAAAGACCATTATCTGCTGAGAATGTCCGCTTCCCAGTTGTCCACACCTAGAATGTGAATAGCTGAAAGCAAGCAGTAGTGGGACTACACCCACTCCAGAATCCGAGACACCTCCCTCATCGCGAGGAAGCTCCTCGTAACCCCCTGAAGGTTGATGTAGGCCACTGAGTTAATGTTGTCGGTCTGGATTCTGATGAAACTGACCGACCGACTGCCTTCAGAACATTGTAAATTGCTCGTAGTTCCAGGATATTGATCGGAAGGAGAGACTCCCTGGACCACTTTCCTTGTGTCATCCTGGCACCCCAAACAGCTCCCCATCCCGTCAGACTGGCGTCCGTGGTCACAATCACCCAGGACGGTCTCAGGAAGGATGTCTCCTTGGACAGCTGCTCCGGACGAATCCACCAAGAGAGGGAGTTCCGAGTCCGAGCATCCATGGATATCAGCTGTGATAGATCTGAATGATCGCCATTCCACTGTCTCAACATGCACAATTGAAGAGGTCTGAGATGGAACCTGGCAAATGGGATGACATCTATGCTTGAAACCATGAGACCTATCACCTCCATACATTGAGCCACTGATGGGATTGTGGAGGACTGAAGGGGAAGACAGGTGGACACAAGCTTCCTGCGTCGCTGATCTGTGAGCAATATCTTGATGGACATAGAGTCTATTATCGGGCCCAGGAACTACACTCTGTTGCTGGGAACCAGGGAACTCTTTCCTGAGTTGATCTTCCAACCGTGAGATTGGAGAAAAAGAAGAAGAGCCCAGATGTATGTCGTCCAAGTACGGAGCCACCGCAATGCCCATGGATCTGGCCACTGCAAGCAGCACCCCCAGAACCTTCGTGAAGGCTCTTGGGGCTGTCGCCAGACCAAACAGAAGGACCACAAACTGGAAGTGTTGGTCCAGTAATGCAAATCTTAGGACCTTGAAGTGGTCCCTGTGAATTGACACATGAAGGTAAGCGTCCTTCAAGTCTACAGTTGTCATGAACTGTCCCTCTTGAACTAGGGGCAGAAAAGATCTGATCATTTCCATTTTGAACGATGGAACACTCGGAAACCTGTTTAAATACCTTAGGTCCAGAATCGGGCAGAATGTGCCCTCCTTCTTTGGAACCACAAAAAGGTTGGAATAGTACCCTAAACCCTTTTCTGCTAGGGGTACTGGTACAATAACCCAGAGAGAGGCGAGATCCCTCACACACTCTAGAAAGGCCTCTCTCTTCTCTGGTCTTGAAGACAGGTTTGACAGGAGGAATCTGCCCCCGGGCGGATGGGATCTGAACCCTATCCTGTAACCCTGGGAGACAACTTCTAGAACCCAAGGGTCCTGAACGTCCTGCAACCATGCCTCTGAGAACAGAGATAATCTGCCCCTACGTGATCCGGAGACCGGTCAGAGGCCACCCCTTCATGCTGATTTAGTCCCTGTGGGCTTCTTGCTCTGCTTAGATTTGTTCCAAGATTTAGCCGGCTTCCAAGATCCCTTTTACTGGACTGCTTTCGCGGTGGGTTGCTGGTGCTGGGCTTTGTCCGCACAAGAGGGACGAAAAGTAGATCCCTTAGACTTAGCCTTCTTATCCTGTGGTAGGAAAGCACCCTTGCCTCCAGTGACCATGGATATGATCAAATCCAATCCTGGACCAAACAGTATCTTTCCTTGAAACAACAGGGACAACAACCTCAATTTAGAGGTCATGTCCGCAGACCAAGATTTTAGCCATAGAGCCCTGCGCGCTAAAACAGAAAAACATGACACCTTAGCATTCAAGCGAATAATTTGCATATTGGCATCACAGATGAAAGAATTGGCGACCCTAAGTGCCTTAATCTTCTCCTGTATCTCATTGATGGGGGTCTCCCCTTGACCATTTCACACAGGGATTCACACCAATATGTCGCAGCTCCAGCGACTGCCGCAACGGCCGCTGCTGGCTGAAAAACAAACCCTGTGTGATGAAACATCGTTCTCAACATGTTTTTTAGATTTTTATCCATGGGCTATTTAAAAAACGAACTATCCTCGAGGGGAATAGTCGTCTGCTTCTCGAGTGTAAAGATAGCCGCATCCACCTTAGGGATGGTCCCCCACAGCTTAAGCTCAGAGTCCGGAACGGGGAACAGTTTTTTAAAACAAGAAGATGGGGAAAAGGACAAACCTAATCGCTCCCATTCATTCTTAATAATATTTGCCATCTTAACGGGAACCGGGAAAGTCTGAGGTATTACCCTGTCCTCGTATACCTTGTCAAGCTTAGGAATCGCAGGTTCCTCTGGGATCTTAGCTTCCAGAACCTCCAGAGTAGCAAGCACCTGCCGCAGCAGAAAGCACAAATTCTCCATCGTAAACCTATAACCAGGCTCCTCCACAGCCGGAGGTTTAGATGACGCAGACTCCGACCCAGAAATGGCCTCCTCCGAAGAGTCGAAGTGGGCCTCGTCATCGTATAGAGCCTCTGGATCTTCCATCAGCGTAAACAAACCCTGGGCTGGGCCGCCATGATACACCCTACGCTTGCGCTTAGCATTGTAAAGCATGGATCACCTTCGAAACCGCTGATTCCAGTTGGTCCGCAAAGTTTGACGGCCAACGAATCTCTCCCGAAGGAGTAACGGTTCGACCCCAGGGCACTGCATGTGCAATCGGAGAGGAGTGTAGGGAACGCACCTCACGAGACGAAGAACCCTCAGAGGTGGGCGGCTCAGTAATACTAGAGATCCGTTTACATTTAGATGTTGTAACTTTATCAAGGCATGTGGAACATAGTTGAGCAGGTTGATCTACCAGAACCTCCTAACAATAAACACAGGAATGAGACTTTGTTAAAGAGAGAGAGCCCTCTAACGCATCAGAGTCCTCCATAGCTTGCGCTTTTGATCAGACTAACTAATTTACAAAAAGGGCACCTTTATACTGCCAATGGCCGAGGCACTCACCACCTCCTAGGACCCGGACCACAGAAACCGCTTTACGTCTCCTGCACCACAGATCAACAGAGAAGGAGAGATAGGCACACCTAGTCACATGGAGAGTCTGGCAGGACTGCCCCTGCACTGGGGAAAAACGCTGCAAAAATGGCCGTTCAAGATTCTCGCAAATAACCTGAAAGTTCCACACATTTCCAGAGCCTCATCTCACACATAACGCAGCAATGACACAATAAACAATACCATGCATAAACCCCCCCTCTGTTCAATAATCCCCCTTCCAGGAATATTTACCCCTGATTATGTAAAGATAAAGAGGCGCCACACTGTGACCCTGTCTTCTATGTTATCATTAGTAATAAAAAATGAAACAATCTTACCAGAATCTATGCCATGGAACAGGAACACGGCCCTTCAAGTGTGACAGGTTAGTAGTCTCGCTCCTGACATGGACTTGAGTGTAGAAAGCAGGCAGTAAAACTCGTCAACGCTGATTGCTTGTGGAGCTGTTAATATGAGTCGGGATGGTCTCGCAGAAAGACTCTCCCTGCATCTCCGGACTCTAACTTTCGCCCAGGCTCTCACTGAGAGGCTGACAGGATTACTTAAAACTCCAGTCCCAATGCGAAGAGTACTACCCTCCATAAGAGACTACTCCAAAACTCCGGAACTTCTCTGCCATCCTCCTGTGACAAGAGGCAAAGAATGACTGGGGGATGAGGGAAGTGGGGGAGGTATTTAAGCCTTTGGCTGGGGTGTCTTTCCTCCTCCTGGTGGCCAGGTTCTTAATTCCCAATAGTAATGAATGAAGCCATGGACTCTCCTCCCCTTTAGATGGAAAGAAGCCATCAAGCTAAGGAGGCCGACACATTTTGGTTCAGACCCTGGACAGCACTTGTTTATTGGTGGGTGAATTTATCCACTAATCAGCAAGAACAACCCAGGTTGTGAACCAAAAAATGGTCCGGCTTCTAAACTTACATTCTTGCTTTTCAAATAAAGATACCAAGAGAATGAAGAAAAATTAATAATAGGAGTAAATTAGAAAGTTGCTTAAAATTGCATGCTCTATCTGAATCATGAAAGAAAAAACAAAATTTATGCTTACCAGATAAATTTATTTCTCTTGTGGTGTATCCAGTCCACGGATTCATCCATTACTTGTGGGATATTCTCCTTCCCAACAGGAAGTTGCAAGAGGATCACCCACAGCAGAGTCATTCGACCGAAGACAAGCAAGAGAAAGGAGAAACTATAGGGTGCAGTGGTGACTGTAGTTTAAAAATAAAAAACACCTGCCTTAAAATGACAGGGCGGGCCGTGGACTGGATACACCACAAGAGAAATAAATTTATCTGGTAAGCATAAATTTTGTTTTCGCTTGTAAGGTGTATCCAGTCCACGGATTGATCCATTACTTGTGGGATACCAATACCAAAGCTATAGGACACGGATGAAGGGAGGGAAAAGGCAGGCGCTTAAACGGAAGGCACCACTGCCTGTAAGACCTTTCTCCCAAAAATAGCCTCCGAAGAAGCAAAAGTATCAAATTTGTAGAATTTAGCAAAAGTATGAAGCGAAGACCAAGTCGCTGCCTTACAAATCTGTTCAACAGAAGCCCCATTTTTAAAAGCCCATGTGGAAGCCACCGCTCTAGTGGAATGAGCTGTAATTCTCTCAGGAGGCTGCTGGCCAGCAGTCTCATAAGCTAAGCGGATTATACTTCTTAACCAAAAAGAAAGAGAAGTTGCTGAAGCCTTTTGGCCTTTCCTCTGTCCAGAGTAGACAACAAACAATGCAGATGTTTGACGAAAATCTTTAGTAGCTTGTAAATAAAACTTTAAAGCACAAACCACGTCAAGATTGTGTAAAAGACGTTCTTTCTTTGAAGAAGGATTAGGACACAGTGACGGAACAACAATCTACTGATTGATATTCTTATTAGATACCACCTTAGGAAGAAACCCAGGTTTGGTACGCAAAACTACCTTATCTGCATGGAAGATCAGATAAGGGGAATCACACTGCAAGGCAGATAACTCTGAAACTCTTCGAGCCTAAGAGATAGCTACCAGAAACAGAACTTTCCAAGATAAAAGCTTGATATCTATGTAATGCAGAGGTTCAAACGGAACCCCTTGAAGAACTAAAATTAAACTCCATGGCGGAGCAACAGGTTTAAACACAGGCTTGATTCTAACTAAAGCCTGACAAAACGCCTGAACGTCTGGAACATCCGCTAGACACTTGTGCAAAAGAATAGACAGAGCAGAAATCTGTCCCTTTAAGGAACTAGCTGACAATCCCTTCTCCAATCCTTCTTGGAGAAAAGATAATATCCTGGGAATCCTGACTTTACTCCATGAGTAACCCTTGTATTCACACCAATGAAGATATTTACACCATATCTTATGATAGATTTTCCTGGTGACAGGCTTTCGAGCCTGAATTAAGGTATCAATGACTGACTCGGAGAAACCACGTTTTGATAAAATCAAGCGTTCAATCTCCAAGCAGTCAGACGCAGAGAAATTAGATTTGGATGGTTGAAAGGACCCTGAAGTAGAAGGTCCTGCCTCAGCGGTAGAGTCCATGGTGGAAGGGATGACATGTCCACCAGATCTGCATACCAAGTCCTGCGTGGCCACGCAGGAGCTATCAAAATCACTGAAGCTCTCTCCTGCTTGATCTTGGCAATCAGTCGAGGGAGCAGAGGAAATGGTGGAAACACATAAGCCAGGTTGAAAGACCAAGGCGCTGCTAGAGCATCTATCAGCACTGCCTTGGGATCCCTGGACCTGGATCCGTAACAAGGAAGCTTGGCGTTCTGACGAGACGCCATGAGATCCAGTTCTGGTTTGCCCCAAAGTTGAATCAACTGTGCAAACACCTCTGGATGGAGTTCCCCCTCCCCCGGATGAAAAGTCTGTCGACTTAGAAAATCCGCCTCCCAGTTCTCTACTCCTGGGATATGGATAGCTGATAGATGGCAAGAGTGAACTTCTGCCCATAGAATTATTTTTGAAACCTCCAACATTGCTAGGGAACTCCTTGTTCCCCCTTGATGGTTGATGTAGGCTACAGTGGTGATATTGTCCGACTGAAATCTGATGAACCTGACCGCAGCTAGCTGAGGCCAAGCCTGAAGAGCATTGAATATCGCTCTGAGCCACTGAAGGGCGAGAAGAAGAATAAAGAACACGGCAGGATTTTAGAAGTTTTGACAACCTGGCCTCTGTCAGGTAAATCTTCATTTCTACAGAATCTATCAGAGTTCCTAGGAAGGAAACTCTTGTGAGAGGGGATAGAGAACTCTTTTCTTCATTCACTTTCCACCCATGCGACCTCAGGAATGCCAGAACAATGTCTGTATGGGACCTGGCTATTTGAAAATTCGACGCCTGTATTAGAATGTCGTCTAGGTAAGGGGCTATTGCTATACCCCGCGGCCTTAGGACCGCTAGGAGTGACCCGAGAACCTTCGTAAAGATTCTTGGTGCCGTAGCTAACCCAAAGGGAAGAGCTGGTAATGCCTGTCTAGGAAGGCTGAGAAACCGATGATGATCTCTGTGTATCGGAATGTGCAGATAAGCACCCTTTAAGTCCACGGTAGTCATATATTGACCCTCCTGGATCATAGGTAGGATGGTTCGAATAGTCTCCATCTTGAAGGATGGGACCCTGAGAAATTTGTTTAGGATCTTGAGATCTAAGATTGGTCTGAAGGTTCCCTCTTTCTTGGGAACCACAAATAGATTTGAATAGAAGCCTTGCCCCTGTTCCTCCTTTGGAACTGGGTGGATCACTCCCATAACTAGGAGGTCTTGAACACAATGTAAGAATGCCTCTCTCTTTATCTGGTTTGCAGATAATTGTGAGAGATAAAATCTTCCTTTTGGGGAAGAAGCTTTGAAGTCCAGAAGATATCCCTGGGACACGATGTCCAATGCCAAGGGATCCTGGACATCTCTTGCCCAAGCCTGGGCGAAGAGAGAAAGTCTGCCCCCTACTAGATCCGTTACCGGATCGGGGGCTGATCTTTCATGCTGTCTTAGAGGCAGCAGCAGGTTTTTTGGCCTGCTTTCCTTTGTTCCAAGCCTAGTTAGGTCTCCAGACCGGCTTGGACTGGGCAAAATTTCCCTTATGTTTTGTATTAGAGGAAGTTGAAGCTGTGCCACTCTTGAAGTTTTGAAAGGCACGAAAATTAGGCTGTTTGGTCTTTAATTTGTTGGACCTATCCTGAGGAAGGGCGTGACCTTTTCCTCCAGTAATATCAGAAATGATCTCCTTCAGTCCAGGCCCGAATAGGGTCTGCCCCTTGAAGGAAATGTTAAGAAGCTTAGACTTTGAAGTAACGTCAGCTGACCAGGATTTAAGCCATAGCGCCCTACACGCCTGAATAGCAAAACCTGAGTTCTTAGCCGTTAGTTTGGTTAAATGAACAACTGCGTCAGAAACAAATGAATTGGCTAGCTTAAGAGCTTTAAGCTTGTCAAGGATATCATCCAATGGGGTTTCTACCTGTAGAGCCTCTTCTAGAGACTCAAACCAGAAGGCCGCAGCAGCAGTGACAGGGGCAATGCATGCAAGGAGCTGGAGAATAAAACCTTGTTGAATAAAAATTTTCTTAAGGTAACCCTCTAATTTTTTGTCCATTGGATCTAGAAAAGCACAACTGTCCTCGACAGGGATAGTTGTACGCTTCGCTAGAGTAGAGACTGCTCCCTCCACCTTAGGGACCGTTTGCCACAAGTCCCGTGTAGCAGCATCTATGGGAAACATCTTTTTAAAAACAGGAGGGGGAGAGAACGGTACACCTGGTCTATCCCATTCCTTAGTAATAATTTCTGAAAACCTCTTAGGTATTGGAAAAACATCAGTGTAAACAGGCACTGCATAGTATTTATCCAATTTACACAATTTCTCTGGGACTACAATGGCATCACAGTCATCCAGAGTTGCTAAAACCTCCCTGAGCAACATGCGGAGGTGTTCAAGCTTAAATTTAAATGTAGACATATCAGAATCAGGTTGAAGTGTCTTCCCTGAGTCAGAAAAATCACCCACAGATAGAAGCTCTCCTTCTTCGGCTTCTGCACATTGTGAGGGTATATCGGACATAGCTACTAAAGGGTCAGAGAGCTCTGTATTTGTTCTAGCCCCAGAGCTGTCTCGCTTTCCTTGTAACCCTGGCAGTTTGGACAATACTTCTGTAAGAGTATGATTCATAACTGCCGCCATGTCTTGTAAAGCATACGCAATGGGCGCGCTAGATGTACTTGGTGCCCCTTGAGCGGGAGTTATAGGCTCTGACACGTTGGGAGAGTTAGATGGCATAACTTCCCCCTTGTCAATTTTCTCTGGTGATAAATCTTTAAAAGCCAGAATATGGTCTTTATAACTTATAGTAAGATCAGTGCATTTGGTAAACATTCTAAGAGGGGGTTCCACAATGGCTTCTAAACATAATGAACAAGGAGTTTCCTCTATGTCAGACATGTTTAACAGACTAGTAATGAGACCAGCAAGCTTTGAAAACACTTTAATTAATATGAAAAAGCAGAATATAAAAAACGGTACTGTGCCTTTAAGGGAAAAAAACAAACACAAAAACTGCAAAACAGTGAAAAAAGCAGTTAACTCTATGAAATTTTTACAGTGTATATAATAGACTAAAATAGCATTGCATCCACTTGCAAATGGATGATTAACCCCTCAGGTTAAAAAACGAAGCAAAAAAACTGTAAAAACCGTTAAAACAGTCACAAGCAAACTGCCACAGCTCTACTGTGGCTCCTACCTTCCCATAAAACGACTTTTGTAGGCACAAAAACCCTTTACAGAGGCCCAATATGTCAGGGGACTCCTTCAGGGAAGCTGGATGTCTCAGAATGTAAAAACAACTGTGCAATTAGAGCGCAAAAATAGGCCCCTCCCACCATGCACTCAAAGTCAGAGGGCCTTAAAAAACTATTCATAGGAGTAAAATAACAGCCATGTGGAAAACAAGGCCCCAAACAAAGATTTATCACCTCAGTAAAAAACGTTCTTTATATATATGCAAATGTTTTACATACTAAGCCATAATAGAAAGTAATATGAAAATTACCTTTTACTGCAAGCATGATGCCAGTCATTTATTAAATCACTGCAATCAGGCTTACCTTAACTATATCAGGCACTGTCAGCATTTTCTAGTTCTTATCATCCTCTAGAAATAATATACTGAACATACCTCAGGGCAGTTAATTCTGCAGGCCGTTCTCCCAGCTGAAGTTTCCTCATACTCCTCAGTTATGTGTGAGAACAGCAGTGGACCTTAGTTACAACCTGCTAAGATCATCAAAAACCTCAGGCAAATTCTTCTTCTAATTTCTGCCTGAGGTAAAAAAACAGTAAAACGCCGGCACCGTTTAAAAATAACAAACTTTTGATTGAAGATAAACTACACTTATTCACCACATCTCTCTAGCTACTTCCCTTGTCGAGAGCTGCAAGAGAATGACTGGAGGTGGCAGTTAGGGGAGGAGCTATATAGACAGCTCTGCTGTGGGTGATCCTCTTGCAGCTTCCTGTTGGGAAGGAGAATATCCCCCAAGTAATGGATGAATCCGTGTACTGGATACACCTTACAAGCGAAATGTGGGTTCAGTGTGCCTTTAAGGATTATTTAGGTATCGTACTGCTGCGTTTTTTCTCCCTGCTCGGGTACAGTCTGGAAGTTTCAGATGTGGCATTGTACCTGTATGCTTAAGGCACAGTTACTGCAATCTGTGTATAACGTGATTTACTTACACCTCCTCATTTAGTATTGGCACACACAGCATAAATAGGGCCAGATTACAAGTGGAGCGCTAAATATCGCTTGCATGCAAGCGATATTAGAGCTCCACTTTGTAATTTCAGCGCACGATAATGTGCACTGGTATTACAAGTTATGGAAGTCAGAGTGCGCCTCCATAGGCTCCTATCGGAGCCTCAATCTGATGCTGTCACAGACGGCATAAGAACCTCACACAGCGAAGGAGGTACTTATATACACATATTAACACATAAATATATGTATATAAGCATATACATATATATTTACATTGCGGTCTTCTCAGTGCATTTTTTTTCTAACACCCTACTCCCACCAACTTTAAAGCCCCAAAACTGCTTAGTGCATTTTTTTTTTTTTAAATGCAAGATTTGTTGTTTTTTAAAAAAAAAAAAAAAATCTACAATGTCCCCTATTTTGAGGGAATTTGGGGCACTTTTAGAAAATTAACCAGAGATCAGATCTCTGGCTAATTTTCGGAGTGCTAATTGCTACCTCGAGGTTGCGGTAACACTAACTAGTCACTTGGTTGGTTAATTATTGCGCTCCCGCTATCAGGCAAATTTGCCTGTTTGCAGGAGCGCAATAATTAAGCGCTCCACTTGTAATCTAGCCCATAATAAGATGTTATCCTGAGCCTATGGGAATATCTTTCATTTTAGAATTCAATGGTCTATAAGATATGTGAGATTTTTTTTTTTAAGTATTTAACATAAATGACAACTAATAATTATAATGTCAAGGATTGGGAGACTGCAAACTCTAGCAGATTATCTACTTCTGTACAAATAGGTTACCTATGTTGTTTTAATGTTAGAATGTACTTTTATAAAATAAACTGATGCTCTGTAAATAAAATATTATTTTTTGTAATAAGAATAAGTCTGAGCCATAGGATGACTTCTGGTTAGCACATATTGAGCTCCACAGGTTGGAAGCTTTTACTGAGCCTGGACATATACATCATTCACTAGATAGAAAAAAAAGACAGTAAGAACATTTTTTTCGCAGTTGTGGCAGTAAATGAAAACAGCAATGATAAATAAGTCTGCTTTTATCTGTCCAGACGCTTTTTGGTATAGAGAAAAAGTAACAGATATCTGATTATTTTATTAGCTTCTGTGGTTTAAGGGGAAAAAAAAAAATCAATTTTAATATATATGATAATGTTTCTGGCATGTGGCAAGAGTCAGTCTCAGGAGAGAGAGTGGAGATCACATCTTCTCTTTCATGATAGGTTACACGAGGCCTCCTTCCTTCTATGTAACCAGTTAGGTGCTGGAGTTCAGAAATAGTCTTTTGCTATTCTGATACTAAGAAAGGTCTGATCTGTTATTTATTGCTGTAGAGTTAAAAAAATGGGTTTTTTTTTTGCTGTCAGAGGGGTCAATAACCCATCATGTTTGGTTAAAGACCCATCTGAACTTAAAGGGATAGAAAACTCAAAATTAAATGTTATGATTTAGATACAATATTCAATTTTAAACAACTTCTATAATCAAATTTGCTTTGTTCTCCTGGTATGCTTTGCTGAAGAGTAATCATACGTAGGTTGCTATAGAAGCTTGGGGGTGTTCACGTTTTAGCAGTTTATGGCAGCAGTGCATGCAATTATGTATAATATTGCTATAAAAATTGTTGCAAAAAACTGCAACCAGGTGGCTAGAGGCACGTGCATGCTCCTGAGCTCACCTAGGATTACTCTTTAACGAAAGGTACCAAGAGATCTAAGCTAAAATAAAAAAAGAAGTGAAATGGGAAGGTGCTCAAAATGTAACGCTCTATCCAATCAATTTTAAGTAATTTTGACTTTACTGTCTCTTTAAGGGACAATCTGAACAAGACATGTGCAGTAGCGAAACATTTGTACTGGACGAATTTTACAGAACAAATACTGGGAAAAAAATAGTTTTCCGAATATTCGTCTACTGCTCTATTCGATATTTGTTTAGTTTTAAACGTAATACTGAATATTCAGGAATCATTTACATTAGTTCTTGTTAAACAAATGTAAATGTTCCTTTGCTACAGGTGAAAAAAGTGACCTGTAAAATTATACTTACCTCTAACACCCTGGAGAGCCTCACTAATCTGACCCTTCTTCACAGAGCACCAGGCCGCGCTAATAGATGGCATAGCGAAGCAGTTCCCTAAACTAAAGGACCATCTCCCATCTCCTTCAATGCAGGCTCTGGGATCTGCAGCCCTAAGCCTCCTATTAATGCAGGCTCTGGGATCCGCAGCGCTAAGTTTTTTATTAACGCAGGTCCTGGGATCCGCAGCACTAAGCCTCCTATTAACGCAGGCTCTGGGATCTGCAGCGCTAAGCTTCCTATTAACGCAGGCTCTGGGATCTGCAGCGCTAAGCCTCCTATTAACGCAGGCTCTGGGATCCGCAGCCCTAAGCCTCCTATTAACCTAGGCAATGGGATCCGCAGCCCTAAGCCTCCTATTAACGTAGGCTCTGGGATCCGCACTGCTAAGCCTCCTATTAACGCAGGCTCTGGGATCTGCAGCGCTAAGCCTCCTATTAAAGCAGGCTCTGGGATCTGCAGTGCTAAGCCTCCTATTAACGCAGGCTCTGGGATCCGCAGCCCTAAGCCTCCTATTAACGCATGCTCTGGGACCCGCAGCCCTAAGCCTCCTATTAACGTAGGCTCTGGGATCCGCACTGCTAAGCCTCCTATTAACGCAGGCTCTGGGATCTGCAGCGCTAAGCCTCCTATTAAAGCAGGCTCTGGGATCTGCAGTGCTAAGCCTCCTATTAACGCAGGCTCTGGGATCCGCAGCCCTAAGCCTCCTATTAACGCATGCTCTGGGACCCGCAGCCCTAAGCCTCCTATTAACGTAGGCTCTGGGATCCGCACTGCTAAGCCTCCTATTAACGCAGGCTCTGGGATCTGCAGCGCTAAGCCTCCTATTAAAGCAGGCTCTGGGATCTGCAGTGCTAAGCCTCCTATTAACGCAGGCTCTGGGATCTGCAGCGCTAAACATCCTATTAACGTAGGCTCTGGGATCTGCAGCGCTAAACCTCCTATTAACGTAGGCTCTGGGATCCGAAGCACTAAGCCTCCTATTAACTCAGGCTCTGGGATCTGCATCGCTAAAGCCTCCTATTAACACAGGCTCTGGGATCCACAGCCCTAATTCTCCTATTAACGCAGGCTCTGGGATCAGCTGCCCTAAGTCTCCTATTAACGCAGGCTCTGGGATCTGCAGCGCTAAGCCTCCTATTAACACAGACTCTGGGATCCGCACTTCTAAGCCTTCTATTAACGCAGCCTCTGGGATCTGCAGCACTAAGCCTCCTATTAATGCAGGCTCTGGGATCTGCAGCGCTAAGCCTCTTATTAACGCAGGCTCTGGGATCTGCAGAGCTAAGCCTCCTATTAACGCAGGCTCTGGGATCCGCAGCCCTAAGCCTCCTATTAACGTAGGCACTGGGATCCGCAGCCCTAAGCCTCCTATTAACGCAGGCTCTGGGATCCGCACTGCTAAGCCTCCTATTAACGCAGGCTCTGGGATCTGCAGCGCTAAGCCTCCTATTAAAGCAGGCTCTGGGATCTGCAGTGCTAAGCCTCCTATTAAAGCAGACTCTGGGATCTGCAGCGCTAAACCTCCTATTAACGCAGACTCTGGGATCTGCAGCGCTAAACCTCCTATTAAAGTAGACTCTGGGATCCGAAGCACTAAGCCTCCTATTAACTCAGGCTCTGGGATCTGCATCGCTAAAGCCTCCTATTAACACAGGCTCTGGGATCCGCAGCCCTAATTCTCCTATTAACGCAGGCTCTGGGATCCGCAGCCCTAATTCTCCTATTAACGCAGGCTCTGGGATCTGCAGCGCTAAGCCTCCTATTAACGCAGACTCTGGGATCCGCACTTCTAAGCCTTCTATTAACGCAGGCTCTGGGATCTGCAGCACTAAGCCTCCTATTAATGCAGGCTCTGGGATCTGCAGCGCTAAGCCTCCTATTAACGCAGGCTCTGGGATCTGCAGCGCTAAGCCTCCTATTAACGCAGGCTCTGGGATCCACAGCGCTAAGCCACCTATTAATGCAGGCTCTGGGACCTGCAGCGCTAAGCCTCCTATTAATGCAGGCTCTGGGATCCGCAGCGCTAAGCCTCCTATTAACGCAGGCTCTGGGATCCACAGCGCTAAGTCTCCTATTAATGCAGGCTCTGGGATCTGCAGCACTAAGCCTCCTATTAATGCAGGCTCTGGGATCTGCAGCGCTAAGCCTCCTATTAATGCAGGCTCTGGGATCTGCAGTGCTAAGCCTCCTATTAACGCAGACTCTGTGATCTGCAGCGCTAAACCTCCTATAAACGCAGACTCTGGGATCTGCAGCGCTAAACCTCCTATTAATATAGGCTCTGGGATCCGCAGTGCTAGGCCTCCTATTAACACAGGCTCTGGGATCTGCAGCGCTAAGCCTCCTAATTACGCAGGCTCTGGGATCTGCACTGCTAAGCCTTCTATTAACGCAGGCTCTGGGATCTGCAGCGCTAAACCTCTTATTAACATAGACTCTGGGATCTGCAGCGCTAAACCTCCTATAAACGCAGACTCTGGGATCTGCAGCGCTAAACCTCCTATTAATATAGGCTCTGGGATCCGCAGTGCTAGGCCTCCTATTAAGGCAGGCGTTGGGATCTGCAGCGCTAAGCCTCCTAATTACGCAGGCTCTGGGATCTGCAGTGCTAAGCCTCCTATTAAAGCAGACTCTGGGATCTGCAGCGCTAAACCTCCTATTAACGCAGACTCTGGGATCTGCAGCGCTAAACCTCCTATTAAAGTAGGCTCTGGGATCCGAAGCACTAAGCCTCCTATTAACTCAGGCTCTGGGATCTGCATCGCTAAAGCCTCCTATTAACACAGGCTCTGGGATCCGCAGCCCTAATTCTCCTATTAACGCAGGCTCTGGGATCCGCAGCCCTAATTCTCCAATTAACGCAGGCTCTGGGATATGCAGCGCTAAGCCTCCTATTAACGCAGACTCTGGGATCCGCAACGCCAAGCCTCCTATTAATGCAGGCTCTGGGATCTGCAGCACTAAGCCTCCTATTAATGCAGGCTCTGGGATCTGCAGCGCTAAGCCTCCTATTAATGCAGGCTCTGGGATCTGCAGCGCTAAGCCTCCTATTAACGCAGGCTCTGGGATCCACAGCGCTAAGCCTCCTATTAATGCAGGCTCTGGGACCTGCAGCGCTAAGCCTCCTATTAATGCAGGCTCTGGGATCCGCAGCGCTAAGCCTCCTATTAACGCAGGCTCTGGGATCCACAGCGCTAAGTCTCCTATTAATGCAGGCTCTGGGATCTGCAGCACTAAGCCTCCTATTAATGCAGGCTCTGGGATCTGCAGCGCTAAGCCTCCTATTAATGCAGGCTCTGGGATCTGCAGTGCTAAGCCTCCTATTAACGCAGACTCTGGGATCTGCAGCGCTAAACCTCCTATAAACGCAGACTCTGGGATCTGCAGCGCTAAACCTCCTATTAATATAGGCTCTGGGATCCGCAGTGCTAGGCCTCCTATTAACGCAGGCTCTGGGATCTGCAGCGCTAAGCCTCCTAATTACGCAGGCTCTGGGATCTGCAGTGCTAAGCCTCCTATTAAAGCAGACTCTGGGATCTGCAGCGCTGAACCTCCTATTAACGCAGACTCTGGGATCTGCAGCGCTAAACCTCCTATTAAAGTAGGCTCTGGGATCCGAAGCACTAAGCCTCCTATTAACTCAGGCTCTGGGATCTGCATCGCTAAAGCCTCCTATTAACACAGGCTCTGGGATCCGCAGCCCTAATTCTCCTATTAACGCAGGCTCTGGGATCCGCAGCCCTAATTCTCCAATTAACGCAGGCTCTGGGATATGCAGCGCTAAGCCTCCTATTAACGCAGACTCTGGGATCCGCAACGCCAAGCCTCCTATTAATGCAGGCTCTGGGATCTGCAGCACTAAGCCTCCTATTAATGCAGGCTCTGGGATCTGCAGCGCTAAGCCTCCTATTAATGCAGGCTCTGGGATCTGCAGCGCTAAGCCTCCTATTAACGCAGGCTCTGGGATCCACAGCGCTAAGCCTCCTATTAATGCAGGCTCTGGGACCTGCAGCGCTAAGCCTCCTATTAATGCAGGCTCTGGGATCCGCAGCGCTAAGCCTCCTATTAACGCAGGCTCTGGGATCCACAGCGCTAAGTCTCCTATTAATGCAGGCTCTGGGATCTGCAGCACTAAGCCTCCTATTAATGCAGGCTCTGGGATCTGCAGCGCTAAGCCTCCTATTAATGCAGGCTCTGGGATCTGCAGTGCTAAGCCTCCTATTAACGCAGACTCTGGGATCTGCAGCGCTAAACCTCCTATAAACGCAGACTCTGGGATCTGCAGCGCTAAACCTCCTATTAATATAGGCTCTGGGATCCGCAGTGCTAGGCCTCCTATTAACGCAGGCTCTGGGATCTGCAGCGCTAAGCCTCCTAATTACGCAGGCTCTGGGATCTGCACTGCTAAGCCTTCTATTAACGCAGGCTCTGGGATCTGCAGCGCTAAACCTCTTATTAACATAGACTCTGGGATCTGCAGCGCTAAACCTCCTATAAACGCAGACTCTGGGATCTGCAGCGCTAAACCTCCTATTAATATAGGCTCTGGGATCCGCAGTGCTAGGCCTCCTATTAAGGCAGGCTTTGGGATCTGCAGCGCTAAGCCTCCTAATTACGCAGGCTCTGGGATCTGCAGTGCTAAGCCTCCTATTAAAGCAGACTCTGGGATCTGCAGCGCTAAACCTCCTATTAACGCAGACTCTGGGATCTGCAGCGCTAAACCTCCTATTAAAGTAGGCTCTGGGATCCGAAGCACTAAGCCTCCTATTAACTCAGGCTCTGGGATCTGCATCGCTAAAGCCTCCTATTAACACAGGCTCTGGGATCCGCAGCCCTAATTCTCCTATTAACGCAGGCTCTGGGATCCGCAGCCCTAATTCTCCAATTAACGCAGGCTCTGGGATCCGCAGCCCTAAACCTCCTATTAACGCAGACTCTGGGATCTGCAGCGCTAAACCTCCTATTAAAGTAGGCTCTGGGATCCGAAGCACTAAGCCTCCTATTAATGCAGGCTCTGGGATCTGCAGCGCTAAGCCTCTTATTAACGCAGGCTCTGGGATCTGCAGAGCTAAGCCTCCTATTAACGCAGGCTCTGGGATCCGCAGCCCTAAGCCTCCTATTAACGTAGGCACTGGGATCCGCAGCCCTAAGCCTCCTATTAACGCAGGCTCTGGGATCCGCACTGCTAAGCCTCCTATTAACGCAGGCTCTGGGATCTGCAGCGCTAAGCCTCCTATTAAAGCAGGCTCTGGGATCTGCAGTGCTAAGCCTCCTATTAAAGCAGACTCTGGGATCTGCAGCGCTAAACCTCCTATTAACGCAGACTCTGGGATCTGCAGCGCTAAACCTCCTATTAAAGTAGACTCTGGGATCCGAAGCACTAAGCCTCCTATTAACTCAGGCTCTGGGATCTGCATCGCTAAAGCCTCCTATTAACACAGGCTCTGGGATCCGCAGCCCTAATTCTCCTATTAACGCAGGCTCTGGGATCCGCAGCCCTAATTCTCCTATTAACGCAGGCTCTGGGATCTGCAGCGCTAAGCCTCCTATTAACGCAGACTCTGGGATCCGCACTTCTAAGCCTTCTATTAACGCAGGCTCTGGGATCTGCAGCACTAAGCCTCCTATTAATGCAGGCTCTGGGATCTGCAGCGCTAAGCCTCCTATTAACGCAGGCTCTGGGATCTGCAGCGCTAAGCCTCCTATTAACGCAGGCTCTGGGATCCACAGCGCTAAGCCACCTATTAATGCAGGCTCTGGGACCTGCAGCGCTAAGCCTCCTATTAATGCAGGCTCTGGGATCCGCAGCGCTAAGCCTCCTATTAACGCAGGCTCTGGGATCCACAGCGCTAAGACTCCTATTAATGCAGGCTCTGGGATCTGCAGCACTAAGCCTCCTATTAATGCAGGCTCTGGGATCTGCAGCGCTAAGCCTCCTATTAATGCAGGCTCTGGGATCTGCAGTGCTAAGCCTCCTATTAACGCAGACTCTGTGATCTGCAGCGCTAAACCTCCTATAAACGCAGACTCTGGGATCTGCAGCGCTAAACCTCCTATTAATATAGGCTCTGGGATCCGCAGTGCTAGGCCTCCTATTAACACAGGCTCTGGGATCTGCAGCGCTAAGCCTCCTAATTACGCAGGCTCTGGGATCCGCAGCGCTAAGCCTCCTATTAACGCAGGCTCTGGGATCCACAGCGCTAAGTCTCCTATTAATGCAGGCTCTGGGATCTGCAGCACTAAGCCTCCTATTAATGCAGGCTCTGGGATCTGCAGCGCTAAGCCTCCTATTAATGCAGGCTCTGGGATCTGCAGTGCTAAGCCTCCTATTAACGCAGACTCTGGGATCTACAGCGCTAAACCTCCTATAAACGCAGACTCTGGGATCTGCAGCGCTAAACCTCCTATTAATATAGGCTCTGGGATCTGCAGCGCTAAGCCTCCTAATTACGCAGGCTCTGGGATCTGCACTGCTAAGCCTTCTATTAACGCAGGCTCTGGGATCTGCACTGCTAAGCCTTCTATTAACGCAGGCTCTGGGATCTGCAGCGCTAAACCTCTTATTAACATAGACTCTGGGATCTGCAGCGCTAAACCTCCTATAAACGCAGACTCTGGGATCTGCAGCGCTAAACCTCCTATTAATATAGGCTCTGGGATCCGCAGTGCTAGGCCTCCTATTAAGGCAGGCTTTGGGATCTGCAGCGCTAAGCCTCCTAATTACGCAGGCTCTGGGATCCACAGCCCTAATTCTCCTATTAACGCAGGCTCTGGGATCAGCTGCCCTAAGTCTCCTATTAACGCAGGCTCTGGGATCTGCAGCGCTAAGCCTCCTATTAACGCAGACTCTGGGATCCGCACTTCTAAGCCTTCTATTAACGCAGCCTCTGGGATCTGCAGCACTAAGCCTCCTATTAATGCAGGCTCTGGGATCTGCAGCGCTAAGCCTCTTATTAACGCAGGCTCTGGGATCTGCAGAGCTAAGCCTCCTATTAATGCAGGCTCTGGGATCCGCAGCCCTAAGCCTCCTATTAACGTAGGCACTGGGATCCGCAGCCCTAAGCCTCCTATTAACGCAGGCTCTGGGATCCGCACTGCTAAGCCTCCTATTAACGCAGGCTCTGGGATCTGCAGCGCTAAGCCTCCTATTAAAGCAGGCTCTGGGATCTGCAGTGCTAAGCCTCCTATTAAAGCAGACTCTGGGATCTGCAGCGCTAAACCTCCTATTAACGCAGACTCTGGGATCTGCAGCGCTAAACCTCCTATTAAAGTAGGCTCTGGGATCCGAAGCACTAAGCCTCCTATTAACTCAGGCTCTGGGATCTGCATCGCTAAATCCTCCTATTAACACAGGCTCTGGGATCCGCAGCCCTAATTCTCCTATTAACGCAGGCTCTGGGATCCGCAGCCCTAATTCTCCTATTAACGCAGGCTCTGGGATCTGCAGCGCTAAGCCTCCTATTAACGCAGACTCTGGGATCCGCACTTCTAAGCCTTCTATTAACGCAGGCTCTGGGATCTGCAGCACTAAGCCTCCTATTAATGCAGGCTCTGGGATCTGCAGCGCTAAGCCTCCTATTAACGCAGGCTCTGGGATCTGCAGCGCTAAGCCTCCTATTAACGCAGGCTCTGGGATCCACAGCGCTAAGCCACCTATTAATGCAGGCTCTGGGACCTGCAGCGCTAAGCCTCCTATTAATGCAGGCTCTGGGATCCGCAGCGCTAAGCCTCCTATTAACGCAGGCTCTGGGATCCACAGCGCTAAGTCTCCTATTAATGCAGGCTCTGGGATCTGCAGCACTAAGCCTCCTATTAATGCAGGCTCTGGGATCTGCAGCGCTAAGCCTCCTATTAATGCAGGCTCTGGGATCTGCAGTGCTAAGCCTCCTATTAACGCAGACTCTGGGATCTGCAGCGCTAAACCTCCTATAAACGCAGACTCTGGGATCTGCAGCGCTAAACCTCCTATTAATATAGGCTCTGGGATCCGCAGTGCTAGGCCTCCTATTAACACAGGCTCTGGGATCTGCAGCGCTAAGCCTCCTAATTACGCAGGCTCTGGGATCTGCACTGCTAAGCCTTCTATTAACGCAGGCTCTGGGATCTGCAGCGCTAAACCTCTTATTAACATAGACTCTGGGATCTGCAGCGCTAAACCTCCTATAAACGCAGACTCTGGGATCTGCAGCGCTAAACCTCCTATTAATATAGGCTCTGGGATCCGCAGTGCTAGGCCTCCTATTAAGGCAGGCTTTGGGATCTGCAGCGCTAAGCCTCCTAATTACGCAGGCTCTGGGATCTGCAGTGCTAAGCCTCCTATTAAAGCAGACTCTGGGATCTGCAGCGCTAAACCTCCTATTAACGCAGACTCTGGGATCTGCAGCGCTAAACCTCCTATTAAAGTAGGCTCTGGGATCCGAAGCACTAAGCCTCCTATTAACTCAGGCTCTGGGATCTGCATCGCTAAAGCCTCCTATTAACACAGGCTCTGGGATCCGCAGCCCTAATTCTCCTATTAACGCAGGCTCTGGGATCCGCAGCCCTAATTCTCCAATTAACGCAGGCTCTGGGATATGCAGCGCTAAGCCTCCTATTAACGCAGACTCTGGGATCCGCAACGCCAAGCCTCCTATTAATGCAGGCTCTGGGATCTGCAGCGCTAAGCCTCCTATTAATGCAGGCTCTGGGATCTGCAGCGCTAAGCCTCCTATTAATGCAGGCTCTGGGATCTGCAGCGCTAAGCCTCCTATTAACGCAGGCTCTGGGATCCACAGCGCTAAGCCTCCTATTAATGCAGGCTCTGGGACCTGCAGCGCTAAGCCTCCTATTAATGCAGGCTCTGGGATCCGCAGCGCTAAGCCTCCTATTAACGCAGGCTCTGGGATCCACAGCGCTAAGACTCCTATTAATGCAGGCTCTGGGATCTGCAGCGCTAAGCCTCCTATTAATGCAGGCTCTGGGATCTGCAGCGCTAAGCCTCCTATTAATGCAGGCTCTGGGATCTGCAGTGCTAAGCCTCCTATTAACGCAGACTCTGGGATCTGCAGCGCTAAACCTCCTATAAACGCAGACTCTGGGATCTGCAGCGCTAAACCTCCTATTAATATAGGCTCTGGGATCCGCAGTGCTAGGCCTCCTATTAACGCAGGCTCTGGGATCTGCAGCGCTAAGCCTCCTAATTACGCAGGCTCTGGGATCTGCACTGCTAAGCCTTCTATTAACGCAGGCTCTGGGATCTGCAGCGCTAAACCTCTTATTAACATAGACTCTGGGATCTGCAGCGCTAAACCTCCTATAAACGCAGACTCTGGGATCTGCAGCGCTAAACCTCCTATTAACGCAGACTCTGGGATCTGCAGCGCTAAACCTCCTATTAAAGTAGGCTCTGGGATCCGAAGCACTAAGCCTCCTATTAACTCAGGCTCTGGGATCTGCATCGCTAAAGCCTCCTATTAACACAGGCTCTGGGATCCGCAGCCCTAATTCTCCTATTAACGCAGGCTCTGGGATCCGCAGCCCTAATTCTCCAATTAACGCAGGCTCTGGGATATGCAGCGCTAAGCCTCCTATTAACGCAGACTCTGGGATCCGCAACGCCAAGCCTCCTATTAATGCAGGCTCTGGGATCTGCAGCACTAAGCCTCCTATTAATGCAGGCTCTGGGATCTGCAGCGCTAAGCCTCCTATTAATGCAGGCTCTGGGATCTGCAGCGCTAAGCCTCCTATTAACGCAGGCTCTGGGATCCACAGCGCTAAGCCTCCTATTAATGCAGGCTCTGGGACCTGCAGCGCTAAGCCTCCTATTAATGCAGGCTCTGGGATCCGCAGCGCTAAGCCTCCTATTAACGCAGGCTCTGGGATCCACAGCGCTAAGTCTCCTATTAATGCAGGCTCTGGGATCTGCAGCACTAAGCCTCCTATTAATGCAGGCTCTGGGATCTGCAGCGCTAAGCCTCCTATTAATGCAGGCTCTGGGATCTGCAGTGCTAAGCCTCCTATTAACGCAGACTCTGGGATCTGCAGCGCTAAACCTCCTATAAACGCAGACTCTGGGATCTGCAGCGCTAAACCTCCTATTAATATAGGCTCTGGGATCCGCAGTGCTAGGCCTCCTATTAACGCAGGCTCTGGGATCTGCAGCGCTAAGCCTCCTAATTACGCAGGCTCTGGGATCTGCACTGCTAAGCCTTCTATTAACGCAGGCTCTGGGATCTGCAGCGCTAAACCTCTTATTAACATAGACTCTGGGATCTGCAGCGCTAAACCTCCTATAAACGCAGACTCTGGGATCTGCAGCGCTAAACCTCCTATTAATATAGGCTCTGGGATCCGCAGTGCTAGGCCTCCTATTAAGGCAGGCTTTGGGATCTGCAGCGCTAAGCCTCCTAATTACGCAGGCTCTGGGATCTGCACTGCTAAGCCTTCTATTAACGCAGGCTCTGGGATCTGCAGCGCTAAACCTCTTATTAACATAGACTCTGGGATCTGCAGGGCTAAACCTCCTATTAACGCAGGCTCTGGGATCCGCTGCCCTAAGCCTCCTATTAACGCAGGCTCTGGGATCCGCAGCCCTAAGCCTCCTATTAACGCAGGCTCTGGGATCTGAAGCGCTAAGCCTACTATTAACTCAGACTCTAGGATCTGCATCGCTAAAGCCTCCTATTAATGCAGGCTCTGGGATCTGCATCACTAAAGCCTCCTATTAATGCAGGCTCTGGGATCCGCAGCACTAGGCCTCCTATTAACGCAGGTTATGGTATCCGCAGCACTAAGCCTCCTATTAACGCAGGCTCTGGGATCTGCAGCACTAAGCCTCCTATTTAAACAGCCTCTGGGATCCACAGCGCTAAGCCTTCTATTAATGCAGGCTCTGGGATCCGCAGCACTAAGCCTCCTATTTAAACAGGCTCTGGGATCCGCAGCACTAAGCCTCCTATTAATGCAGGCTCTGGGATCTGCAGCACTAAGCCTCCTATTAATGCAGGCTCTGGGATCCACAGCACTAAGCCTCCTATTTAAACAGGTTCTGGGATCCACAGCACTAAGCCTCCTATTACTACAGGCTCTGGAATCCGCAACGCCAAGCCTCCTATTAATGCAGGCTCTGGGATCTGCAGCACTAAGCTTCCTATTACTACAGGCTCTGGGATACGCAACGCCAAGCCTCCTATTAATGCAGGCTCTGGGATCTGCAGCACTAAGCCTCCTATTAATGCAGGCTCTGGGATCTGCAGCGCTAAGCCTCCTATTAATGCAGGCTCTGGGATCTGCAGCGCTAAGCCTCCTATTAACGCAGGCTCTGGGATCCGCAGCGCTAAGCCTCCTATTAATGCAGGCTCTGGGACCTGCAGCGCTAAGCCTCCTATTAATGCAGGCTCTGGGATCCGCAGCGCTAAGCCTCCTATTAACGCAGGCTCTGGGATCCACAGCGCTAAGTCTCCTATTAATGCAGGCTCTGGGATCTGCAGCACTAAGCCTCCTATTAATGCAGGCTCTGGGATCTGCAGCGCTAAGCCTCCTATTAATGCAGGCTCTGGGATCTGCAGTGCTAAGCCTCCTATTAACGCAGACTCTGGGATCTGCAGCGCTAAACCTCCTATAAACGCAGACTCTGGGATCTGCAGCGCTAAACCTCCTATTAATATAGGCTCTGGGATCTGCAGCGCTAAGCCTCCTAATTACGCAGGCTCTGGGATCTGCACTGCTAAGCCTTCTATTAACGCAGGCTCTGGGATCTGCACTGCTAAGCCTTCTATTAACGCAGGCTCTGGGATCTGCAGCGCTAAACCTCTTATTAACATAGACTCTGGGATCTGCAGCGCTAAACCTCCTATAAACGCAGACTCTGGGATCTGCAGCGCTAAACCTCCTATTAATATAGGCTCTGGGATCCGCAGTGCTAGGCCTCCTATTAAGGCAGGCTTTGGGATCTGCAGCGCTAAGCCTCCTAATTACGCAGGCTCTGGGATCTGCACTGCTAAGCCTTCTATTAACGCAGGCTCTGGGATCTGCAGCGCTAAACCTCTTATTAACATAGACTCTGGGATCTGCAGGGCTAAACCTCCTATTAACGCAGGCTCTGGGATCCGCAGCCCTAAGCCTCCTATTAACGCAGGCTCTGGGATCCGCAGCCCTAAGCCTCCTATTAACGCAGGCTCTGGGATCTGAAGCGCTAAGCCTACTATTAACTCAGACTCTAGGATCTGCATCGCTAAAGCCTCCTATTAATGCAGGCTCTGGGATCTGCATCACTAAAGCCTCCTATTAATGCAGGCTCTGGGATCCGCAGCACTAGGCCTCCTATTAACGCAGGTTATGGGATCCGCAGCACTAAGCCTCCTATTAACGCAGGCTCTGGGATCTGCAGCACTAAGCCTCCTATTTAAACAGCCTCTGGGATCCAAAGCGCTAAGCCTTCTATTAATGCAGGCTCTGGGATCCGCAGCACTAAGCCTCCTATTTAAACAGGCTCTGGGATCCGCAGCACTAAGCCTCCTATTAATGCAGGCTCTGGGATCTGCAGCACTAAGCCTCCTATTAATGCAGGCTCTGGGATGGGATCCACAGCACTAAGCCTCCTATTTAAACAGGCTCTGGGATCCACAGCACTAAGCCTCCTATTACTACAGGCTCTGGAATCCGCAACGCCAAGCCTCCTATTAATGCAGGCTCTGGGATCTGCAGCACTAAGCTTCCTATTACTACAGGCTCTGGGATCCGCAACGCCAAGCCTCCTATTAATGCAGGCTCTGGGATCTGCAGCACTAAGCCTCCTATTAATGCAGGCTCTGGGATCTGCAGCGCTAAGCCTCCTATTAATGCAGGCTCTGGGATCTGCAGTGCTAAGCCTCCTATTAACGCAGACTCTGGGATCTGCAGCGCTAAACCTCCTATAAACGCAGACTCTGGGATCTGCAGCGCTAAACCTCCTATTAATATAGGCTCTGGGATCCGCAGTGCTAGGCCTCCTATTAACGCAGGCTCTGGGATCTGCAGCGCTAAGCCTCCTAATTACGCAGGCTCTGGGATCTGCACTGCTAAGCCTTCTATTAACGCAGGCTCTGGGATCTGCAGCGCTAAACCTCTTATTAACATAGACTCTGGGATCTGCAGCGCTAAACCTCCTATAAACGCAGACTCTGGGATCTGCAGCGCTAAACCTCCTATTAATATAGGCTCTGGGATCCGCAGTGCTAGGCCTCCTATTAAGGCAGGCTTTGGGATCTGCAGCGCTAAGCCTCCTAATTACGCAGGCTCTGGGATCTGCACTGCTAAGCCTTCTATTAACGCAGGCTCTGGGATCTGCAGCGCTAAACCTCTTATTAACATAGACTCTGGGATCTGCAGGGCTAAACCTCCTATTAACGCAGGCTCTGGGATCCGCAGCCCTAAGCCTCCTATTAACGCAGGCTCTGGGATCCGCAGCCCTAAGCCTCCTATTAACGCAAGCTCTGGGATCTAAAGCGCTAAGCCTACTATTAACTCAGACTCTAGGATCTGCATCGCTAAAGCCTCCTATTAATGCAGGCTCTGGGATCTGCATCACTAAAGCCTCCTATTAATGCAGGCTCTGGGATCCGCAGCACTAGGCCTCCTATTAACGCAGGTTATGGGATCCGCAGCACTAAGCCTCCTATTAACGCAGGCTCTGGGATCTGCAGCACTAAGCCTCCTATTTAAACAGCCTCTGGGATCCACAGCGCTAAGCCTTCTATTAATGCAGGCTCTGGGATCCGCAGCACTAAGCCTCCTATTTAAACAGGCTCTGGGATCCGCAGCACTAAGCCTCCTATTAATGCAGGCTCTGGGATCTGCAGCACTAAGCCTCCTATTAATGCAGGCTCTGGGATCCACAGCACTAAGCCTCCTATTTAAACAGGCTCTGGGATCCACAGCACTAAGCCTCCTATTACTACAGGCTCTGGAATCCACAACGCCAAGCCTCCTATTAATGCAGGCTCTGGGATCTGCAGCACTAAGCTTCCTATTACTACAGGCTCTGGGATCCGCAATGCCAAGCCTCCTATTAATGCAGGCTCTGGGATCTGCAGCACTAAGCTTCCTATTACTACAGGCTCTGGGATCCGCAGCACTAAGCCTCCTATTACTACAGGCTCTGGGACCCGCAGCACTAAGCCTCCTATTTAAACAGGCTCTGGGATCCACAGCGCTAAGCCTCCTATTAGAGTGGCCCTAAGAGGAAGGGTCGGGATTAGCACGGCTCACCAGTACACTAGAGGTAAGAATTCAACCCTTAAAAGATCATTTAAAACAAATTAATGAATACTGATGAATTTGTTGTTTTTATTAATTAGTGCATTCAATGAGAAATATTTGTTTTATTTTCGATATCTGTGTCTTTGTCACAAATTCACATTCGTAACAAAACAAAAGCACAAGTCTAATATGATCCATTCTGTAACATCAATCAATTCTCTTCTATGTTAAAACTAAATTATAATCAGGCAGCAAAACGTCTTATAATTGTGAAAACATTTTATTTTCTAGTTATTGCATTTTATTGTATTTACTTACCTCTAGCAGCTGCACTGCACCCTCATGTTCTTTTTTGGCTTCGACCTGGGCCTTGAATATATAAGAAGAAAATTCATATATTGTAGGATTGTTTTAAACTGTCTTTTATTTAATTTTTTTAATCACTTATATTTATACTGTGACATACTTAAAGAGATATTATACACTTTGAGATTGTGATATAAAAGGTTTATGTAATAAGACAACTTTGCAATATCATTTCATTATTTATTTTGTCCGCTTTTCCTATAACTTCATTATGAAAAATGGGGACTTTTCAATTTCTGTTAGAAGTTGAGAATCTAGACTTACACTGCTTTATTTCACACAGCCATTGGTTGCACACTCTAGTGACAAATGTAATATTGTCCCTAATTTGCCTTAGCCAATGTAGGTTACAACATGGCAGCACCTGTTGCTCTTTGCACACTAAAACTTTACACTTATTTTTCAATATTAAAACAACTAATCTAATAAATGAAAAAAAAAGAATCTGCATATTTTCCCAGGCTTATACATTATTCCCCTTCAAGTATTGTATTTCCAAAAGAAAAGTAATACCGGACTTAGCTCTTCTGTCAAGTCAAGGCAAATCTGATAGCTGACTCCTACTCTAATACATTTATCTATGGCAAAAAAAAAATTAATAATTTATACTATGTACATATTCCTTGATGGTATTTCCAATCAATAAAAGGCCTCTAATGAGAAAAGGAATTGGCTCATTTATAACTTACAAATGATTTCATTTATTTCATTTCACCAGCGTACGGTGTTGACATAGCACCTAAGTCCAACTCTGTGGCACATGCTGTGGTCTCCTCTGTCAGCTAAGTCAGCGGAGACTGCAGCTGGGGCAGAGGGCATCTGCCTTCATGTGGTAAGGGAGCACTGTTTATACTTCCTTACCATATGAAGCCAGATTGCCGGATCTTTAAAGTGAGTGACACTATGTGTAACTCTCTGTAACACTCATTAATTGATGCCGAGTGTGAGAGAATGCGAGAGGAAGATGGTTGGCCCAGCAAGGATGAGGGATGGACATGCTTGTGACAGGCAGGTCAGAGAAGGAACATAAGCAAAATGTAGAGGCAGTCTTGGAAATACTTCTGGAACATGGATTGAAGGTGAATTTAGATAAATACCAATTCATGCAAGATCACTTTGAATGTTGTGCTCATGTGATTGATAAACATGGGTTGCATACCACAAATGAGAAGGTCAAGGCCTTGCAGGATACCCCAACTCCACAAAATGTGACACAACTGAGATCATATTTTGGTCTGTTATATTTGTACAATCGTTGTTTGCCCAATTTAGCTCATGTGCTCTTGGAGAGTAAACACCAATGGTGCTGGACAGTAGAATGTGCTACAACTTTTCATAAGTCAAAATAACTATTTGATAGTTCACATCATCTAGTACATTGAAACTTGGAGAAAACACTTACCATTGCTTGGGAATTTTTACCTTACAACTGGGGAACATTCTGTCTCATTTCATGGCTGACTCTTATGGACAATTTTTAACCCACAGAAAGGTTTCTCAACCACAACAGCAGCAAGGCTTTAGAGGTATGCCGAGCAGTATCTCATATAATACCACAACAGGCTCAAATATATATTTTTATGATGTGATAACAGCAAACGAAATTGCACAGGAGACAGCCAAGGACTCTGTGCTAAGGGAGGTACATGATTATGTACTCAAAGGTTGGTCAGTAAAGACTCCAATACATTGCAAGTAATTTCAAAGCAGGGCTCTGGGGTTATCAATTCAGAATGGCTGTTTAGTCAGGGGTAAAAGGGTTGTTATTATTTTTGTGTTACAACAACACATTCTTAAAATTCAGCACAAAGATCATCCTAACATGGTTCACATCAAACAGAAGGTAAGGGGTCACGTGTGGCGGAAAACCTTTGATGAGGATCTTGTCCATTATATTTCAGCTTGCACTGGATGTGCCCAAGTACAGTGTGATTTCCCAAATGGGGCAGTACAACTTTGAACCTAGCCTCTGTCACCATGGGAGAGATTCCACATAGACTATGCTGGATCAGCGGAAAATAAAATGTATCTGAATGTGATAGATGTACATTCTAAATGGCCAGAAGTTTGTATCATGTCACAGACCACTACAAAAGCTACAGTTTCTGCATTAAAGAAAGAAACGGTTATACATTTTTGGCCTTCCCAGAATGCTCATTTCAGATAATGGACCACAGTTTGTTTCTGGGCAATTTCAAGCTTGTCTTAAATAAAGTGGTAATTGTGATCATTGAATAGCGCCCTATTATTCTGACAAAATGGTCAAGCAGAAAATTTTGCGCAAACGCTTAATGGTTTTGTGAAAGGCCTAAAAATCGAGGGTAAGAAACCTGAACTACATCTATGTGTTTTTCTGGGGAAGTATAGAAATACACCACATCAAACCACCAGACAACCTCCACCATGCCCTATGTTAGGCTAAGTACCTAGGACAAAAGTGGATCTATTAAAAACTGAGATTTTGCATAGAGTCATCCAGCAGCAATTGAAGATTCAAGGTCGTAAACAAGTTGTTATTACCAGATAGGGAATTCTGTTTGGATGCGTGTATATTATCAGGGAAATTGTCGGTAAGCAGCAGGGATAAAGAAAGTTCTGGGGTTAGCACACTATGAAGTTTTAACCCCTGATGGATTTTGTACATGGAGACATACAAATCAGCTGTGACCACGTAAAACAGGCAACCAAACAAAGCTAGCAGGGCCACCCATGCCACGGACACTGATATTTGGCATGGAGTCTGGCATGATGACTCTTCATATGTTCATATACCTGCTCCAGAGGCTCAAGATAAAAATAATCTTCAAAATAACATAGGGGAAGAATTGGAAGTGACAATCCCATGAAACTGAACAAGAAGTTTTTTTTGAGACTCAGAGTAAAAGGTAAAGTTTGAGGACTTCCGTTGGGAGGAGCTAGAGGAACACAATGTGAGAAGCCTGCTCCCCAAGAGAGCTTGTCCAACTACCTCCCTGGTCTCTATCCGCTGTTGGCATGGACACGCACCTAGGATAAATGGTCTACAGCAATCTAGACCCGACCATTACACTTTTTGGTCTAGGAAGTTTTCTCTTATTCTACTCTAGGAGTTATATGGTGATTTGCTGGAATAAGATCTGTTTCCTCCCTTTTGGGAGTTTTATATAATTTACCTCTCCATTGGGGGAAGGTTTTGTGAGGAGGAGGGTGAGGGTTTACTAACTAGCAGTTCACGTCACTGCTGCCTGTCTTTTTTTTTACACCCACACGTAGGTAACAGGTGCCTAAAGGTACTGGTATACAAGCACTGATAAAAAGCTCCACATAATATTATTTTTCTTGTACTCTGATTTATTAAACTTTGCAGCACATAATCTCCCCCAAATTGTAGGTGCCCAGCAGTTAAAAACCCCTATTGGTATTGAACGAGCCCATAGAAAAGGCCCCCTAAAATAAATGTCAATGGGCGATCTCTAAACAGGCCAATAATGATACGCTTCCTTAATTTTCAGGACAAAATGAACATCTTAAGGTCATAAAAGGGTGCTAGTGGGGGATGTTAAAATGTAAAATTTTCAGGATTATTCTAGTGATACTGCACAGAGGAGGAGGGAGATGGCACCTTTCTGTACAAAACTCATAGAATCAGGTTATAGGGCAAAACTCCTCTACCCAGCCAAAATAGTCATAGAGGAAGATACGGGTGTTATTAGTCTGTCTAATCAGAAAGAAGGAAAAGACTATTTCATAAAACAGAATATGTCACTGACATAAACCCAGGGCAAACAGTCCTTACATCGTAGACTAAAAAGAATGGCCTGATGGTTTTACTGGCTTTTTTTTATTTTTCTAATCATTATTTTGTACTTTTTCCCTCTTTTTTTTTTTTGTTCTCCTTGTTGTTTTGTTTCTCCCTCTTTGTTTCTAATATACCTGTTCTCTGCTCAGGTATGGGCGCTGTGCCTATGACTTTGAGATGAGGAATGATATTAAATGCTTGTCGTGGAATGTAGGAGGCATTTTATCTCCTAGCAAGAGGAAATTAATAGTTAAACATCTAGGCAAATATAAACCAGATATAGTCATGATCCAAGAAACACATCTAAAAATGGATGAAGCTAAGAAACTCCAAATTAAATGGGTAGGAGAGGTGGTGGCCTCTACATGTACAAAAAGGAAAAGAGGGGTGGCCTTTTTAATTAATAAAAATCTTGTATATAAAATTTTAAAGCAAGAAATGGATGTGGAAGATAGATGGCTAACCCGAGAAATGGAGATAGAAATGTGCAAGTACATCATCTGTAATGTTTATGGGCCAAATCAAACGGATTCAGCTTATTGATATATAATTATATATAAAAAAGATATATAATTATAGCAGACGATTTTAATTTAATTCCATCTGCAGTTCTTGATAAATTTTCTTCTAAAACATCTTTCTCCTCTTCTCAAAAATCGTGAATTTTTACACAGGTCTGTAGGGACTTAAAGGTCCATGATCTTTGGTGCATCCAATTCCCAGATGTTAAAGCATACACCTATGAATCCAAAATGCATAGGTTCTTCTGGAGGATCGATTTCTTTTTGGTGTCATGAGCGCTTCTAAAATAAAAAATAAATATTGTTATATTGGATATTATCATTTCTGATCATGCTATCATCTCTCTGGATATTCTAGGCAAGGACCGTGAGGCAGTTCCCTTGCAGAACTTTTTTTCCTAAATTTCTCTCCCAGAATAGAGTTCTCCAACTGGCTTTCACATATGTGGGAAGAATATTTTCTTTTTAACAAAGACTTGGTAGATAAGTCAGAAATATTATGGGAAGCTGCAAAGCATACTTTATAGGAGAGATCAGGGCTTACATGATTAAACAAAAAAGGATCTTCCAAGCCCGTGAAATACAGCTCTCACATCAGGTAAGAAGTCTGTATAGTGAATATATAAGTGATCCCAAAAAAATAAATTGTGACAGATATCAAGCTGTTAAACAGGATAGAGAACTGCTAATAAAGCAGAAAATTGGCCAGGGAAGAACTTAAAATAAACGCAAAATTTAGAGGACATTATGGTAAGTCAGCACAATTCCTATCTAGATTGGATAAGGCAAGGAAGAAATATAATACAATAACTGTAATAACAGATGGGCAGTGTAGATTCACAGATTCAGAAAATATTAAGAAGGTCCTCCTTGAGTATTATCATTTATATGCACCAAATGACATTAATTCAGAGAATAAAAATAAATTTTGGAACCAAATTAAGATCCCCAAGATTGCGGATAAATTTCTTGTTAGACTAAATGCGCCTATCTCTAAATTATAAGTCCTTCAAGCAATTGATTCTGCAAAATCAAATAAAGCTCCAGGACCTGATCAACTTCCCTCTGAATTCTATAAGATCTTGAAATTTCAAATAGGTGATACATTAACTAGCCTTTTTTAATGATTATTTCACCAAAAAGTATACTATATCTAAATATTTATTGGCCTCTGTTATCACTCTTATCCTAAAGAAAGACAGAGATGGTTCAGATCCAGGTTCCTATAGACCTATATCCTTACCTAATGTTGACTATAAAATGCTCGCTTCCATCATTACAAATAGACTTAAAACCGGTTTACAACAGATTATTCATAAAGACCAAACTGGCTTCATGGAATCTCGTTCCTCTATTAAAAATATTTGCAGGGTGACAACCCTACAAGAAGACTTATAGAATAGGCTCCATAAAAATAACTCTACTTCAAAACAAGATTTTGCCCTACTAACAGTAGACACCGAGAAAGCTTTTGACTCGGTAATATGGGACCATCTCTTCACCTCTCTACATAAATTTGGATTTGCCCAGAATCGTATTACTTATGTTAAATCTATATATAACTTGCCTATTTCTTCTATTCTAATTAATGGGAGCGCAACACCAAGTTTCTCTCTACACAAAGGAACAAGACAAGGGTGTCCTCTTTCCCCCATCTTATTTAACTTGGCTATAGAACCATTAGCTATCTTGCTCAGAGAAAAATTAAAAAGGATTAATTTAGGTTAGCAGAATATAGTTTTATCCCTCTACACAGACGATCTCCTTCTTTATCTCAAAAATACTAAGGGAAGCATCCCCAAGGTATTGAATATTTTCAATCTTTTCAGCTCATTCTTAGGCTACAAACTTAACGCAAAGAAATCTGAAATTCTTTGGATTTTTAAAAACACAAGTAGTTTCAAGTCCCATCTGTTCAGAGAGGTAGAGGCCATGAAATATTCTTTTGAAATGCTTTTAGGAAACTTCAAAAATGGTCCAGCTTCCCAATATCATTATCTGCTAAAATCATGATGATACAATCTATCCTTTTTCCGCAAGTAGTGTATATTATGCAGAACCTCCCTTTCTTTATTTTAAATAAAGATATAAAGCAGTTTAATAGGGACTGCACTAAGTTTATTGGGAAAGGGAAAAGACACAGATTATCTCTAAAAAAGCTATCACCAGCTATATACCAGTGGAACAGGGTGGATTCATTTTTCCAGATATGAAGTGGTATGATACCACAATACTAGCTTGATTCGTAATCGACTGGATTACAAAAAAGAACCATTCTCACGAATCTCCAAATTGAGGAGAATATGGTATTTCCATTTACATTAAAAGTCATTATGCATTGTCCTATACCTCAATTGCCAAGAATAGTAAGAAATAGTATGGTAGTCCGCAATGTTAATATTGCATGGCAAAGGACATGCTGAGCTCTCAATATAAACTGACGTTTCTCTTCTTTATTGCCTATACGAAGTAATCCGCTCTTTTTACCAGGGGTAGAACTCTAGGATATTTAACTCTTGGGAACAAAAAGGTTTGGAATATGTAGGCCAATGCTTAGAGAGAGCATACATAGTCAGAACCTTTGAATCTCTAGCACAGGAATATAATATCCCTAGAAATAACTTTTATGCATACCTACAACTCAGGCACTATATCTATGACTACAGAGGTTCATCTTTAGAGATAAGCCAATTTGGGAAACTTGGGGATTATATCAACTTGTATAGAAATGGAATTTACTCTATTTCTCTATTATATAAGATACTGTTGGCCAAACAAGGTCAATTAGCTTTAAATATATTATTAACTAAATCAAGCGATAACAATAGAGAATATACAATCAAGCATTAAATGGGTTAGAGAGGTCCCACTATCCTGCTCCTGAAAAGAATTGCATATTAAATTAATAAATGATGTATATATTACGCCCAAAAAACTATCTAAATGGCTGGATAGTGGAATTAGTAATTGCCTTAAATGTAGAGGTGCCTCAGCGGATATACTGCACTGTATGTGGTATTGTCCAAAAATAAAACAATTTTGGTTTAAGATAAATTATTGGCTCAATACGATACTTGATGTTAGAGTTGTACTACAGCCATTCCACATCTTTTTCTTGTTTTCATGGTCCTCTACAAAAAAGTTTAAACTACTCAACACTGTTATAATGATCGGCCGCATACTAATTTTACAGAATTGAAAAAAAAAGGCTGCACCATCTATAACTACTTTTAAACAAGCTATATATTCACAGATTATCTTAGAACAATTCAACACTCCTACATTATATGTTAAGCAGATCCAAGCATATCTGGATAAATGGCTGGAAATTATTCCTGCATGTCCCTTAAACACTCAATTTGATCTTACGAGACAATTCCATAAGACTGATAATTTCATGGCTTTAATTCTAAGGAATGTATCCCCCCCCCCCCCCCTCCTGGTGCTAGGCTCGGTGCTCGTCGCTGGATACGCGACAGGTTTTGGTTTCACCCTTCCGTTTCCCCTTCTCTTTTTTTTTTCCTCTTTGTTTCTTTTACTTTTGTATTTATGTTTAATGCAGAAAATCCCCAATTAATATAAAAAGAGTAAAATGATCCTTTATTATGTTAGATGGAAAGTCTTCCAATCAGTAGATATATTGATATATGTATATTCTTATATGTGCTACTTAACAAGAGAAATATCTTATTAATATCTTCTATGTATGATATTTTATTTTGTTTGATTTCTACTTCTGTCTTTTTCTCTGAAATGTATCATGAATTGGTCTATAAATAAAAATATATATATATAAAAAAAGAACAAGACGTTTTAAGATAAGGTACAGAGAACCATGGTCAAGAAAATACTGGCCATTCCCAGATAATTAGAAGGGCCACAGATTACTGGCAGCATCCAGATCCATTAAGGGACTATAGTCAGAGAAACTCCACAGTGAGAAGGCATAAATAGTATCCTAGTAAAAGAAGAATAAGGTCTCCTAAAAAAGAGGTTGTGGGTCAGGAAGATGATGGACAAAGAGATACGGATTAAGACAAAATATCTAAATTGTTAATTTATTATTGTTAACTTTTGTTCTACATTTTTGAGAAGGAAAGGAGGTGTGATGCATAGGCTGTTAGTTATAGATTATACACTTCCTTTTTGGGTTCCCCACTTGTTGTTGTGGGATATTTCTGAGGTAAACGTCTGCTGAAGCAAGCAGTGTATAATAAGGCAGCAATATGAGAAAACTGTGGTAACTTTATTAATGACGTGAGTACTTGCTAACACAAAATTAAAGTTGCTGTTATATACATGACAGAACTGCAAAATCAGGAACAGAGGCACTTACCTAAACATCACAGGGCAGGATTCCCTACACTACATGCAGGGGAGAGTGAGGGATGGAGCCCTACACCAGGGGTGGAACTAACATTGGTGCAGCAGGTGCAGTGACAGGAGGGCCCAAGGGCTTTTAGGGGGGTATAGGAGCCAGTCTATAGATGTGTGTGTGTGTGTGTGTGTGTGTGTGCAGAATGTATACAATACTAGTGCAAGGGAGCCTTTAATTAGCACAGGCTAGGGCTTATTTATCCTCTAAATCATTATATAGAGCAGCATTTAAATTATAAATATTGCTAATGAGTTGACTGTTGAGTAGGTCCGCTACTGCCCTACATTATAGAACGACATAGGCTCCTAGCAATTACTGTAGAGTCCCCTCTTCATCCTATATAGGTTTATAGTGTAGGGCCAGTTATTGCTAGGGTGGGGGAGGTGGGTAGGTTGAGGGGGGTTGTACTACACAAAAGGAAATAATAAAAAATAAATAAAAAAAATAAACTTAAAAATTGATAATTTGCTATTGGCAGACTGGCTGCCAGTAACAAATATGGCGTAGGGGAGTGGGGAGTTTTAGAGTGCCGCTTTGGGGGAAGGATCAGGGAGGATGAGGAGGGATCTAAACTACAGAAATAAAAAAAATATATATTTTGTAAAAATAAAAAACAATTTATATCTTACCTGATAAATTCATTTTTTTCATGGTGCCGAGAGTCCACAATCCGTTACATAAGGGATATGCATTACTACCAGGAGGAGGCAAAGCTTCCCAAACCTCAAAAAGCCCATAAAACCCCTCCCACCTCACACATACCTCAGTTTAACACATAGCCAATCAGTGAGTTGTAAGAAGGAGTAAGAGCCAAAAATTATAAACAGGGAAAAAAAGATGTGCTTAAAACAACCCCAAACGGGTGGGCACTAGTGGACTCTCGCCATCATGAAATAAATTAATTTATCAGGTAAGATATAAATTATGATTTCTTTCATATAGGTGGTTAGAGTCCTCGATCCGTTACATATGGGATCTGATACTCAAGCTGTGGAAGTCCATAAGTAACAATAAAGGGAGGGAGTGAAAGAAATGCTTTTTTTGCTGAGAAATGTATCCACAACCCAAAAGAAAACACATCTCTTATGACAAACTCAAAATATAGGCACAATTATCAATCTGAGACAACTTCCTGAAGGACCTTTCTACCAAAGGCTGCTTCCGACGAACCAAAAACATAAATATTTTAAACATTTAGTAACGGTATGCAAAGAAGACCAAGTGGCCTCATTCTTGAAAACTCAACTGAAACCTCATTCTTGAAAGCCCAAGATGTGGCAACTGATCTAGTAGAATGAGCTGTAATCCTTTGTGGTGGAGGCTGACCCGCCTCCAAATAAGCTCTATGAATCAAAAGTTTTAACCAAGAAGTTAAAGATCTTTCCTGGGGCCAGAAAAAAAAGAACAAACAAAGAGACTGGAAGTGTGTCTAAAATCTTTAGTAGCATCAATATAATATTTCAATGCTCTAATAACATGCAAAAGATGCAAAGATCTTTCAGAAGCATTTTTCAGATCAGGACATAAAGAGGGAACAACAATCTCCCTACTAATGTTGTGTGAGGAAACCACTTTAGGTTAGAATGTAAAAGTAGTTAGCAAAACAGCCTTGTCCTGATGGAATATTAAATAAGGAGACTCACAGGAGAGAGAAGACAATTCAGAAACTCTTCTAGTAGAAGAGATGTCCAAAAGAAACAAAACTTTCCAGGAAAGTAGTTTAATGTCCAACTTATTCATAGGCTCAACCCTGCCTTAACATTAGGTTAAGACTCCAAGGAGGAGAAATAGGCCTAATAACAGGTTTAATTCGGACTAAAGCCTGAGCAAAACAATGAATATCAGGAAGATTAGCAATCTTCCTATGAAATAATACAGAAAGAACAGAAACATGTCTGTTCAAAGAACTGGCAGATAAACCCTTATCTAAACCATCCTGCAAAAAATTAAGAATCCTAGAAATTATAAATGAATGTCAGGAAAAATTGTGGTCGATACACCAAGAAATATAAGTTTTCCAAACTTTGTGATAAATTTTCATAGAAGCAGCCTTACGAGCCTGAATCAAAGTTTTAATTACAGAATATGAGAATTCTCTATGACTCAGAATTCAATTTCCATGCTATTAAATTTAGAGACTTTAGATTTGGATGGAAAAAGGGACCATGAGACATAAGGTCTGGCCTTAGAAGAAGCGGTTATGGCGGGCAACTGGATATTTGAACCAGATCCGCATACCAAATCCTGTGAGGCAACGCTGGAGCGATTAGGATTACAAATGACTGTTTCAATTTTATCTTGGAAATCACTCTGGAAAGAAGCATCTGAGGAAGAAATAGGGAAGTAGGCTGGAAGGACAAAGGAACTGCAAGAGCATCCAATACAGCTGCTTGAGAATCTCTGGACTTCGCAAGGTACCTGGATAGTTTGTTTTTCAAACGAGAGGCCATCAGATCTATTTCTGGTAGGCCCAATAATTCTACAATAAGATAGAACACATCCTGATGAAGAGACCTCTCTCCTGGATGTAGAGACTGATGACTGAGAAAGTCTGCCTCCCAGTTGTCAACTCCTGGGATGTGAATCGCAGTTATTAGGTGAATCGCAGTTATCACGGTAGCATTAACCAGCTACTCGTAATGGCTGGTTATTTAATGTGCATCCGTAAACGGTCAAATTTGCCCGTTTATGGGTGCACGTTAAATTAGCGCTCCACTTATAAATTAATCTAGCCCTTTTTTGGTTGATAGGGATTTGTCTATGAGAATAATATTTAACCAAAAAAAAAAAAAAATGATTAAGGATGTAAGCAAACATTCATTAATTCATTTATTTAGCAAAGCATGGGCTAGATAAGCAATGTCTTGACAGTGCTAACAAGCGCACAAATTACAAGTTGAAAGTAAATGATTGCGCTTGAGCGGAAACAACATTTTTGCTTAATGGATTAGCACACCTGAAGACCTAGCTTAAAGTGTAAGGGTTAAAAAAATATTCACCAAACACATTAAAATAAAGTATTACACTCATATATAACTTTTTGCTAAAAATGATTTAATGTAAATATTAATAAAAATGTTTTATAAGGATGTTTTAGGGGGGCGGAGCCAAGCCATGAATGGAGATGGCTGCCTGCTGAAAAAGCTCAGTTGTCCCTGTTGTTCTCACTACAAAACAAATACCCCAATTATCATTTTACACCCTATAATTAGCAATAATGAAAGTCCTAAACAGATTCCCTTGACAAAGAAATCATTTTTTCTGTGGCGGTTTGAAGGGGCCGGTGTGCTGTGAACTATGCGCCTGATCGCGGCCTAAAGATCTTACCCTGAGGACTAAAGGAGAAAAGGAAAATAGAAAGCAGCGCTTCACATAGAAAATGACAATATTACCACTAGTCTTAAATACAAACTTATCCTCTGTAGAACAAAGTGGGATACAGGTGTTTCCACCCACAAGTAATGTTCTTTTCAACTCGATCCTAATGCAGCCACTCTCGTCCTGTGTCTCTCTCCCCACACTGGATAATGACGTGATGCAAAAAAGCTGTGAAGTAAGAACAGCGCAGAAGAACCGAGATTCAAGGTAGTAGTTTTATTGGCACATATACAAGACACAGTACAATTCCTACTTACAAACGGTAGGTTTTAAAAAAGCCTTTCACAATCTATGATGTGAACAATTCTTTGATCCAGAAGCAAGGAAGACCACAGCCGACTGGTATGTCTCACTTCTTATCTGAGCGCTGCACGCAGCTTAGGTCACAGTAGGTGGCTTTGTCCAAACCCTTCTTTAAAACATGTAGATAGCTTGACGCGTTTCCCCCGGTGTACGCCCGGGCTTTATCAAGAGTAAGATAATATACTGAGTTGAGTGTTCATATTTAAAGCCGGTGCTTCCACCTGATTGGATACTGATACACACCAATCCGGATGCGTTCTACGTACACACCCTTATGAACAGCGGATTGACTATTTCAACCATAAAGGCAATTATTACAAGTTGTATACTAAATCACAGGATAACAATTGATTATACTCAGTGGTACAATTGAGCGCAAACTGCATATATTTACAAGAACCATTAGGGTACAGAATTATTAGAGCACACAATTAGGAATATAAATACTAAAAAATTGCATATAATAGTTGTGTAAAGAACACGTACAACAATATAATATAATATATTAAAATGAACAAAATAAATACAAAAAATGATATACACCAATAAACATATAAAAATACATATAAAAATACATTTTAAATACATCATAAATAAATTAGAAACTTAGAAGATAAATATATTCATAGTATACTGAATATTGTTGTAAATAAAAAAACACATAAGTAAATTCATGTTGTTATACAAAAATTATTGCACAAATATGTATTCCTATGGAAAAATTCTTTATAAAACTAACTGAAGAAGAGATTCATAGACTCTGATACAACAAATAAATTATATTGAGATATTAAAGTATTAAAATATTAAATTATTGCGCTCAATTGTACCACTGAGTATAATCAATTGTTATCCTGTGATTTAGTATACAACTTGTAATAATTGCCTTTATGGTTGAAATAGTCAATCCGCTGTTCATAAGGGTGTGTACGTAGAACGCATCCGGATTGGTGTGTATCAGTATCCAATCAGGTGGAAGCACCGGCTTTAAATATGAACACTCAACTCAGTATATTATCTTGCTCTTGATAAAGCCCGGGCGTACACCGGTGGAAACGCGTCAAGCTATCTACATGTTTTAAAGAAGGGTTTGGACAAAGCCACCTACTGTGACCTAAGCTGCGTGCAGCGCTCAGATGAGAAGTGAGACATACCAGTCGGCTGTGGTCTTCCTTGCTTCTGGATCAAAGAATTGTTCACATCATAGATTGTGAAAGGCTTTTTTAAAACCTACTGTTTGTAAGTAGGAATTGTACTGTGTCTTGTATATGTGCCAATAAAACTACTACCTTGAATCTCGGTTCTTCTGCGCTGAGGACTAAAGGAGCAACTTTTGAAAGCTCGGAAGTTAGCGATCAGTCGCCCCACCTTACCCCTTCGCTAATTTTGCTGGCCGGAGATAAGCCGCTCTGACGGATTGCAAGTTCGGCTGCTGCCCGCGGTAGAAAGTGACGTGGCGACAGCCGCGATGGAGACTCACTCGGAGGTTCACTGAAGGGAAACAGCAGCGGAGCAGTGAAGAAGTCCTCTAAGGGATACAAAAACCCAATAGCCCCGGACTTTGTGAGTACCCACGGTGGGAGGGGCAGACAAGAAAAGAATAGCCGCAAATCACTGACCGGAGAGGTCGGTCCTGACTCACTCACAAATAGGGCGATAGCTTGGGCCCATAGCTGCACTGATAGACTAGTGGGGGACACTACACCTTCGCTACTACACTGACAAAGGGAAGAACTCCCTTAGTATTGCAGAAATTAGTCTCCTCACTGATAGTGCACGCAGCTCCCTCAGAGATAGGCCGCACTGGGCCTAGAGCCTGAGCCTGGCCCAGTGGAGATTTTCTGATTCTCACTGCGACAGAGTCAATAAAGGTACTAGTGAGTGGCAGAGAGAAGCTGTGGGATTAATCCAGTAAACTTGAGGGGGCTTCTATTTCATAAAGCACTATATCCCCCATATACTTTTCAGTACCACAGAAGTCCTCAAAAATAAAATAATTTCATAACCACTGCATGGGACTACCTCTGCCCTAGACATAAGAAATTAATAGCCTGCCTGGGCACACTGCAGCCTCTGCCATAGTATACTGAAATTATCAATTGACAGCAGCAACAAGGGCTGCAACTGGGCTGTGGTGATGGCTAGTAAAAGAAATTCTAAACCTGCAAAAAGTACCCAATCCTCTATGATGAACTATTTAATTGCTGCGGATCCAGCTACCCCAGCTACCAGTCCTGACCCACACATCATAGCGGCCACGGCACAAGTTCACAGTTCTGAGCCTGTTGCTGGGCAACAAAATTTTCTAACAAAGGAAGACATCAGACACCTCTCTTCTAAGGATGATATAAAGGAGGCTATGAAGGACTTTAAGTCTATGTTTGGTGAGCTGAAGAAAGAAATTGCTGCAGTCGACCATAGAGTTATTCAAATTGAAGAGAAACATGAGGCACTCAACTCAGACCTCCAGCTACAGGCCAGCTTCATACAGGCTCAAGAAAGCACAGTACATACGTTAATGGACCGAATAGAGGACTTGGAAAATAGAAGCCGCAGAAATAACTTGAGATTGAGGGGAGTCCCGGAAACGGTAGAACCCCCAGCTATCCAGGCCTACATACAGGACTTTGTCAAGTACCTCAAGAATACTGAGGCAGGCCCTGAAATTCCGATAGAGAGGGCTCATAGGGCCTTGCGTCCTAAACCGCCAAACAGGGCCCCTCCCAGGGACATAATATTAAAACTATTATCCTTTAAGGACAAAGAGGACATTTTACGGATGGCCAGAGCAAAACAGCAAATAGAATTTAGGGGATCCGAAATACAGGTTTATTCTGATCTATGTCCTGCTACCCTACAGAAAAGACGTGACCTCTGTTTTATTACTTCCACGCTGAAGGACAAAAAGATCCCCTATAGATGGGGCTTCCCACTTGTCTCATCGTAACAAGGAACAATGCAACACATGTTTTTAGAAACATAGAGGACCTGCCTTCCTTTAATCAAGCCTTAGGACTTCGCATACTACCACCACCGAGAAGGGCGGGAGCCCCAGGGGACCAAGCTGATGAGGAACATGCTGAGATTCAACAACTTCCTGGCTGAGTCAGGGTCCTTTAGTGAAAAGTTCCTTCTCTGAACTTGGAGTCAGGTTTGGTCTCAAAACCTCATTACTATGTCCCTCTTGGGATATATCAAGACATTAACATGATTCTGTTCCTTTAAGATTTGGACAATCTCTATGTCTAAGCATATTTGTTTTACACATTTAAGCTACAAGTTATTATATGGTTAATGGTTTGTCTCATTGGAAATGAAGCACAGGATATTGCAGAGGACTCACTCAAAAGATAGGGTGGGGAGATGCTATAGACAAACTTTAGAACAGGATACACTCTGCAGTTACAGGACAATAGCATAATGTTTGGTTCATTAGAGAGTTTAGCAGAGTACACAAGCCCATATATAACGTTAGACCCTGGCCCTCTCAATATAGAAACATTACACCATATGACGGGGTCAGAGTAATGTGTAGAAGTAGTGTGATTTGACAAAAAGTTTGGGGATCATTCCTGCATCTTATGCTAGTTTGTTATTATAATTTAGTCAGGAATAATGGGTTTAGAAAAACTGAATAAGGTTTAACCTGAAGAATGTATTTGTTAAATGTTTAATGTTTAATGTTTAAAAGTCCATAGGTTTTGTGAGAACACAGGGAACACTTTCCCTAATTGGTAAGTTTAATTATTTAGATTGCACTCGAATCTCTGATCGAGTCTGAATTGTGCCTTACAAGTTCAAGGATTGTAAATTGTTGTTTACATAATTGCAATAGTCTTGTACTACTTAGCTATATTACTTTGCACTTTCAGGCGATTTTCCTTCTTGATTTTTCTCTTTCCTTTACTCTCCTCGATTACTCTTTCCTTGGCAACAACATGACATATGTACAGCCTACGGCCGGGCACCAGCCCACTGAACTGATTTCTGTTAACGTCAAAGGTCTTAATAGTCCAGGTAAGCGCTCAATAGTGTTAAGGGACTTACATAGACAAGGGGGGGATGTCATCTTTTTACAGGAAACTCATTTTTCTGCTGCTCATGAGCCTAAATGGTTCAGTCACCACTATCCTGTAGCTTATTTTGCATCAGGTCCCAAGAAGCAAAATGGGGTGGGTATCCTCATTAATTCCAAAACCCCTTTCCAGCTCCATCAGGTATACCGTGACCCTGAACATTTTATAAGTGAGGCATCAATTTTTAAGAATTATACAAGAATTGAACAAGGATTGGGCAAGGGGCAAGACACAAAGCAAGTACTCTTGTAATACTATGTTTAATGTATCTCATTGTATCCTTTTGCAAGTGCTGCTGTAACACTGTGTCTTATGTGTTTACTTGGTTCCCACTTTCATAATAATGCTCAATATCTTCATATTCCTTTTTGCTACCTCTTGTCTCTATAACAAACTACATTACTCACTTACTCCTTCTCCCTCTCCACCTGCACTGTTCATTAGCCCATCTCTCTTATACTCCCCTTACTTTTGTACTCATGAACTCTACTTATTCCTAAATACTCTCTCTCCCCCCTGCACTTCAGTTAAACAGTCTCATTACTGCAAATCTGCTTCTCATCTCATGTCACTCTCCCTCTTGCTCATACTAGCTGCTGGCGACATCTCCCCTAATCCTGGTCCCTCACAACCTCCTAACCCTTCACATCCTTGTGTGCCTTTCAATAGACTTCATAAACTAAACTCTGGTAACCTTAATCACATTCCTCTTACATCTAAAAACCCCTCCCCCTTCACTTGTGCACTCTGGAACTCTCACTCTGTTTGCAACAAGTTAACTTCTATCCATGATCTCTTTATCTCCCACTCTCTTAACCTTCTGGCTCTTACAGAAACCTGGCTCTCTACTTCAGACACAGCATCCACTGCTGCACTGTCACATGGGGGTCTCCATTTCAGCCACACTCCTAGGTCTGGCAATAGACAAGGAGGTGGTGTCGGTATTTTACTTTCCTCTCGGTGCACCTTCCAACAAATACAGCCCTTCTCTTCACTCACATTTTCTTCATTTGAAGCACACATGATTCGATTATTCTCTCCCCTCTCTATACGTGTTGCAGTCATATACCGCCCCCCCGGCTCCCCAACTCAATTTTTAGATCACTTTGCTGCCTGGCTTCCTTATTTCCTTTCCTCAGACACCCCTGCCCTCATTCTTGGCGACTTCAACATCCCCCTTAACAATCCCACTGCCTCATCTGCTAAACAACTTCTGCAACTCACTTCCTCTTTCGGTCTGTCACAATGGACTGATTCTCCCACTCACAAAGACGGTCACTCCCTTGACCTGATCTTTAGCTATCGATGCACTCTCTCAAACTTCTCAAACTCCCCTTTTCCTCTTTCTGACCACCATCTCCTCACCTGCAACATATCATCCCTTCCTACAAGTCTCCCACCTTCTACTCCTCACACCAAACTTCACAGAAGCATTAGGTCTTTAGATCAGCAACAACTTGCTAATTCCCTTCAACCGCTCCTCTCATCCTTCTCCTCCTTTTCCTGCCCTGAACAATCTATCTGCCACTATAATTCCACCTTTATATCCGTCCTTGACAATCTTGCCCCTCTTACCACTGCTAGGAAATCACACACTCATCCCCAGCCCTGGCATACTCCTCTGACACGGTACCTACGCAGATGTTCCCGTACTGCTGAACGACATTGGAGAAAATCACGGAGTTCAGCTGATTTTCTTCATTACAAATTCATCTTGAACTCCTACTACTCTGCCCTTAATCTCCACAAGCAACACTACTTCTCTACTCTTATCTCTAATCTTTCTTCAAACTTAAAACGTCTGTTCTCCACTTTCAATACTCTCCTCCGCCCTCCCCCACTTCCTAATACAACTTCTCTGTCAGCTCAAGTCTTTGCCAGTCACTTCAAAATTGATTCCATCAGACATGAAATCAGCTCTCAACACAATTCCATTCTCTCCCCCCCTCAAATACTCTCACTCAACCACACCCCTCATAACCTGAAACTTAGTTCATTCTCCCCTGTTACTGAGGACGAAGTTTCAGCACTTATACTGCGCTCTCGCCTTACTACCTGTCCCCTTGACCCTATCCCCTCACAGCTGCTCCCCTCTCTCTCTGCTATACTTACCCCTATGATAACACACATTTTCAACCTCTCCCTCAGCACTGGTACATTTCCCTCATCAATGAAACATGCACTGGTCACACCTATCCTCAAAAAACCTTCCCTTGATCCTACCTCCCCATCCAACTACCGCCCAATTTCCCTCCTCCCTCTTGCTTCAAAGCTTCTTGAAAAACTAGTATATGCACGCCTATCCCATTTCCTTACGTTAAACTCCCTTCTTGACCCGCTGCAATCTGGATTTCGTCCCTATCACTCCACAGAGACAGCTATTGTTAAGGTCACCAACGACCTATTTACAGCTAAATCAAAAGGCCACTACTCTCTGCTTATCCTCCTTGATCTGTCCGCAGCCTTTGACACTGTTGACCACCCTCTTTTGCTCCAAACCCTCCAATCCTTCGGCATCTGTGACACAGCCCTTTTGTGGCTCTCTTCCTACCTGTCAAACCGTACCTTCAGTGTAGCCTTCTCTGGGGCCTCCTCTGCCCCGTCACCACTTTCTGTCAGAGTACCGCAAGGCTCTGTCCTCGGTCCCCTTCTCTTCTCAATCTATACGTCATCACTAGGTTCCCTTATTAAGTCCCATGGTTTCCAATATCATTTGTATGCCGATGACACCCAAATCTACTTCTCTGCACCAGAACTATCTCCTTCCTTGCTAACCCGTGTCACTAACTGTCTTTCTCACATCTCTTCCTGGATGTCCTCTCACTACCTCAAGCTAAATCTCTCCAAAACTGAGCTCCTCATTTTCCCCCCTTCTTCCAAAATCTCCACCCCCAATATCTCTATAACTGTCGACAACTCCATCATTACCCCTACCCCACATGCCCGATGTCTCGGGGTCACATTTGACTCAGATCTTTCCTTCACTCCTCACATTCAGTCCTTGGCTACAGCCTGCCGCTTCCACCTTAAAAACATCTCTAAAATTAGACACTTCCTTACACAAGACACAACTAAGATTTTAATCCACTCTCTCATTCTTTCCCGCCTTGATTACTGCAACTCTGTCCTCTCTGGTCTCCCCACCTGCCGCCTAGCTCCTTTACAATCCATAATGAATGCCTCTGCCAGACTCATCTTCCTTACACGTCGCTCTTCATCTGCTGCGCCTCTCTGCCAATCCCTTCACTGGCTTCCTCTTGCCTCTAGGATCAAACACAAAACTCTCACTCTTACATACAAAGCCCTCAACTGCACTGCTCCCCCCTACATCTCAGACCTTGTCTCCAGATACTCTCCCTCCCGTCCCCTTTGCTCTGCTCATGACCTCCTACTCTCCTCCTCTCTTGTCACCTCATCACACTCCCGTTTACAGGACTTCTCCAGACTGGCTCCCATCTTCTAGAACTCTCTGCCTCGCTCCACAAGACTCTCTTCTAGTTTTAAAAGCTTCAAGTGCTCCCTAAAGACTCTACTGTTCAGGGACGCATACAACCTACGCTGACCTTTCCTATTACCAGTTCCTCTCCTCCACTGCAATCCCCTGAACCCTCTTAGCATGTAAGCCTAAGAGTCCAGCTGTTTGTAGATCACCTTCTTAAGAGCTGACTACAACAGTGCAACTCTTGGCAGGGCCCTCTACCCTATAATTGTTTTCTTGTACTCCCCTTTGTTTATAGCGCTGCGGAATCTGTTGGCGCTCTACAAATAACCGATAATAAATAAATAAATAAAGATATATCATCCTTAAGGGGTCACTATGTGGCACACTGGTCACACTTGCTAATATATATTGCCCCAATCAAGCTCAACACCTTTTTCTCCAGAAAATAACACATAAAGTGTTGGAAGTGCAATGTGGCCTTTTGTTTATGGGAGGTGACCTGAACGCATCATTAAACCCAGCATTAGACACTTCGAACGGCCTCTCCAGTGTCCCCCATAGAAACCTTAAACGGATGATCTCCTCATTGAGAGATTTAGCATTACATGATATTTGGCGTGTACACCACCCTACCACAAAAAAATTTACATTCTATTCCCACCCACACAGGAAGTATTCAAGAATAGATTACTTACTTACAGACTCTGCAGGCCTTACCATAACGACAAGTAGTAACATTCACAATATCACATGGTCTGACCATGCGCCAATCAGTTGTACCATCCTATGGCCTGATGTGCCGATCACTCCCTATATTTGGAAGTTGGACGACACTTTATTAGAAGATAAGATCTTTAAGCTGGAGGTTGAAAGGGCCTTAGTGGAATACTTCCGTATACATGCGGATACTGAATCTCAAGATACAGTTATCTGGGAAGCCCACAAATGTACAATTCGAGGTCTCTTGATAAAACAAAAAGCTAGACTGATGAAACAAAGGAAAAACCAGTACCAGGCCCTGTTGTCTAGGGTGGACATCAATGAACGGGAGCACAAGTTGCACCCCACAGATGAGAAAATTCAGGGGGATTTAGCTTGTGCAAGGTCAGCCTTGCTCGAGTTCCTTCAAGTGGACTATCAAAAAAAAGCACTGTTTCTGAAACAGCGTTTCTTTGAACAAGGGGATAAGGCGGGTAGGTTGCTGGCCAGAGCAATCTCGCGTAAACGAACAAAACATTATGTGCACCGAATGGTGAACCGGGAGGGTGTTTCAAAGGAAGATGGGAAGTCAATAGCAGAAACCTTTGGTGTATACTATGAGTCCCTCTATAATATTCAACCACGGGCGGAGGAGGATGGTACGATCCTCCCTTTGTCTGATAAAGTGCAGAGGATAAAACATTACTTGCTGGAAGCAGACTTGCCCAAGCTCACAGATCAAGACTCTGAGGCTCTTGAGTCCCCAATTACGTTAGTAGAGATTAAACAAGCTATAAAGGACCTTACTGCAGGATAAAAGTCCGGGGCCGGACGGCTATGGAGCTAAATACTATAAGCTCTTTGTTGATATTCTGGCCCCAGAGATGTTGAAAATGTTCAATGCCTTGACGGAGACCCCACTTTTGCCCCATACCATGTTGGAGGCACACATAGCTGTTATCCCCAAGCCAGGGAAAGCAGAGGACAGACCGGAAAATTACCGTCCTATATCCCTACTAAATTCGGACATTAAGATTATGGCCAGGATCATTGCCAATCGTCTTAACAAGTCCCTCCCACAGCTAATGTCAACGGACCAGGTAGGATTTATTCCTGGACGTGAGGCTAGGGATAATACTATGAGAGTCATACAGTTAATCTCGTATGCCCATAATAATAAGATCCCAATGGCTTTGGTATCAACCGACACTGAAAAAGCGTTTGATTGGTCTTTCATGCAACAAACTTTGGTTAAATTCGGTTTTGGGCCCAAATTTATTAATAGAACTATGTCCCTGTACTCTGCGCCGAACGCGAAAGTTAGGGTGAATGGAACCCTATCTAACACCTTCACTATTAAAAATGGAACACGACAGGGCTGTCCCCTCTCTCCCCTCCTATTTGCCCTTACGATAGAAGTATTGGCTAGCAAAATCAGGGCACATCCACAAATAAAGGGAGTGTCTGTGGGGGGCACAGAACACAAACTCGTGATGTATGCGGACGACATACTCTTAACAATCACCGATCCCGTCCGGTCTCTTCAGGCCACCCTTGATGAATTCACAAAATTCGGTAGTGTGTCCAATTTCCTGCTCAACCCCTCCAAATCTGAGATCTTGAACATCTCCGTCCCTCATAGGGAATTCGAAGCTCTTAGCCGAGATTGCCCGATCAAAGTAGCACACCATACCTTAAGATATCTGGGTATCTCCATCACACCGAAAATAAATGACATAACAGAGATCAATTATAAGCGTATCAGGGATGAGGTGCTACGAGATCTGACAGATTGGAAGAATAAAACCATCTCATGGTTGGGTAGGGTGGGGGTGGTTAAAATGAATGTGCTGCCTAGGGTCCTCTACGTCCTCCAAACTATTCCTTTGGCATCAGCCTCACATTATCTGCACCAAATCCAGTCAGCCATGGAGTCATACATATGGAATGGCCGCAGGCCTAGGATAAGGAAAAAAACTACTTACATGCCTAGGGAGAGGGGGGGCATTGGAGTCCCTGATCTACGGATCTACCAAAGGTCTATATCACTCCAAAGAATAGTGGAATGGTGTCAAAACTCACCGCATAAGGCATGGATTCAATTGGATAATGCAATTTTACAGAGGGGTAACACGGGTACATTAGCGTGGATATCCTCTGCTAACAGACCAAATATAATTAAAAAATACCCACTACTGGACGAAGTGTTACTGGGGTGGGATGGATTAATTAATAAAGACGCCGGATTGTCCTCCCCCGTCACTCCAATATGGGAGAACCCTGATATGGGAGTAGAAACAGGGCCATATTTCCCAAATAAGGTATACAACCTAATGGACGCAGCAATGCTTAATATCCTTCATCAGGACAGGATGAAAGCTAGACCAGAGCTGATCGAATGGGATGGTGCGCTTTTTTCATCTTGGTTTAGAGAGGCACAAGTTAGACACTACTTTAATACACATAAGAACAGGAAAGCCCTAACCAGAGGCAGAACGCCTTTTGAGATGCTTTGTACCATGTCACACACCCCAACACACCTGATTTCACAGATTTATAAAATTTTAGTCCTGGGTAGCAAGACCCCCCTACCATCTTACACACAGGCCTGGCAGGAAGACCTGAGACAGGAAATTTCTGACAAAGAGTGGTTAAAGATATTTGAGAGGGCGAGGAAGGCTTCGGTTTCAGCCAAAATTCAGGAATCACATTATAAATTATTAAACAGATGGTATCTCACCCCTCAAAGACTCAAAAAAATATATCCACAGACTGGTGGGGGATGCTGGAGAGGATGTGGTGAGGAGGGTACCCTCATTCATATCTGGTGGTCATGCCCATTTATAAAAAATTACTGGGAGACGACCCTGGGGGAAATGAGCAGAATACTGGGTGTAATTATCCCCCCAAGCCCCAACTATTTAATATATAACCACCTGCCCAAGGTTATAGGAGAGGATAGGTATCTGCTTCTCCTCTTAATGTTGAATGCTGCAAAGGGTCTCATCCCTTTATACTGGAAAAAACAAAATATCCCGAATATGTTGGAGTGGAAGACTAAAGTGGGAGAGCTACTGAGGTTAGAGAGGTATCATTACTTAAGAATTGGTAAGCTCTGTACTCACGAAATTATGCTACTGACCTGGGAGGGCCGTGGAATTTGATTCAGCAGACAGCGGTTGGGTAGTGCATATCAACTACCCCCACCTTTTTTTTTTTCTCTTTTCCCTCTTTCCCCTCCGCCCCTTTCTTTATTCTTTATTCACTTGACTCTTCACACTTCCTCCCTACTCTTTTACTAATTTTCCAATCTGGTTGACTTTTTCCTTCTGCATCTGCAGAAGAGCTAATATCAGGTGTCCAGATACTCTCGGCAATGTAATGAGTAAAAGCCGAGGGTCTGCTAAATGTTACCTTTCCTATAATGCCTGATAACATTTGTTTCTTTCAAAGTTTATCGTTTAAATCTTAGAAAAGTTATTTATATGTATAGGAAAAGATTCAACGCTAATCACATAGCAGTACACTATCAAAGAAACGATATAAAAAAAAAGAAGATAAGCTAAAAATAATGTGTATAATTGTAAATGATACTATGTCATAATGGCTTTCATGTGCATGTATACATTGTCAAATCTTTTACCAATAAAGCTTTATTTTGAAGAAAAAAAAAATGTTTTATAAGGGTTAAAAGGGATATGGTATATGTTGGATAGAAGGAGGCTCGCAATCTGGTACGCAACCTCTGTATAACAACATTAGGTTCCCTGTAGGGTGTAAAGCCTCTTTATAACACTATAAATTATGCCAAACCCAAAGCGAATACTAAAAGGAAAATACTCACTGGGAATCAGATCCATATTTCAGCAGGTTTACTGTGATATTAAAATCAAATTACAGCTCATTTTTGAAGTAGTACACATTTATTCAGACATCTTAACGCGTTTCAACAATACTAAGTCCTCTTTCTCAAGAGCAGAAAAAAAATCATGAAAGAGTGAGATAAACTGCCGGCATTAAAAGTTTACTTTTAGTGCGATTAGCGTTTGAGCAAAAGTAAAAGTTAGTGCACCACTAGAACTATGTGTGTCCATTTTATTTGCTTGGTTACATATTTTAAAATATTTTTTAACCTGAAAAGTAATTTATTTCTTCACAACCTGCATCCCAGTAAGCTGTTCTCAGCTGTCAAAATGCTGTTTTACAGTTCTAAAGTCATTAAATCTTAGAATGTTGCTCATAGTTTGTTTAGTGATAAAAACAGTAATTTCCTCCCCTAGTTTCATAGTTATAAAACACTTTTGTATTTCCAATAAGACATTGATACCTGGGATATGAACCGAGAGATAAAACATCTCTGCGCAATCAATCTTCACAAAACAAAATAACTTCCAACGTCAATACATCCTTTTCTTTTGTTAAAAAAGTGATCATATCTTACTAGTGCAAATTACAGGAATACAAGCTGTTCTGTAGATGCAGACAGATAGAATACTGAATTTATTAAATGTACAACTTTGTTTTATGCAGAAAGAAAGAGAAGGGTTCTACCAGGATTGAACAGCAACTCAGTAGCTTGTTCTATGGAGAGTTACCACCTAGGAGCACCCCAACGGTGCTTTTCACAGAGGAGAACTTTCCTGAATTAGAGCAGTTTGATCCAAAAGCCTCATCTGCTCTGCTAACTCAAATACTCAAACTGACTCAAATAGGGACACAATGAAAGGGATAGAAAAGTAAACAAACTTGCATGATTCAGATCGAGCATGTAATTTTAAGACACTTTTAAATGCACTTCTATTTTCAGATGTTCTTTATTCTCTTGGTATTCCTTGTTGAAAATGAATTTGCACATATCCTACACTAGTGGGAGCTAGCTGCTGATTGGTGCCTGCAGGCCCTGCACACAGTTGTCTCTTGTGATTGGCTAACTAGATGTGCTCAGCTAGCTACCAATAGTGTTCCTTCAGCAAAGGATAACAAGAGAATGAAGCAAATTTGAAAATTAAAGTAAATTGGAAAGTTGTTTAAAATTGTATATTCTATCCAAATCATGAAAGAAAATGCAATTAGCATTAAGTGAGCTTCTATAGCACTCACAATGACTGGCTTGTGAAGTCTAAAGTATCAACTTCCAATCTCACAGAAATTGGAAAGCTCACTGAAAAATGAGACAAAATAAATCATGGAAGTATATTAGAATGTTTCTTCAACTACAATCTCAATCTATTTCACATATCTTTAAAACCATAACAACTGGCTGATCTTGACCAATGGATGTGGACACCCTTAATGCATATGTATCACTATACATTATGTACAATTTAGTTATGTATATTCTCTGTGATGCGTGGTGTAAAAGAATAAGTCATGGTTAATCAGATTTTATTTAGTTGATCTTATTTACATCTCATTCTTCCTTGCTATGATATCCAAACTCTTATCCAAACTCTGGGTTAGAAGGAACAAATAAAATATATGCATGAATTGTAACTATAAAAATCAACTTAATACTGGCACAAATTGACATAAATAAAATTTATAGTGGTATAAATAAATCACACAAAACAAAAAAACAGCAATATGTAATCGAGAAAAATTTAAATTACTATTAAAATAGCTAAAATAGATTTTAACATTTAAAATATGACCTCTTCTTTGCAATACGTGACACTTTCAGGAACTTACATTTTATTGCCCTAGTGCATACATAAAGCTTACCCCTTGCTTCCTTAAATGTTTATCCTTCAGTGCCATTAAGAGGAAGTCTGTTCTCCGCCAAACACAACATTCTATATAGCCGTGCGCAATCTGGCTGACATCAGCAACACACAAAATCCATGAGCTGATGTAAACAGTAATTAAAGCCAGCTATTTATTTATTCCATATAAAACAATGGTACTGCAGTGAAAATAGAGCAATGTATTTTGCACTTCATTGCTTCTTTTTCTAGTTAATGTTGGTTCCCTATTGGAAGAGGATCTACTTTTCTGATTCAATGCAAAAATGATAAATAAAGAGAAATAATTTTATGTCAGTGATGAAAAGGCCTTACATTAGCGGAATAATGGGGAAATGTCAGGCACCAAAATATATATGCACCTGGGATATACATATGACAACATAAAGGGACAATGCACACCACTGGAGACACAATCTGATAATGCAACATGGATGGATGGTCAAACTCCAACCCACCCGTGAGAATGAGAAAACATATGCATTTTCCTTATGGTGAAAAAATTTATTTATAGAAACACCCAAAATCATAAGGTAACATATTATGTGCCAGATTATGTGGCATGTTATTTAATGCTTTTGATTGTGTGTGTGCTGTATGAGAGTGTGTGTGGTGTGTGTGTTATATGAGAGTGTGTGTGTGCTGTATGAGAGTGTGTGTGGTGAGTGTGTTGTATGAGAGTGTGTGTTGTGAGTGTGTTGTATGAGAGTGTGTGTTGTGAGTGTGCTGTATGAGAGTGTAAGTGCTGTGTGTGCTGTATGAGAGTGTGTGGTGTGTGTTGTATGAGAGTGTGTGTGTTGTATGAGAATGTGTGTGCTGTATGAGAGTGTGTGGTATGTGTGTTGTATGAGTGTGTGTGTGTGTTGTATGAGTGTGCGTGTGTGTTGTATGAGAGTGTGTATAGTGTCTGTGTTGTATGAGAGTGTGTGTGGCGAGTGTGCTGTATGAGAGTGTGTGTGGTGAGTGTGTTGTATGAGAATGTGTGTGGTGAGTGTGTTGTATGAGAGTGTGTATGTGTTGTATGAGAGTGTGTGTGTGTGTGTTGTATGAGAGTGTGTGTTGTGTTTGTGCTGTATGAGAGTGTGTGTGGTGTATAAGAGTGTGCGTGGTGTGTGTGCTGTATGAGAGTGTGTGTTGTGTGTGTGCTATATGAGAGTGTGTGTTGTGTGTGTGCTGTATGAGAGTGTGTGTGGTGTGTGTGTTGTATGAGAGTGTGCGTGGTGTGTGTGTTGTATGAGAGTGTGCATGGTGTGTGTGTTGTATGAGAGTGTGTGTGGTATGTGTGCTGCATGAGTGTGTGTGGTGAGTGTGTTGTATGAGAGTGTGTGTATGTTGTTTGAGAGTGTGTGTTGTGTGTGTGCTGTATGAGAGTGTGTGTGGTGTGTGTGTTGTATGAGAGTGTGTGTGTTGTATGAGAGTGTGTGTGGTGCATGTGTTGTATGAGAGTTTGTGTGTGTGCTATATGAGAGTGTGTGTTGTGTGTGTGTTGTATGAGAGTGTGTGTGTTGTATGAGAGTGTGTCTGTGTGCTGTATGAGAGTGTATGTGGTGTGTGTGTGCTGTATGAGTGTGTGTTCTATGAGAGTGTGTGTTCTGTATGACAGTGTGTGATGTGTGTGTGTGTGTGCTGTATGAGAGTGTGTGTTGTGTGTGTGCTGTATGAGAGTGTGTGTTGTGTGTGTGTTGTATGAGTGTATGTGTGGTGTGTGTGCTGTATAAGAGTATGTGTATGAGTGTGCTGTATGAGAGTGTGTGTGTGTGCTGTATGAGAGTGTGTGTTGTGCATGTGTTGTATAAGAGTGTGTGTGTGTGTGCTATATGAGAGTGTGTGTTGTGTGTGTGCTGTATGAGAGTGTGTGTGTTGTATGAGAGTGTGTCTGTGTGCTGTATGAGAGTGTATGTGGTGTGTGTGTGCTGTATGACAGTGTGTGATGTGTGTGTGTGCTGTATGAGAGTGTGTGGTGTGTGTGCTGTATGAGTGTGTGTGTGTGTGTGTGTGCTGTATGAGAGTGTGTGTTGAGTGTGTGTATGAGTGTGCTGTATGAGAATGTGTGTGTGTGCTGTATGAGAGTGTGTGTGTGTGCTGTATGAGAGTGTGTGTTGTGTGTGTGTTGTATGAGAGTGTGTGTGGTGTGTGTGCTGTATGAGAGTGTGTGTGTGCTGTATGAGAGTGTGTGTTGTGTGTGTGCTGTATGAGAGTGTGTGTTCTGTATGAGAGTGTGCTGTGTGTGTGCTGTATGAGCGTGTGTGTTGTGTGTATGCTGTATGAGAGTGTGTGTGGTGTGTATGTTGTTTGAGATTATGTATTATTAAGGTACACATACATTTTAGTTACTTAGCAAAAAATTGCAGATATCTTCTTGTATAATACTTCAGAAATTTTCAGACCAAAAATAAAAATAGGGTTGTGAAGTTATGTGGTATCAGTGCACTGGGTCTTGGGGGGGGAAAGTTTGAAGAACCCTATCCAAGATGATGTTTTCCTGCCTATTCAATAATGCTCATTGAATCTTTTTTTCTTTTTAACAGACTGCATGGCATGTAGAGGAATAAGAAGAGAGGGAAATTAATAAGCTAACTACCACATGGCATAACAGTACATTATAGTTATAATTGTAAGCTGTGAACATTACACTACTATAATACGTTCATAGTATAACGTGGACTTGAAAATAGCTATGTAGAGTTGTCTATATCATTTTCCAGGTTGTCCTAAACTTAGCTGTCAATGATACTCAGAAAAGCTAAAATTTGTAAAGCGTACTTAATTACTTACCTTCTGCAAAAGGTCAATCTCCTGCTGCTTTGCATTAAGGACGGCCAAGGCTTGCTCATGCTCCAATTCCAACTGTTGCCGCCGTTCAGCAGCCTCTCGCATATGCTGTCGGGTAGGACAAAAAACTGTCATATTCTTATAACACAGAAATCCATAAGCACTACACAGAAGTACCCTTTTCAATCCACAATAAACATGACCTTCAACTCATCAACATTTAAATATTCTGTCCTGCTCCGGTAAGCAGAAGGATGCCTGCGTTTAAAGCCATGTCACAGAAAGACAATAGTAAGTTTACCATAGTCCATACTTAAACAGGGGCGAAACTACCATTGGTGCAGCAGTTGCAGTGGCAGCAGGACACAAGTACTGGTGAGTTTACAGCAGCCAGTCAATGCATATGCGTGTGCCCATGTAGTCTTTATATGTGTATATATTCTGACTTCATTATACAGCACAGTGTGCTCACTGCCGGTGTATAAATACTCTGTATTATTATAAAGTGCAGAATGTTCATTAACAGTGTATGTGTATATATATATATATATATATATATATACTCATACACACACATATATATATATATATATACACACATACACACACATAATATGTTTATACTCAAAATCATTATATAGAGAAGTATGTTTATTACTACTATTGCTTATTACTGAGTTACTTTCGGGAAGAGGTCCCTCTGTTGAAAGGTCCGCTACTGTTATACTACTTTGTGTGTATACTCAAAACATTTATTTTTATGAACAAGATTTAAGGGGCATTCCAGTCAAAATTCAAATGCACATAGATGAGATATCTTTGAATAGGAATATTTGCAATATACAGTACATGCATCGGCAAAAATGCTTCTAGCAATAGGTATCACTGTTTAAGTGTTAACATTTTTCTCTGCACGTGCATGTGAACCATAGCTGGATATTTTCAGTGCACCAGCATTTTAAATACAGCAGCTGCTCTGAGCATTAGTGGGGCTTGTATCATCAAATAACAAATTGAGTCATTACCATACGGTATAAGCATCTTAGACTCTCTGAGCCAGTGCTGATGCACAGTGTATACTTAAAGTGAAGGTAAACTTTGATGAATGAAAAATACTATTAAAAACAGGGGCACTTTCATTCATCAAAGTTTACAAAGTAGCCATTTTGTTTATAAACTTACCTTTCTTCTCTTCACAGCTTCCCCCGCACGGAGATCCTCTACAGTCTGTGCGTGTTTGTGTGTGTGTCTATAAAACAATATTAATTGTTTGGGGGTGGAAGTCTTGGTGAGTTCCCACCCTTTTTTTGTAGGACTTGACCAGTGCTTCACACGTCAGCAATGACTAACCCGACTACCTCCAATCACGACTTTCCCCCCAGGGGAATCATTGCCTGAGGCCATGCTGTGATTGGAGGAAGTCGGATTAGTCATTGCTGACGCGTGAAAAGAGGATCTCCTGGCGGGGGAAGCTGCTCCGGCTGTGAAGAGAAGAAAGGTAAGTTTATAAACAAAATGGCTGCTTTGTAAACTTTGATGAATGAAAGTGCCCCTGTTTGTAATAGTATTTTTAAAAACCGGGCTTTCATTCATCAAAGTTTACCTTCACTTTAAATACACGTTTGAAACAGCTATAATTTTTATGACACATTTTTGCTAATACATGTATATTACAAAAATGCTTCTATTCAAATCTGAAATGCATCTGTGTGGTTTTTTTTTTCTTTATAAAAGCTTTATTGGTTGAACGTGCTCATGAATACATAAACAAAAAAACATTAGGTCATACAGCCATTTCAAAAACAATTAGTATCGCCAAGTCTGTTGAAATGCTAACTGCATCATACAATATATAACGTACATTCAACGGTCTTGAGAGGATAAAAAAGAAAATAAAGAGCATTTAAAGCATAACGAAAACAAAAAAAAAAAAAAAAAAATATGGACAGAATTAAGTCATTCTTCAGAGGGTGCTATACAATCAACGTTTAGCATATCAATATTATATATTAACAATAGGCTTTCCTATTGAGTCAACTGCGTCTGCAATTTTCAGTGATTTGAATAGCATACGCCTGCTCCCTACTTCATAGAACAGGAGTAATTATATGACTCAGTTAACTCAGTGATCTATAGGTCATGTAAGCAGGCTAGAAAGGAGAAAGAAAAAAAAGAGAAGAAAAAAAAAAAAAAAAAAAAGGGGAAAGAAGAAATAAGGAAGAGAAGGGTGTTGGGAGGAGGGCCGGGAAGGAAGAGAAAAAAAAAAAAAACGGGGGGGGGGGGAGGAGGGGGGAAAGAGGAAAGGTACGAGGAGGGCACACCATGTGAGGCCTGGGTCAAGGAAGTATGGGATCCCGTGGAATTCCAATATCTAAATCGATTTGCCTTCCCAAATTAGTGTCATGTATTCATGTGTAGTGAGTTTTCCTATTTTGAGGTAATGGTATCTCTCAAGGCTAAGTAAATCTTTAACTCCTTCCCTCCATTCCTCTACGTTTGGAGCCTGAAGTGATTTCCAGTGCTTCGGGATCAAACCTTTAGCACAGTTCAACATCAGAATTAATAATCTCATTTTGGCTTCTTCTTTTATTTTGGGTAGATTGTGAAACAACAGATAGTGTGGCTCAGGGGGTATGATAACTGATAGGATTCTGCTAAATTCAAGGAACATGTTCTCCCAGAAGGGGCGTATCTGTGGGCATGTCCACCATATGTGCATAAGAGTGCCCTCCTCTCCGCAGCCCCTCCAGCACTCCCCTCCAAGATGCGGATAAATCTTTCGAAGTCTCTGAGGTGTAAGATACCATATGCTCATAAACTTATAGTGAATTTCTTGCAAGCGGGCAGAGACCGATGCCTTTCTTGCTTTGTCAAAAATCGTTAACCAGTTCTGTGTCTCAATTCTGATACCCAGGTCCTTCTGCCATGTTTCAACATAGGAAGGCAGGGTATTATCGTCTCTCACCAGCAGCAGTTTGTATAGGCGCGATATCAAGTGATCAGGTACCACCCTAGTGGTGCAGAGCACCTCAAAGGGTGTTTTGCTTCTGGACAGCAGTGTTTTGTCCTGCAGGCTATTAAAATAGTGATGAAACTGTGCAGTCCGGAACCAGGACGAGAACGTCCAGTTGTCCCATTCAGCCAGCTCTTGTTGTGTCTTAATCTTTCCATCAAGTATGGTATTCGAGATAGCTGCTTCGGCTAGAGAATAGGCTAAGCTCCGATTATATGGTTTATGAGTAAGGCCATTATCTGGATTCTCCCAGACCAGCGTCACTGGGGCGTCAATTGTCGAGAGCTTCTTGTCTGTTTTCAGAAGCACATCCCACAGTCGGAAGACATCCTCCATTAGTGGATATTGTTGCATCTGTTTAGGATGCTGCTGTGCTGAGACCCATGCAAGGGAGCCAACATTGCCTCGCCTCGTGATATCTCCATCCAGTCTTATCCAGATTTTATTAGGGGAGTTATGGCACCACTCTACAAGGCGCTGAAGGCCTATTGCTTTGCGGTAGACGAGGAGCTGAGGGACACCAAGACCTCCCCTATCTCTAGGAAGATACATCGTGTTCCTGTTTACTCTTGGTTTAATACCACCCCAGATGTACGCCTCTATCTCGGATTGCATCTGGTGCACGAGATGTGAGGCAGCTGAAAGAGGCACAGTCTGCATGATGTATAGAATCCTGGGCAGAACATTCATCTTGACGACGTGTATTCGCCCCACCCAGGAGATATTTTTATTTTTCCAAGTTGCAAGATCTTGGGTTATATCTTCCCTGATCTTTTTGTAGTTTATTTCTACAATCTCTTTTATGGACGGGGCCAGAACTATCCCGAGATATTTAAGCCTGCCAGGTGAAATACGGAGTGAGCATTGAGCACGCAGTGCCTCTATCGTCTCCTTAGGTTCCGTGACATTAAGGATCTCCGATTTTGTTGGATTAAGTAGGAAGTCCGAGACTTTGCCATATGCCTCAAACTCCATAAGTGAAGCTTGCAAGGAGGATTTAGTGTTGGTTAGCGTTAGTAGAACATCATCTGCATACAATGCAATTTTATGTTCTAGATCTCCAATTTTTATACCCTCAATATCAGCATTACTTCTGATCCTGCAAGCCAGGACCTCGATGACCAAGGCAAACAGGAGGGGGGACAAGGGGCATCCCTGCCTAGTGCCATTAGTAATCTTAAAGGGCGCGGAAAGCATACCATTAACCCGAACTCGCGCTGTGGGAGCTGAGTATAAGGAAAGCACGCTGTTCAGAAACTTAGGGCCAAAGCCCAACTTCCCCAGGGTAAGCCGCATGAATCTCCAATTAACCCGGTCGAAAGCCTTCTCCGCATCCGTTGACACTAATGCCAACGGTGCGGAGGTAGCCTGGGCATGTGAGATCAGTTGTATGATTCTCAGTGTGTTATCGCGGGCCTCCCTCGCTGGAATAAAACCAGTCTGGTCTGGTGATACTAACCTAGGCAAGTAGCGCTTAAGATGGTTCGCCACGACCTTAGCTAAAATCTTAACATCTGAGTTAAGGAGAGATATTGGTCTGTAGCTTCCTGGCAAATCTGCTGGTTTGCCTGGTTTCAGAATAACTGTGATAAATGCCTCCAGCATCGACTTGGGTAGAGTAGGCTCTTCCGTCAATAGACTGAATATGTGAAGTAAGTGTGGGACCAGTACATCTGAAAAGATTTTATAGTACTGAATGCCGAATCCGTCTGGGCCGGGGCTCTTGCCAGTGGGGAGGTCCTTAATTGCTAAAATAATCTCTTCCCTCCCAAAGGGAGCGTCAAGTAACTCTCTTTCATCTTGGGTTAGGCTCGGCATATCGACCTCTGCAAGGTAGTCTAGAATGGCTCTCTCCGAGCCAGGATCCTCTGCGTTTATGTCCCGATCTGGACCCCCTGGGTGGATATTATATAGAGTTTCATAAAACTCCTTGAATCCGTTTGTGATTGATTGTCCATCCTTACATCTGTCTCCCCCCCTGTCTACCAGTTCGTAAACGTAAGACTTCAGCCGTTGGCGCGTAAGTGCTCGCGCCAAGAGCCTTCCCGCCTTATTGCTCTGCTCAAAGAAGCGCTGTCTAAGTTTTAGGGCTTTTTCTTGTTGCTCTCGCTGTAAATATTGTAGTAGGTCCGTTCTGGCAGCCACTAATCCCTTTTTAAGGGTATCATTTAAAGGTGAATCTTTGTGCGCCTGTTCGGCCCGGGAAACCCCCAAAAGGAGCTTGTCATATTGTTCTTTTTTCACCCTATTCAGAGCAGCCTTACGTTTGATCAGAAGGCCCCTGACCACACACTTGTGGGCCTCCCACACAGTAGTAGGACTCAAATGGTCCACAGAGTTCAGGCGAAAATATTCATTTATGTTGTTCTGTAGTTCTTGTTTATAAATGGGGTCAGCAAGGAGGGAGTCCTCCAATCTCCAAACAAATGGAGTCAACGGGGTATCTGGCCAGTCTATAGAGCATCTGACCGGTGCATGGTCTGACCAAGTGATCGAGCCAATGCTGCTGCTGGTTGTCAACGAAAGCCCTACCGAGTCAGTAAAGAAATAGTCGATTCTAGTATATTTCCCATGTGGGTGGGAGTAAAAGGTATAGTTTCTTGTCGTAGGATGCAGTGTACGCCAAACATCATGTACAACCATTTCTTTAAGTGTTTTAGTGAGATGTTTGAGTGTTTTAAGTGGAGTGCTGGAAAGGCCATCAGAGGTATCCAGTTCAGGGCAGATGGATACATTGAAGGCATCTGTGTGGTTTTTAGCTGGAATGTCCCTTTAATGCTTAGAGCAAAAAATACAAAATGTATATCCTAGTACAGGTTGAAAATCCTTTATCCAAACTACTTGGAATGGAAAAAGGTTTGAATTTTGGGATAGTTTGAATTTTTGCATCTTTAAAATGGGACAGTTGGAGAGGCAATATTTACGTCATAATACAGCTTATACATTTAAACTAAAGAAAGTTTTATATCATTTTTAATACTTGTGTATATTTAGTACCATCAGAAAAATAGTACAGTACTGTAATAAGAAATGTAACATTTGTTGTTTTAATTAGACTATTTCATTTTAGAACACAAAAAACAAACATACTAAAGATGGAGGCAGAGAACACTGACTTATAAGAAGAGAAAACAGTAATTTTTGATAAATAAATATATATATATTTTTAAATATTAATTAAAAAGTTTGGATTTCAGAATAAGTTTGGATTTTGCAATTCCGGATTTGGGAATATGTACCTGTATGTGTGTGTGTATATATATCCAATTTGAACATTGCAGCACTCTCACAAACTCCTGTAGACTCAGCTATTTTCAGACCAGGGTGCATCAAGGATATAATAAATGAAAGCAATAAATGCACTCTCTGGATTTAAAAGTTTCAAATAAGCTTTACTGTGTGACGTTCCGAGGCTTTCACCCCTTCCTCAGGCAAAAGAAATAGTGAACAGACACAATCTTTGTCCATTTCCCTGCAGCTCAGTTCATGAATTATGAGCTCTTAGAGAGGGCCACACTATGATTAGGCATTAATTAACTAAATAAATATAAACAGTATATACTATAGAATAGATACACATATGGTTATATCTATATACTATGACACATTTTATATTTGGTGTTATATTACTTTTGGTGTTGTATTAGATTGTATCTTTGTGTCATATTATGAAATAAGCATATGGCTAGAGGCTAATTAGCTGATGGATTGCAATGGGTACAGGCTCACAGGTGATTGGTGGTGCACTGGGGGGAGGGTCTTATCTATACCTTTATAATGTTTCATTGTTCACTATTTTTTGTCTGAGGAAGGGGTGAAAGCTTCGAACGTCACACAGTAAAGCTTATTTGAAACTTTTAAATCCAGAGACTGCATTTATTGCTTATATATATATATATATATATATATATATATATATATATATATATATATATATATATATATATATATATATATTTATTTATATATATAGTACATACATATATATATATATATATATATATATATACACATGCACACATATATATGGCTTTTTTGTGGAGGTACTCATCCACACGGTACCGCTACCACCACCTTCGCCACGTAATATTTGAAATCGCTATGTAAACACACACACAGTCCCGGACGAGTAAGAAATTGTATCGGACTAGTAAAAAACTGGACTTTTTCCAATCTTTAACATGATTCAGTATATATATATATATATATATATATATATATATATACACACACACACACAATATTTTCACTGAAATATCAGAAAAAGATGGCGATTATGTATTTTTAAACCAAGAAATATATATTAATTGAATTTGCTATTGGTTTATTAGTTTAAATGTGAATTTAGTCACAAGCACACCGTTTAAACTGCTAAACATCAAAATGTACAGAAGAGTATATCTGCAAGCAGGCAATGATGGGCTGAGATTTAAATCACAGTTGATTAAAGACATTAGCAGTACACATAATAACCAGCTGACACTTGATATTGGTGACAGGCATTGATTAAAACACTTATAAATCAGAGAAATACCATACATTTCAAGCATGACAAATGTCCTTCCTCTGTGCGTTGGACATCTGTAGTCTGACTTCCCACATAGTAACTGTCAGCAACTGGATCCTCATTTCTGCTAAATTGTTGTATAATTTATTGCAAAACTACACCAAATCAGTACCCTAATACTGATTTATGAAATGTATTTAGTGATGTTAAATATATGATTAGAAAAGGAGAGATGTAAACCTCATTCACCTGGTTTACAGTACAAATGGCAAACTCATTTTTAAAAAGTTGAAAAAGGCTGATTAAATATTTAAAATGTTAAACCAGCAGCATAATATATATAATATAGTTCATTGAAAAATGATAAGTTGCAAATAAAGCATTAAGGAAATAATAATGGGGAACATGCTAAATGAGCTCTCCCATCTAGTGTCATAGATGTATTTGTCTTCGAATGCTCCCATAAACAAAGTAGCAAAAATGAGGACAAACCTGGTACCCATGGCTGTACCTGGTACTTGTAGAAAGAACTCATCGAAAAACTGAAAATAATTATGTGTTAATATGTATTCTATCATTGTCAATAAAAAGTTGGTCTGTTTGGGGGCATATAGATATCCTCATTGAGATATTCTTCTATTGCTTGTAAGCCCAATTTGTGGGCGATATTAGAAGATAAAGAATATACATCCCAAAATATCCAACAGTAGTTGTCTTTGATAGTTTGGACAAAAGGTCTGTAGTAACCTTGATATATGATCTCAACTAAATGACATATTATTGTAAGAAATTGTTAATGTATGCTGATAATTTATTGGTCATACTATCTATACCCGCAATGATGGGCCTACCAGGGGTTCTTTTAGTTTTTTGTGAATTTTTGGGAGGTGGTAATAGAATGGAATGTTGGGGGTTTTGGGTATCAAATAAATCCTTTCTTTACCATTTAAAATCCCTTCTTTGGTACTTACATTGATTAATTTGATTAGTTGTTCTAAACATTCTCCAATAGGATCTCCTTTGACCTTCATATAGTATTCCTCATCTAGCAGGATCCTCCTTGCTTTCCTAACATAGTCAGTGTAATCTTGGATCACTATTCCACCCCCCTTGTCAGCCTGGCGGATGACGATATTCTCGTCACCCGCCAGGCCTTTAAGGACTCTTTCTTCATTGGGCCATAGATTGTTTGGTTCAAAAATTATTTTCAAACACTAGACTTTGAAATAGGTCCACATATGACACATCTTCCTTTCGGTGTTGAAATGTAGAAGGTGGTGCCAGATAACTGTGTATCACACCCTCAAATACATCTTCTACAATAGATTTGGGCTCTATATAAATTACTGGTGAGTTTATCTAGGATCCATACTATCTGTCAAGACAGGTGTCCCCTCTATCTTGTTGTGTCTCAGAGTTTTATTAGCAAAATATTTTTGTAGGGATAGCTTTCTCGTGAATTTAAATAAGACTCCATAAGACTAGCACTTAATGCCGGAGAAAACGGCATTTGTAAGCTGAGAAACGCTTTGCATTTGTGCTTTTGTATAAGTCACTTTTTAACTTTGCACAACTTTTATACCATTATTTTTAATTAAAAGCAGATTCGCTTTTGATAATAACTTTATTCTTTTTGTAGTCTTCTATTGCCGCATACAGTGAACTGGGACACTGTGATACCCCAGTGTCTCTCTCTCATATATATATATATATATATATATATATATATATATATATATATATATATATATATATATATATATATAGTTACATTTGGAAGTAAAGGGCACTCTCAGGGTTTTTTGAAGAAACAAAAAATGTTTTTACTTAGAGCCACAACAGTCATCAAGGACAAAGTCAATGTTTCGGCTCACAACAGAGCATTCTTCAGGACGAAAAAAATCTCAATTCGGCGCGTAGCCATGCTTATGGAGCATGGCTAGGCGCCGAATTGAGATTTTCTTTGTTGTTGTTGTTGTGACTTCTTTTGGCAAGATAATTTCATACTAATAATGCATGATCAGATATAATCCTCATATTAATGTGCAATTTTAGCCAAATTGTAACATATCAGAGAGTGCTTCAAGAGTAATTGTGTTAGTTCACCCCCAACATATTACACAGAAAGGCATTACATAGTTATGCCAGAAAATATTTTTAAAAAGTTCCTAACCTATATACATTATCCTAAGTTCCTAAAGTTATCTGCACTTAAAAACAATTAGTTACAGGTGCTATGTTGCACTTCATCACCCTCTGTCTATTTTTCCTCTATTTTGCTGATTTCTGTTCTGGACTGAACTTAACATATTAGGTGGGATCAGGTAACTACAGTAAGATCCTATTAGGAAATATGACTTAAAAGTTATGCACACAAGAACTTTTAGAACATAAGATCAGCCTGCTGTATACATATTTCTTATATATACATATAGGATATGCAATCCTAGCCACTCGCATATATATGATAGGTAATTCAGTCCTAATTATTTTGATCTGACACTCCAAAGTATATGGATGTATGTATATATTATTTGAGTGACAACCCATATTAGCCCTCTCCAGGTGACACTCCTGTGAGATTGTCACACTCTTTTGTCCCCCTTGGGTGTGTTGTTAGGGCATACCTCCGCCAAACCTGGCCCATGTACCTCATAGTAAATCAAATGCCAAGTCACTCATGTTATTGGACTTATACTACGGCCAGAAGTATTGTGAATAATGAGTGACTTTCCACAGTGTTGGGTTGCCCCAGCAGTGTATGAGTCTACTCAGGCTCCAAATACTAGTCTGCATTAGGTACTTGGAGCGCAGGATTGCCATACAAAGTTGGCAAACTGTCCACCTTCCCAATATGGACCCACAACCGCGGGAATAGCACCCCAGGTATGTATCATGCTCCTCAGCTATACCAGTAGTTTAAAATCTGGTACTGAGTTCAGACCCCCTGGGTGTATAGTACCCAGTCTATAGATCCACTGGGCTTGATAGATCAGCAATGCTTTGTTCCTGTCACCACCACTATAAAATTTAGGTATGTGGTCAATCAATACATAGCCTATCAATGATACTGGGTGTGACATTTCTGCGGAATGTTTCGCAACTGGTTGCTCTGATTCACCTCTCTCTCAAGCCTGACAAATTGCCAGCCTATAGTTTGCCATACATTCCCATAAAATCTCTTTTTTTTTTCAACATAGAAACTTGAACATGGGCAAAATAGCAGGTAAACTACATGTGTAGTGTTACAAGAGAGAGAGTGTCTGATGTTGAACAGCTTGTTGGTATGAGGATGGTTAAAGGTTTTCGTCACGATAAGCCCATTGCACGTTGTGCATCCTAGGCACTTGTATGAACCTTTAACGTTCTCCTTGGATCTTGTTATGTAGCTTTGTTTTGGGTCTGTTTAGACCAACAGATAACGTTTCAGATTTTGTGTAAAATTTAGTTTGGGGTCTGATGTTACAATCGGCCAGTGTAATCTCAAGATCTTGCCTGCATTTGTTGTGTTGGATGTGAAGGTGATTACCAGAATAAGTCTATCTTCATCTGTTACTTTGTCTTTCTGAATAATTAGATCATCTTGAGTGAGTTCCTGTGCTTCATCCAAGGTAGTGTTAACCACTTGCGGTAGATAGCCTGTTTGGAGGAATTTCTCTTTCACTCCTTCCAACTGGGAGACCCCTGCTGCCTTATCTGTGTTGTTCCTTATTGTCCTAATCATTTGCGATTTAACTATTCCTCTTAATAGTGCAGAGGGTGGCAGCTGTATGCCCTCAGGATGGAATTCCTATAAGTAGGCTTAATGTATAATGTAGTGCCCAGTGTGTTGTCGGATAGATATTGAGATCCAAGAAGTGTATCTGTTGTTCACTCATTGTCAGTTTAAATCTAGCTGTGGTCTATGTGTTATTAATTTAGTCAAACCAGTCAAGTAGTTTCTGCTGACCCCCATGCCAGATGAGGAAGACAGAATCTATAGATCTTCGGTAGAAGATAATAGATTTATCATTGATGCCCGAAAGATATCTATCCTCAAAATGGGACATAAATATGTACACATTTGATGGGGCCATATTCGTCCCTGTGATTTGGAGATAGAATCTTTGTTCGAATCAAAAATATTTTGTGTTCTAACAAAATTCAATGAGCATCAGCAAAAACTCAACAGGTGGTTCCCTATAGTCATGGTTATGTTTTAGGTGTTCTTTCACTGCTATGAATGATGGTATATAAGCTATTTATGTCAAGGGAGACTAGAAGGTCTCCTGTTAGAATCTGTACCCCTTTCAGCTGCCTAATAAGGTCATTAGTGTCCAAAATAAAAGAATGTATGTTTCTCACGATAGGTTGCAAAATCACATCCACATACTGAGCTACTGGTTGTGGAAATGACTGAACAGCTGAGACAATAATAGATGAAGATAGGTTCATTCTGGTGACCACCTTCACACCCAACACAACGAATGCAGGCAAGATCTTGAGATCACACTGGCCGATTGTAACATCAGACCTCAAACTAAATTTTACACAAAATCTGAAACCTATGATAGGGTACAAATGAGGGACAAACCTATGTGATCTGTTGGTCAAAACAGGCACAAAACAAAGCTACTAACAAGACCCAATGAGAACATTAAAGGTTCATACAAGTGGCTAGGATGCACAACGTGCAATGGGCTTATCGCAACAAAAACCATTTACCATCCTCATACCAACAAGCTGTTCACCACCAGACACTCTCTCTCTTGCAACACTACACACGTAGTTTACCTGCTATTTCGCCCATGTTCAAGAGGTAAATCAGAACAGCCATTTCCGAGACTTTGGGCAAAAATGTCACACCCAGTATCATTGATACGCTATGTATTGATTGACCACATACCTAAATTGGATAGTGGTAGTGACAGGAACAAAGCATTGTTGATCCGTGAAGCCCAGTGGATCTATAGACTGGGTACTATACACCCAGGGGGACTGAACTCTGTACTGGATTTTAAACTACTGGAATAGCTAAGGAGGGTGATACATACCTGGGGTGCTATTCACGGGGTTGTGGGTACATATTGGGAAGGTGGACGGTATGCCAACTTTGTATGGGAATCCTGCCCTCCGAGTACCTAATGCAGACAAATGTTTGAAGCCTGAGTAGCCTAATACACTGTAGGGGGAACCCAACACTGTGGAAAGTCACTCATTCACAATACTTCTGGCCGTAGTAAAAGTCAACTAACATGAGAGACTTGGCATTTGATTTACTGACTCAGGAGTCCAGGATGTGTATTACATACCGGGAGTGCATACCATTAAGCCAGTACTTCTAAAGGGTTGGGTGAGGTACATGGGCCAGGATTGGCGGAGGTACCCCCTAACAACACGCCCAAGGGGAACGAAAGAGTGAGAGGTCATCTGGAGAGGGCTAATATGGGTTGTCACTCAAATAATATGTACATACATCCATAAACCTTGGAGTGTCAGTTCAAAATAATTGGGACTGAATTACCTATCATATATATGTGAGCAGCTAGGATTGCATATCCTATATGTACTGTATATATAAGAAATATGTATACAGCAGGCTCATCTTATGTTCTAAAAGTTCTTGTGTGTATAACTTCTAAGCCATCTTTCCTAATAGGGTCTTACTGTAGTTACATGATCCCACCTAATATGTTAAGTCCGGTCCAGAATCTGCAAAATAGATAAAAAATAGATAAAGGATGATGAAGTGCAACATAGCCCCTGTAACTACTTGTTTTTAAGTGAAGATAACTTTAGGAACTTAGAATAACATTGTATATAGGTTAGGAACTAGTTAAAAATATTTTCTGGCATAACTATGTAATGCCTTTGTGTGTAACTGTCGGGTTTTTTCCCTCCTTCGTTTGCCATGTGCTGCTGGCAGCCATTTTACTCACCTCTCTTGATGACTCTGGTGCATACTGTGTGATGCTGCTCATTTACTGCACTTGCCTTTTATGGCCAGACTGTTGTTCATCATCAGTCTGAGACAGGATGCAGTCTCAGAATTGTGATGTCATCACTTATTATTTAAAGGGCCTCTGTTCAGTATGCTTTGCCCTTGTGTTGTCTCAGACCTGTTTGTGAGAGCTCCTGTGTATTACCTGGCTGTCTGACGTCCCTACTGGTTCCTGATCCCTGGCTTGTTCCTGACTCTGCTGTTCTCCTTGTTCCTGATTCCGGTTCGTCTGACTACTCGCTTTGGCTCCTGACTCGGTTTGTCTGACTATTCGCTTTAGCTCCTGACTCGTCTCGTCTGACTACCAGTTCTGGTTTTGATTCCTGGCTTGTTATTTGTTTTGTGGACTTTTTATTATTTTTTGCTATTAATAAAGGTGTTATTATTTTTGCACTTCTCGCCTCAGTCTGATTCCTGGCACCCTGACAGCAACATGTTGGAGGTGAAATGACACGATTAATCTTGAAGCGCTCTCTGATAGGTTACAATTTGGCTGAAATGGCACATTAATATGAGGATTATATCTGATCATGCACTATTAGTATAAAATTATGTTGTCAAAATCAGTCACAGCAACAGGTACACTACACCAAGACAGCGAAGTGTGCTGTGTATTCACCTGCCAAATGGTAAGCATGGTTACATGTAGTAGCTATATGCACAATATTTGATCACAATGAATCACAATCTTACTCAAATCTTAACTTTTCTGAGAGCATATCACTACGGAGATTAAGTGTAAAATTATGCTTCTATAAGCTGTAAAACAAACAATCACACTATAGATAACACAAGAGTAAAACCGAGCAAGCGAAGTGTGTGTATTTACTTGCCATATGGTAACCATAACTACAGACACTAGCTGTTTGTACAATATTTGAGCACCCCAAATGATGTGTTTTTTTATGTTCTTATCTCTCTGAGTTAGGCAATACTTCTAAGAGAGAAGGTCCTGTAGCACTGCCATTTTTTGCACATATTATGTGTATATATGAAATTTAGTTACAATGTTAAAATTTTCCATAATTTTGTTTATCTGGAAGTGATGCAGTTGCACTTCTGGTTTCACAAAATGGTGGAACGCAAACTCGCGTTCCAATACAGTTTTTTGGCACAACACTAACTAGAGGGGGGTAGGTAATGTATGTTTTGGAGTGATTATGAGCACTATACAGTATATATGTGTATTGCACACACTGTTGTTATTCTGATGTAGAAGAGTTGATCTCCGAAAATGTTCATTCTTTGCATTCTTTGGAGGATATATATATATCTATATCTCTCTCTCTCTATATATATTTATATATATATATATATATATATATATCATACCTCATATGTGTCTGAGGGCTTTTATGTGAGTGTATTTCTGTATTTTTATACTTTATATTTAGTAAACAGTACACACTATGTCGAGTCTCTGTGCTTTCTTTTCAGACGACTTGCTGATTCCATACTGAGTATTAATACAGTATGTGGAAATTCTTCTTACTACAAGAGGTGATGAACTGCTCCCTCTCCATTTGGGATTGACATTACCTCATTCGATTGATGTCTTGTCTGAGTATTCTGTTTGCTTCCTGATTACCTTTCCTTTATATAAGAATTTCGCCTTTACTTACGAACTGATTGCATATGTATTCAATTTGTGCATTCTCCATTTGTTGCATTGTACTACAGGATTTAAGATGCACACTGTGTTTTTACCTTGTATGTATATAATATATATGTACAGTATATATATATATATATATATATATATATATATATATATATATATATATATATATATATATATATATATATACATACATACATATATATATATATATATATATATATATATATATACATACATACATACACACACAGTGCCAAAACCCCAATGTGTTTAAATAAATTCTTATTTCTTAAAGACTTATATGTAGTTTTGTGTTCTGTTTTACTAAACAGGTCATGTATGAAAATGTTTTATATACACACACATTTAGGACCCATATGACATAGCCCATTCTGGTAGTCAAGTGGTTAAAGTCTTTACTTTACTTGAGAACTTTGCATTGAAATGGGAGGCCTACAGTTACATGGGAGGGGAAAAAGCTTACGTGACTCATTATCATTTGTTTCAATAACATTTTATTATCAGAAAGTCCTTCCTGAGCAGCCTGCAACAGCTGCATCGTGATTACCACTCTAAGGCATCACCAAGGCAACCAGAGAGCATAGGTAATGAGAAATATACCTGTAGCTTATATCATGATCTTGCAGCAATGCAATTACTTATTGACTTTATTCATTTTCAACAGGAGATCAAGCTATTAATGTGCAGCAAATCTCTACAAGTCATTAACTCTTGACTTATACAGGGAGTGCAGAATTATTAGGCAAGTTGTATTTTTGAGGATTAATTTTATTATTGAACAACAACCATGTTCTCAATGAACCCAAAAAACTCATTAATATCAAAGCTGAATATTTTTGGAAGTAGTTTTTAGTTTGTTTTTATTTTTAGCTATTTTAGGGGGATATCTGTGTGTGCAGGTGACTATTACTGTGCATAATTATTAGGCAACTTAACAAAAAACAAATATATACCCATTTCAATTATTTATTTTTACCAGTGAAACCAATATAACATCTCAACATTCACAAATATACATTTCTGACATTCAAAAACAAAACAAAAACAAATCAGTGACCAATATAGCCACCTTTCTTTGCAAGGACACTCAAAAGCCTGCCATCCATGGATTCTGTCAGTGTTTTGATCTGTTCACCATCAACATTGCATGCAGCAGCAACCACAGCCTCCCAGACACTGTTCAGAGAGGTGTACTGTTTTCCCTCCTTGTAAATCTCACATTTGATGATGGACCACAGGTCTTGCGACCCTGTTGACTATTTTGAATGAAACGCTTGATTGTTCGATGATCACGCTTCAGAAGCTTTGCAATTTTAAGAGTGCTGCATCCCTCTGCAAGATATCTCACTATTTTTGACTTTTCTGAGCCTGTCAAGTCCTTCTTTTGACCCATTTTGCCAAAGGAAAGGAAGTTGCCTAATAATTATGCACACCTGATATAGGGTGTTGATGTCATTAGACCACACCCCTTCTCATTACAGAGATGCACATCACCTAATATGCTTAATTGGTAGTAGGCTTTCGAGCCCATACAGCTTGGAGTAAGACAACATGCATAAAGAGGATGATGTGGTCAAAATACTAATTTGCCTAATAATTCTGCACTCCCTGTATATGTGTGTTTTCTTCACTAGATTCATGTTATTTATAATGATTATTATTCATAAAAAGAGACAATATAAATCATACATTTTAACAGCAGTGTAATTCTTCATGGATTTATGCAGAGAGAATGTAATGAAAGCACCACTAACGCGATGGGTGAGATTACATATACGGCATAAGTTTCAGTGCAACTGCTGAAACCCCCGTCGCCCGTAAGTTCACTTCGTACATCGGGTGAATCACATAAACCAAGCCGGCAGATCATATACTGCCGTAAGTTGATATACTAGCGAGGTTCATAAATGTTCATAAATACACATTTCGGCGGCGTGGTCAACCAACATGGAGGTCCTTTTCATGTGATTGTCCACCGCAGACTTAAGATTGAATGCAAGGTACCCCTTTTATATAGGGGTACCTTGCATTCCTATTGGCTGAAAAAATCAAATCAGCCAATAGGGTGAGAGCTGCTTACATCATATTGGCTATTCAAATCAACCAAAAGGATGTAAGCAGCTCTCATCCTATTGGCTGATTTGAAATGTTCAGCCATTAGGAATGCAAGGGACCCCTATATAAAAGTAGTACCTTGCATTCAATCCAATATAAAAGGGGTACCCTTGCATTTAATCTTTAGTGTGCGGCGGACAATTGTATAAAGAGGACCTCCACATCGGATGACCATGCTGCCGCCGATACGCCTCCACTCCGCCTCTGCGCCACTGGGATGACTATGGTGCTGCGCTGGAAGAAAACCTTTGGGGCCTGAATGAAGACTTTTCTCCACCTGGAAGAAGATGGATGTCCGTACTACAGGAATGGTGAGTACCTATTTCGGTGTTAGTGTTTTATTTTTTTTCTGTTTTTTTTTTTTTTTTTTAGATTAGGTCATTTTTCCATTGGCACTATAAGAGTGGATTGCCCATACAAATTCCCCTTTAGGGGCAATAGGTAGATTAGGTTTCTTTTTAAGTTAGTTCTTTTTTATTTTGGAGGGTTGGGTGTTGTACTGTTAGGGGCTACTTTGAATTTTGTTTGGTAAAAGAGCTGTTTTCTTTAGGGCAATGCCCTACAAACAGCCCTTTTAAGGGCTATTGGTAGTTTATTGTTAGATTAAGGGGGTGTTTTTATTTTTGGGAGGCTTTTTTGTTTTTAAGGGGGTATTAGATTAGAAATACATTTTTTATTTTTATTTTTGGAAATGTAGTTTTTTTCTGTAATCTTATTTTTTAATTTTTTTTATAAATCAAAGTTTTTTATTAAGGTATTTGGCAATACATAATGTAAAACATAACATTGTGTAAATCAACTCAGTAACATAACCTGCCTATAGGGTGAGAGCTGCTATATAAGCAGCTCTCACTCTATTGGCTGATTTGATTTTTTTCAGCCAATAGGAATGCAAGGTACCCCTATATAAAAGGGGTACCTTGCATTCAATCTTAAGTCTGCGGTGGACAATCACATGAAAAGGACCTCCATGTTGGATGACCACGCCGCCGATCCGCCGAAGCAGATGGTGCCGTGCTGAAAGAAGACATTTGCCCCCTGGATGGAGGCTTTTGTCCGCCTGGAAGAACATGGATGTCCGGACTTCAGGAATAGTGAGTACCTATTTCGGGGATAAGTTACAATACAATAACCCCCTCGTAGCTAATATATCCAAATACATGTATAATACTGCTGAGGGTTGTAACATGACCTGCCCAAAATTCAATTATGTCATACATATTATCCCAACTATTTTCATGATACCTTAGATTTTCTTTTATATTTTGAGATAACCGCGGTACCTCTTTATTCAGTTAAGCTGTCCCCTAGAATGATATTTACAATTAAAATATTTAGCATAATACCATATAATTAGAGATGAGAGGTAAATTTTTAACACAAAAAGAAGACTATAATGTAATGTAATGTAACACCTCCCAACCTAAACCGGGTCACTTTTGTACCCTGATAATAAAACCTTAAACTGGGGAGGGTCTCAACTAACATACATGGTGTCTCTTGGACCCAAACAATGTTTGTATAATTATTAAAATTATCTGATGATACTACATGTAAATAAAAAATACTCAGAATCATTTCTTTTCATAGATGTGAGGAGGAACTACCAAAATACACAGATGACGTTGGGAGTTTTACTCAGTATCAATATGCCTAGGTGGTAACCTAATATTTGGTAAATTTAAAATGAACATACAGGATACCTTGTATAGGAATAATTGGTAACAGGCAAGCTCCAACTAAAGTAAGATAAAAGAAAACAAAACTAATATCCCCATGGCAAGATATCATACAAAATGGGGGTTAGTCAATTATTTATCACCAGAGACTAGTAACTGCAGTCTGTCTCCGTGATCCCAATGATCAATAAAAATACCCCTTCAGCATGCTAGGTAGGGTCTGCATGCCACATTAATGCCAATCCTAGCCTCATATATATAGTGTCACTCATTACTTGCGCCATGTTAACGCTAACTATTTGTGGCACATCACCATATGGGAGTTTATTAGGAAGCCGTCGTATATACACAAAATTATTTTAGGATCCCTATATCAAATATGCGGTATATATTAGGCAAACCTGAAATATTATGATATAAAATGTAATAGCATCCCTACAACTCTTTCTAATCAGACTGACACTTACTTTGTGACTGGCTAATTATACATCTTTAACTATATATATAACAAAGAGAACGATTATAGAGGCTTAATATACTAGGCAGACCACCTACTCCCATAGGCCAAGAAATGCAGCCTGTCTCAGCGATTACACTTATACATAAAAGTACATGTTCTATAGCTAAGGAAAATCTGTATACATTATTAAAGGCAAACCCAGTCCCATACACGATGTTGCCCCTTGCTTGCAACCTGTAAACACTAAATATAAGGTTACGTATAGGATAACAAGTGACTCAGCTATTTGTATAGTTAAGGGGACCAATATTAGGAATTACCCAGTACTTGCATAAGACAATCACAAAACATAGAGTTGTATAAAGGCAATAAAAAGTAATATGGCTATGTGTGTAGCTAAAGGGATCTATATATCTGAAAGCATAAGTCTCATTATAGTATCTACAAGTCCCAAATATCTAGGAGCCTGATGCGGGAATGGGAGAGCATGGCCTCAGCTGCACAGCGTCCAGAGTTAACCCACTCCTACTTTTGTGTAGCGCTTGGGATGTAAAACATAATTTATGCTTACCTGATAAATTTATTTCTCTTGTAGTGTATTCAGTCCACGGATCATCCATTACTTATGGGATATATTCCGTTCCCAACAGGAAGTTGCAAGAGGATCACCCAAAGCAGAGCTGCTATATAGCTCCTCCCCTCACATGTCATATCCAGTCATTCGACCGAAACAAGACAAGAAAGGAGAAACCATAGGGAGCAGTGGTGACTGGAGTTTTAATTAAAATTTAGATCTGCCTTAAAAAAGACAGGGCGGGCCGTGGACTGAATACACTACAAGAGAAATAAATTTATCAGGTAAGCATAAATTATGTTTTCTCTTGTTAAGTGTATTCAGTCCACGAATCATCCATTACTTATGGGATACCAATACCAAAGCTAAAGTACACGGATGATGGGAGGGACAAGGCAGGAACTTAAACGGAAGGAACCACTGCCTGTAGAACCTTTCTCCCAAAAACAGCCTCCGAAGAAGCAAAAGTGTCAAATTTGTAAAATTTTGAAAAAGTGTGAAGCGAAGACCAAGTTGCAGCCTTGCAAATCTGTTCAACAGAGGCCTCATTCTTAAAGGCCCAGGTGGAAGCCACAGCTCTAGTGGAATGAGCTGTAATTCTTTCAGGGGGCTGCTGTCCAGCAGTCTCATAGGCTAAACGTATTATGCTACGAAGCCAAAAGGAGAGAGAGGTTGCCGAAGCTTTTTGACCTCTCCTCTGTCCAGAGTACACGACAAACAGGGAAGAAGTTTGACGAAAATCTTTAGTTGCCTGTAAATAGAACTTCAGGGCACGGACTACGTCCAGATTATGCAAAAGTCGTTCCTTCTTTGAAGAAGGATTAGGACATAATGATGGAACAACAATCTCCTGATTGATATTCCTGTTAGAAACTACCTTAGGTAAAAACCCAGGTTTAGTACGCAGAACTACCTTGTCTGAATGGAAAATCAGATAAGGAGAATCACAATGTAAGGCAGATAACTCAGAGACTCTTCGAGCCGAGGAAATAGCCATCAAAAACAGAACTTTCCAAGATAAAAGCTTAATATCAATGGAATGAAGGGGTTCAAACGGAACCCCTTGAAGAACTTTAAGAACCAAGTTTAAGCTCCACGGAGGAGCAACATTCTTAAACACAGGCTTAATCCTAGCCAAAGCCTGACAAAAAGCCTGGACGTCTGGAACTTCTGCCAGACTTTTGTGTAAGAGAATAGACAGAGCAGAAATCTGTCCCTTTAACGAACTAGCAAATAAGCCCTTTTCTAAACCCTCTTGTAGAAAAGACAATATCCTAGGAATCCTAACCTTACTCCATGAGTAACTCTTGGATTCGCACCAATATAAATATTTACGCCATATCTTATGGTAAATTTTTCTGGTAACAGGCTTCCGTGCCTGTATTAAGGTATCAATAACTGACTCCGAGAAGCCACGCTTTGATAGGATCAAGCGTTCAATCTCCATGCAGTCAGCCTCAGAGAAATTTGATTTGGATGGTTGAAAGGACCTTGTATTAGAAGGTCCTGCCTCAGAGGCAGAGACCATGGTGGACAGGACGACATGTCCACTAGGTCTGCATACCAGGTCCTGCGTGGCCACGCAGGCGCTATCAGAAGCCTGGGCGAAGAGAGAAAGTCTGCCCCCCACTAGATCCGTTTCCGGATAGGGGGCCCTCTCTTCATGCTGTCTTAGGGGCAGAAGTAGGTTTTCTGGCCTGCTTGCCCTTGTTCCAGGACTGGTTAGCTTTCCAGCCCTGTCTGTAACGAGCAACAGTTCCTTCCTGTTTTGGAGCGGAGGAAGTTGAAGCTGCTCCTGCCTTGAAGTTACGAAAGGCACGAAAATTAGACTGTTTGGCCTTTGATTTGGCCCTGTCCTGAGGAAGAGTATGACCCTTACCTCCAGTAATGTCAGCAATAATTTCTTTCAAGCCGGGCCCGAATAAGGTCTGCCCCTTGAAAGGAATATTAAGCAATTTAGATTTAGAAGTCACGTCAGCTGACCAGGATTTAAGCCATAGCGCTCTGCGCGCCTGGATGGCGAATCCGGAGTTCTTAGCCGTTAGTTTGGTTAAATGTACAACGGCATCAGAAACAAATGCATTAGCTAGCTTAAGTGCTTTAAGATTGTCCATAATCTCATCCAATGGAGCTGTGCGAATGGCCTCTTCCAGAGACTCAAACCAGAATGCCGCAGCAGCAGTGACAGGCGCAATGCATGCAAGGGGCTGTAAGATAAAACCTTGTTGAACAAACATTTTCTTAAGGTAACCTTCTAATTTTTTATCCATTGGATCCGAAAAAGCACAACTATCCTCCACCGGTATAGTGGTACGTTTAGCTAAAGTAGAAACTGCTCCCTCCACCTTAGGGACCGTCTGCCATAAGTCTCGTGTGGTGGCGTCTATTGGAAACATTTTCCTAAATATCGGAGGTGGGGAAAAGGGCACACCGGGTCTATCCCACTCCTTGCTAATAATTTCTGTAAGCCTTTTAGGTATAGGAAAAACGTCAGTACACACCGGTACCGCAAAGTATCTATCCAGCCTACATATTTTCTCTGGGATTGCAACCGTGTTACAATCATTCAGAGCCGCTAATACCTCCCCTAGCAATACACGGAGGTTCTCAAGCTTAAATTTAAAATTAAAAATCTCTGAATCCGGTCTCCCTGGATCAGATCCGTCACCCACAGAATGAAGCTCTCCGTCCTCATGTTCTGCAAATTGTGATGCAGTATCGGACATGGCTCTCACATCATCAGCGCGCTCTGTCCTTAACCCAGAGCTATCGCGCTTGCCTCTTAATTCTGGCAATTTAGATAATACCTCTGTCATAACAGCAGCCATGTCTTGCAAAGTGATTTGTATGGGCCTCTCTGATGTACTTGGCGCCACAATATCACGCGCCTCCTGAGCGGGAGGCGAAGGTACTGACACGTGAGGAGAGTTAGTCGGCATAACTTCCCCCTCGTTGTCTGGTGATAATTTCTTTACAGATAAAAATTGACTTTTATTCAAAGTGACATCAATACACTTAGTACACATATTTCTATGGGGCTCCACATTGGCCTTCAAACATAGTGAACAAACAGATTCATCTGTGTCAGATATGTTTAAACAGACTAGCAATGACACTAGCAAGCTTGGAAAATCCTTTCAAATAAGTTTAAAAGCAATATAAAAAACGCTACTGCGCCTTTAAGAAGCACAAAAAATTGTCACAGTTGAAATAACAATGAACCAAATCAGTTATAGCAACCAAATTTTCACAGTAAATGTATTAAGTTAGCAAAGCATTGCACCCACTAGCAAATGGATGATTAACCCCTTAATACCCAAAACGGATAATCAATTTAACAATTAACGTTTTTATCACAGTCAAACACACTGTCACAGGTCTGCTGTGACTAATTACCTCCCTCAAAATGAATTTTGAAGACCCCTGAGCTCTCTAGAGACGTCCTGGATCAAGGAGGAAGAAGCAGGAAGACTGCGACTGAATTTTTACTGCGCAAAAAAGCGCTAAAATAGGCTCCTCCCACTCATATTACAACAGTGGGAAACCTCAGTTAACCGTTTCTATGCAGAAATATATGACAGCCATGTGGGAAAAATCATGCCCCAAAAGATTTATCACCAAAGTACCTCACAAAAACGAATAACATGCCAGTAAACGTTTTAAACATACATTTTAAAAGTTAGGTAGTGTTATTAATAAGCCTGCTACCAGTCGCTTCTACTGCAGTTAAGGCTCATACATTACTTCAGTATTAACAGTATTTTCTTAATTCCATTCCTTAGAAAATTACTTATGGCACATACATTCATCAGCCTGATACCAGTCGCTACTGCATTTAAGGCTGTACTTACATTACATCGGTATCAGCAGTATTTTCTTAGTCAATTCCATTCCTTAGAAAAATATTCTACAGCACATACCTCATCTGCAGGGGACCCCGCATGCTATTCCCTTTCTGAAGTTACCCCACTCCTCAGGATGTGCGAGAACAGCCAGTGGATCTTAGTTACTTCTGCTAAGATCATAGAAAACGCAGGCAGATTCTTCTTCTAAATACTGCCTGAGAGAAAAAAACAGCACACTCCGGTGCTATTTAAAATAACAAACTTTTGATTGAAGAAATAATTAAGTATAAAAACTCCACACTCCTCTCACACCTTCCTACTATGTTAGTTGCAAGAGAATGACTGGATATGACATGTGAGGGGAGGAGCTATATAGCAGCTCTGCTTTGGGTGATCCTCTTGCAACTTCCTGTTGGGAAGGGAATATATCCCATAAGTAATGGATGATCCGTGGACTGAATACACTTAACAAGAGAAATTATACTCAATTTGAAATATAATCCAGCCTGATACAAAGTCCCCGGTAAAAGACATAGTGCATAGTTGCCAACATTTCAAAAAAAATTCCATGGACACTTTGCAGCCAAGCAAGCAAGCGGGTTACTGGAGTATTGACGTCCTACTGTTCAACTACTCCGCCCACTCAGTTCTGCAATCAAAACACACCCATTTGAAAGTAATAGTATAATCCATAGTTTATTATACAGATTACAGCACCAAGCTCTTACACCTACCCAGTCTCTGGAACACATTCTGGGCATATGGTTATTTTTACAACACAGCATCAAAATTAGAAAGACAAATAATATGTGAACCCATTCAATAATAATAATAATATTCCATTAGGAATGAATTATATGTAAATAATACACTATATCTATTTATCATCTATCTGTATATATGTATGTGTGTGTGTGTATATATATATATATATATATATATATATATATATATATATATATATATGCAAACAACAAATGTTGTGCAAAAGAGATTTTCAGGGACATTTCAAGGGACAAAAAACAAAATCCAGGGACTCTCCCTGGAAATCAGGGACTGTTGACAACTATGCATAGTGTGGAACATTGTACCCTCATATGCATAAACACCGGCAGGAAACATGGCGGACCAAAACCACATCTGCTTTCTCCACGGTTTCCCCACGCTGTCGTTCCGCTGCACATTGCTGGCCAATATCTTCAGTATTTCTGAATGCCTAGTTATTCCCGAAAGTCTCCTTTCCTGTATAGTGGTGAAGTCCTCATTACCCCCACAGGGACCGGCCGCGTCCCTTCCCCAGGGTGCCGAGGGCAACATTAAAGAGGCTGTGTGTAGTGTCTTAGGTACGGGACCTTTCCGAACCCGAAATTGAGGTGTTAGGCTAGGGATGTGTAACAGCATGTGTGGTCGTTCCAGGACGTGAGACAGCAGATTCGTCAGTCCACTCCGTTACCGCATTTACCATAGTATAGCCTTGTACCTTTGGAGGTGAACTCCCCACACTTGACGCTTGGCAAATGGCTCTCAAATCCTTAAACCTGTAGTCTATTAATTGGTCCAAAGCTTTTAGTTTATTTTGTAGTATCACATGGAAGTTCCACATATTAACAACGTTATGTAATGTTCTGGTTTGTATGAGAAATAATAGAAGATTAATACTGCTCTACTCGAGTAATTTGTGTACTCGAGGGGGGTTGTGTATGCGTGTGATGGAGTTACGGCCTACCATCTAGGTTCTATCTGTATGAACCCAGCCTGAGATAACATGTATATTAAAGTGTCATTCAGCTCCTTTTCTTCTCCAATGTGAGCTTAATAAATTTCAATGCCAAAAGTCAAGCTTGAGAGGAGAAATTCAATATATATTTAAATGAACTCGAGGAGCTCCATGAGGTTACTGCTGATCATGGCCGCTTCCCAGACACGCCCCCCAGATTTTTTATTTTTTGTAATCTTATTTTTTTTTCTTTTAGTTTAATCATAGCTTTTTTTATTTTCATGTAAAGTTAGGTTTTTTATTTTGGATAATGCTAATGGTTTTTTAAGTATTTTTCTTTTTTGTAATTTTAAATTAATTCTTAAGGTAGTTAGTATTTTGTTATTTTATGTTAGTTTATTTTAATTGGGGTTAACTTAGGGGGTGTTAGGTTAGGGGGCTTAGTTTTTAGATTAATACTATTAACCCTAAATACTATTTGGGGGGTTTGCGGTTTAGGGGTTAATAGTATAATTAGGTACTTTGCATTTGGGGGGTTGGTGTTTTAGGGGTTAATACTGTAATTAAGTACTTTGTGTTGTGGGGTTGGTGGTTTAAAGGTTAATACATTTTTTAATTTATTGCGGTGGGGGGATGGCTGATTAGGGGTAGGTATTGCACATGCGTTTGGTGTTTGTTAAGGCTTCTAGGGAGTTACAGTACGTTCATAGTCAGGGCAAGGCTTGCTGCGCCTGTCTATATGTGGCAAGGTGAATATGGAGTAAAATGTCTCCATTTTCAGCGCGTAAGTCCTTGCGCTGAATATGTGATACCGACTTGCAATGCCGGTCCTATGTTAGTTTATGGGAGTAAAAACAGCGGGCGACGAGTGAAATATATGTGCGTAACTTGTATGTGTGCCGTATATGTGATAGCTAGATCCGACTAAAAATAGGAGACACAAGTTTTTTGTGCCAGACACCGCATATGTAATCTCGCCCAAAGTATTTTGAATCTTGGATTGGAAAATTTTAAGGCTACTCTTGGTGAACACATAAGTAAATGACACTAAGTAAATGACACTGGCAGGCTCGCCAGAAACAGCAGTTATGAAGCAGCGGTCACAAAGACCACTGCTCCATAACCTGTCCGCCTGCTCTGAGCAGGCGGACAGCATTCGCCGGAAATCAACCCGATCGAGTACGATCAGGTTGATTGACACCCCCCTGCTGGCAGCCCATTGGCCGCGAGTCTGTAGGGGGCGGCGTTGCACCAGCAGCTCTTGTGAGCTGCTGGTGCAATGCTGAATACGGCGAGCCTATTGCTCGCCGTATTCAGCAAGGTCTGGCGGACCTGATCCACACTGTCGGATCAGGTCCGCCAGACTTTCATAAATAAGGTCCTATATATAGAATTAAGTGAAATTAGACCTACATTTAAATCCACCATAAATATCTAATTAAAGAGACATTGTACACTATTTTTTTTGCATAAATGTTTTGTAGATAATCCATATATATAGCCCATCTGGGGGGGTGTTTGTATTTTTAAATAACATTGTGCTGATTTTCAGACTCCTAACCAAACCCCAAAGTTTTAGATGTATACTGAAATAAACAGGCTTCAGACTGCTTCTGTTTGTATAATGGGTCTTTTCATATGCAGGGGAGGGAGGTTTTGCTCTCAGCCCCTTTCAGTGGGTGTCCCAGGCTAATCTCATCAACATGGCTAAATTGGGAGGTATTATACAGAATTTTTATATCCGTATTTGTGCATATTCTTCTTTATAGTAGTGTCTATTACATGCAGTTAAATGAAAATTGGTGTATACTGTCCCTTTAAGCATCTTAAAACAATAACACAATGTGCAGCCATTATTATGCCTACTTTTTTATAATTCTTCTATAATTTTCCTTCATGTACCTTTTCTTTGCAGAGGGGTCAGATTGCATGCAGCATTTAAAGCCTGTTGTAAGTGAATTGGAGCCCAGTGTGAAATTCCCAATTGGTGCCACCCTAACCTCTCCCTGGCAGGAGTGAGGATTTAACCCCATGTGCCAGCATGATACGCACATCATTGATTTTATCCTGCTAGCTGACAGTAACACAAACCTAGAATGATCATTTAAATCAAGGACACAATTTAAACCACTCTGCGCTAGTAATACACTTTTGAGTGGCCTTAACCACCTAGCTACTGGTAACACACAGAGTTGTGATTTAACCCCTTTATGCCAAAGGTAATTTTCATTAGCTAGTGTTTTTTACATACTCTTTGTCCTGTGTGCATACACTTGTAGTATATGCAAGCTTGTTCCACAAATAAGGGGCTCCTGGAGGCGGTGCAAAGCATAGCTGGAGGGAGATTTGAGCGCACAGGAAGAGGCCCTGGGGGTGTTAGAATAGGAGGAGACAGGGGAGGAGCGGGGGAAGTTGAAAAGCCAGCAGTTGTTTTTGTGAAGGCTTTTCCGCTCAGTGGAAAAGCGGCTGAGTGGAAAAGCCAGCAGTTGTTTTTGTGAAGGCTTTTCCGCTCAGCCTGCGCCATAGCTGAGGTAGAAGAAGTTGCTGGGTAGGCTCCGGGAGGCTGCGAAAGAAAAAGGTCATACCTGGTTAGAGTCGCAGGTCCAGGTTTTGCTGGGCAGTCGTTTGCAGGATCCTGTTGCAGCCACGTCGGGAATCCGGAAGAGGTCCACGAGGCGGTCCAGGCCTCCATCTCGTCTAAGTCCTGAGGTTCATAGGTGCTCTGGTGGCGGTAAGAAGGCTGGTCTTTGGCAGGGGAGGAAGCAAGCAGGTCCGGAGTCATCTGATGGTCCCCTTTCATCTGTGGGTCCTGCGGCGGTGACGTCATTGGCGGATGGCAGCGGCTTGGAACCGGAGCTGATGGCCACCTCTGGCCCTGCCACCATTCAGTATGGAGGTAGTGGAAGGGTGGCTTACGGCCTGAGCGGGCCTGAGGCAGAGGGGGAGGGGTCTTCTATTTAGCGGGTAGATCACGGTATCAGTGTGCTTTCCTGTTCCTTTGGAGGGGTTGTAGCTGATAGTGGGAGTGAGGGGGAAGGTTTTCCGGCTTCTGCGCAGGGCTTTGGTTGTTGGGGAGCAGCCCTTGCCTGATGCGTTAAGTCACAGGGCTGTTGAGGGTGGCATAGCTTAATTGGGTGGCATGAACTCCCTGTTAGGCCTGCAGGGGCACTTGAAGATATGGAATATGGGTCTGGGGATGATGGGGATGAGTTTGAGCTGGATGCAGGGGTAGTTGACCTATACTTGAATTCTTCAGATGAAGATTTTGTCCCCCCTTCTCCTGGGGTCAGAGTTCAGCATGTTGGTCGTTTTGGGGGTCTTGTGACAAGTGCCATACTAGTGGTAGGCCTTGTGGGTCGCACTCCCCTCCTGGGGTACCCGTTGATACGAGGGGGGTTGAGGTAGGTGTGGTTGCTGACTCACATGTCAGTTTTTCTTTTGCAGACCCTAGTCCCGCTGGGCAATGGCCAGGGCCTCAGCCTGGTCCATTCACAGCGGCGGATGTCTTTGACGGCCTTGAAGATGAGTTCTCTGGCCTGCACGGCTCCTGGACAGATTCTATTCGCTTGGAGCCTGACGACAGTATGCAGCAGGAGGTTCAACCTGTTGGCGACAGCCAGGTGAGGCGGGTGTTGCGGCCAGGGTGTGTGAGGTGGCTGGTGATTTTAGTGGGGCCAGGTTATTTACAGCGGCTACTCGGGGTACTAGGGGGGCGCCAGGTGGCCGAATAGGCCTGGGGAATACATGTGTCTAGGGGTAGATCACGTCGACAGCCAGTGGCAGAGGTGGCCTGGACTGGTGGTGATGAGGGTGGAGCTCCAAAGAGGGGAAAAGGGGTGAGTATGGCTAGGAGTTCTCCTTTTTCCCTCTTGAGCCGTCTTTTGAGATTCCTGAGGATTCAAAAAAGGACGTAGCAAAGAAGGAGGAGGAGAAATGGAAAGACGATATAGGAAGTTGCCGAAAACCTTTACAAATGGGTTCCAAGCCTTTGTAATATATGCAAGTGTTTTTTCCGGTAGATTCCCAGACCAGGGCAGGGCATGGTTTTGTTACCTGGACGAGGTGGCAGCTGCTCAGAGGACGTATGGGGGTATGGCATGGTGGTCCTATGACAAGCAGTTTAGGCAACGGCTGTCGGTAAAACCAGAGATAAGGTGGGATGACCGGGACATGGGATTATGGCTCAAGATAATGACACCTTTGAGAGCCTCCCCGTCCTTTTGGTTGGGAGCTGGAGGCTCTCCCCACAGTGGGTTCCCGGCTTCGATTAAGAGAGGGCATTGCATTGAATATAATGAGAAATTCTGTAAATTGGGAGCCACATGCAAGTTTAAACACGAATGCTCTGGGTGTGGGGGCTCACACCCCTATGCAAAGTGTTTCCCTAAAGGGTAAGCTGGGCAGGGCCGGTGAGGTGACTGACAAAGGGGGTGACTCTGGTGAAAATAGGCATGATGGAACCCTGGCTCGTCCTGTACACTAGGCGTCGGGGTTGTCGTGAGAAAGCGGCATTGTTGCTTTATGGTTTCCAGTTCGGTTTTGTGATTCTGTCACAATGGGGTTGTGTTTTTTTTTTGCAGGAATTTAAAGTCTGCTCGCTTGTGGCTGGGTGTGGTCATTGACAAGCTGCGGAAGGAGGCGTCTTTGGGGCATATGGCTGGTCCGTTTGTGGGTTCTCCCATTGCAGATTTGGGGACTTGTAAAATCTTGAGGGATGTTTGACTCAAGGTGGCGTTTGACTTCGGTGTGCCCATTGCACTTGAAAAATCTGATGGTCCTGTGACCTCCCTCGATTTTTTGGGCATTACAATTGATTCGGTGAACATGGAATGTAAGCTTCCTAGTGACAAGGCGTCTGACCTATTAGAAGTTATTGACTGCTCATTGCTGGCAAAGAAGGTTACGCTCTGTGAGCTACAATCCTTGGTGGGCAAGTTTAACTTTGCGTGTAGAATTATCCCGAAAGGGAGGGTTTTCTGCAGGAGGTTATCTTTGGCTACTGCTGGGGTGTCAAAACCGCATCATTCTATATGGTTATCCAAAGAGTTGAAAGATGACTTGAGGGTTTGGAGGCGGTTTCTGAGGAGCTTTAATGGCTCGACTTTGATTCAGGCTGTTAGAGTGTCCAACGAAGAGTTGGGGCTTGTTACTGATTCGGCAGGGGGTTGTGGTTTCGGGGCCTATTTTATGGGTCACTGGTGTGCCGCTGAGTGGCCTGCTGAATGGTTTGCGTTGGGTTTGGTTAAGAACCTGGTGTTTTTGGAGTTGTTCCCGATTGTGGTGTCGCTGTTTGTCTGGGAGGTTGATTTGTGCAATCGGTCGGTTGTATTCTATTCTGATAATATGGGTGTTGTGTATGCGTTGAATACATTGACTGTGACCTCTTTGCCTGTATTGAGATTGTTGAGATTGCTGGTCCTGAAGTGTTTGCGGATGAATGTTTGCATTAAGGCTAAACACATTCCAGGCGTTTGTAATTCTATATTATACAATAGAGAAAGAGAGAGCGCTGAAAAAATCACCTCAAAGTACACAGGTTGATATCAAAAAATCCCCAGATTAAATTGATAAGTGAAAGTCTATGTGTGTGATCTTCCTGCGCTAAAGACCAGTATCATTGGTTCTAGAGCTAAAACTATTGAGGTGGGTAGGAATATAAAGAAACACTATAGAGAATTAATTTTTATATATAAACAAATTTTCTTTTATTTGATTTCTTATACAATAAAAAGGTAAAAAATGATAAAAAATGCTCCTTGGCTCTTAAAATAAATTGTTTTAAAAGCAATTACTAAAAGTTTTTTTCTTTTTTCAGCGAAAAATGGCAAAGGCAAAAAAAGTCAAGCAGTAGGTATAGTTAGTATACACAGTGGATTAGGAAGCATGAGAGGTTAGTAAACAATGAAATGGGGTTAGAAAGATCTAGATATGTTGGACAAATAAAGATAGAAGGATAATAGAACATAGAAAAATATAAAACAAGGCAGAGTGCTATATTAGCAGGTTACCAACTTATTGCATATAAAAAGCAGTTTGTTGCATATATTAGGTAGCGTATTGCACACCAACAAAGCGTGTTGCACATAAACAGCGTATTGCACATAAAAAGCAAGCTTTAGTATATGAAAACAAGTCTATATGAGTCAAAGCAGGGTTATATTAAAACGTTGTATGAAAATGTTCTTTTCTGTGCACAGGTAAAGATTGTGGCAGGTAAAAGTTAATGCTGTCTCTTTATATTAGGGGTACCTTATGTGATCAAGATATAGCTTGTTCAGTGTTCCAATCCTGACTTTTCGATAGGAATATTCCCAGATTTTTGGTGTAGCAGTAAAACCAGGTTACCTTTAGATTGTTGGTTCCAAAGTAAGCGTCTGATGGTTTACAGATATGATGTCTTGTCCTGTTTCTTTCACTTAATGGTAAATCCAGGTTACCATTAAGTTTTTCCAAACGGCATACAGGCCTGGTGAGTTGTAGATGCAACGCCTTGTCTAGCGTCTAAAAGCAGGGTAATTCCCGTCCGGTCTTTTCCTCACTAGTTTGCTGGAGGTAATAGTCTGACGTCACAGACTACGGTGGCTCAATGTTGCCAAAAAAAGAAGTAACGCGTTTCGGTCGTGGACCTTTCTCAAACTTCTGATTTGGTTAGTGTCCATGGTGCTCTTTTTATAGCGGAGCATGTGTCCTAAAAAAGTGTATAAGCACCTCCTTATATTTTGCATATTGTATGACTTATGCATAAATAGCAAAATGGGAAATTTAAGCCATAGTTGATTTGCATATATTAAACAATAAAATATATATAGTATAACGCACAACATTAAAAAAGTTTATAAAAGAAAAAGCTGAGTGTTAGAATATGTGTATATTTATTTAAGTAGGTTTATATACTGTACTCTGTAAGTGGAAATGTCTAGGGCTGGAAGCAGGAAAACATTAAAAAAGGAGTTCTCTTTTTGCCTGAGAGGTTGCGCTGTTTTTGGAGCAATATTGCTTGTAAGCCAGAGACAGTTTTTGCTCTGCACTTATTTATAAAAAATAAGAATAGAGATGAACATAAAAGATATATACAAAATAATGATGAGAATCGAAAAATCATCAAAAATTCACAATAGAAATGCATATTGTAAAGCAAATGGATGGAGACATAGTATATCTATTAGAATACATTATAGTTATATTATATATACAGGATGATTTTGTATAATTATTTGCAGAGAGAGTAATGCTATATATATATTTTCTGGGGGTATTTTAGAGAATAAGTTATGTGAGCCTATATATATGTATAATAATAAAATATAATAAAATATATTTTATCTTCAATTGACAATTAGTGTAGAACATTTTAAATCCCTAGACGTCCATCAGAGGACTTTAAGTTCAACATATGTCTTATTGGCTATCAATAAATTATTCCTGCATAAAACTACCTAGATTAAACTCTAAATTCATGCCCTTGGGGGTTAGGGTGTCTAAGTCAAAAATCCACTTGGCCTCTGATCTCAAAAGGGCATGGGTCGGATTCCCTCCTCTCCAATTTTTTCTTAGTTTGTCTATAATGGTGTATCTAAAGTGCTTCAGATCGCCATTATTACCTTTTTTAAAATGTCTGGGTACTGGGAGTTCTCTATTCCTATGATCGTTCATGTGTTCAATTGATGAAATGTGTTCCCTAATATGATCCCGAGCTGTTCTATCCGACTCGCCCACATATTGGGCCCCACAGCTGCATTCTAATAGATATATAATAAGTTTGTCCGTACACCTATAGGTTCCTTTTATGTAAAATTCCTTCCCTGTTGTTGTGGATCTAAAGGACTTTCTTTTTGTGGCATATTTGCAGGCCTTGCAGGTGCAGCATGGAAAAAAGCCTTGCACATCCTTTCCCCATAAGTCTTTCTGGTTTTTCATATTCAATTTCTTTTTAAGGTCTGTTGGCACTAACATATTCTTTAGGTTTCTAGACTTTCTATATATTATTTTTGGATATTCGGGTAAAGATGAACCTAAAACTACGTCTTTTTTTAGGATAGGCCAGTGCTTTTTCATGATTTTTTCTATGATCCCTTTGTTGCAATTGTACTGTGTTAAAAAGGGGAGAAACATTTCTCCAATCTGCGGCTGTTCTTGTTTATGTTTATTGAGCAATTGTTCTCTTGGTTTATTTTTACAAATTAACGTATCTGCTTCTATTTTTTCTTTTTTGTATCCCCTCTCTTCAAACCTTTTTATTAAAATGCTTGACTGTTTTAGATAGTCTTCATCGTTTTTACAGTTTTTTCGAATCCGAGTGAACTGGCTTTTGGGAATGTTATCCTTCCATCTTTCTAGATGACAGCTGGTCGCATGTATATAATTATTCGTATCAACGGGTTTAAAATAGGTCTTGGTTAAAATTTTATTGTCCACTATACTGATATCTAAATCTAGAAATTGGATGTTTGAGTGGCTGCTGGTGTAAGTAAATTTTAAATTATTTATATTGTTATTCATGCGAGATATAAACCAGTCTAGATCTATTATATATTCCCTTTCCACACTATCAGAATATCATCTATATACCTTTTATAAAGAACCAGGTTTGCTCCCAGATCTATGGAGTCCAGAAAAATATGTTCCCAAAGACCCATGAATAAATTGGCATAACTGGGAGCAAACCTGGTTCCCATTGCTGTACCACATTGCTGGACGAAATATTTGTCTTCAAAAACAAAGAAGTTATGGTTAAGGATAAATTTAATACTTTCTGTAATAAATTCTTTTTGCTCTTTAGGTAGAGAGTGATCTTTGTTTAGATAGAATTCAACTGCTTCCAAACCTTTATGATGTTCTATACATGTGTAAAGTGCCGATACATCGCACGTGGCCAAGATATAATCGCTTTCCCATTCTAAATTTTGTAGTGTAGTCAGGACTTCTGTGGAGTCTTTTAGATATGAGGGGAGGCTTACTACATATTTTTGTAGGTATTGGTCTACATACTGTGATAAATTGGCCGTTAGTGAGCCTATCCCCGATATTATTGGGCGGCCTGGAGGAGAAGTGAGACATTTATGTATTTTGGGTAGGCAGTAAAACAGTGGGATTTTTGGAAACTTCATAGACAGGAAGGCATATTCCTTATCATTCAGAATGCCTGATTCGTTAGCCCTTAAAAGAAGTACCTCTAATTCCTTTTTATAGATAGGGGTGGGATCTCTTTTTAAAATGCTGTATGTCTTAGTGTCATTCAATAGAGTGTATGCCATATCCATATATTTATCTTTATCTAAAATAACAAAACCCACCTTTGTCTGCCGGTTTGACTATGATATCTTTGTTCTTTTCTAGTCTTTTTATAGCTTCATATTGATTCTTATCTATATTTGAGCGTGTTTTATTTAATTAATTTTCGTCTAAACTTTTAATATCATCTAGGACCATTTTTTCAAAGGTTTCTATTGCTCCCCCTTTTATGTGTTTTGGGTAAAATGTGGATTTTTGTTTTAGGTTGGTATGTACAAAACTATCTTCTTCCAAGCCTTGGTTCGAGGTAATTTCTCTTTCCAAAGAGGTTTTTAGAAACCATTTTTTTACTGTTAGGTTTTTTATGTATTTATGCACATCGATATAAGTATTAAATTTATTCAACCTTTGTGTGGGGGCCAAGGACAATCCTTTATTCAAAATCTTAATCTCATTATCATCAAGTGGGTTTTTGCTAAGGTTATATATTCCTTTACTCTCTATCTTTGTCTTATGTTTTTTATTTGTCTGTTTTCCTCTCCCTCTCTTTCCTCGTTTTCTGATGCTCTTCTTTTCCTTTGTGCTCTTGCTGATTGAGATATATTTGTTTGTGTAGGTGTTTGTGGATCTTTGTGATGGTTCATGTGACCTTTGTCTAAAAAAGGCACTTTGTTTGATCCTACGTTTGAAGAATTTGATGTGTTTGATACTTCTATAGGTTTGCTTGTGGTTGCCTGTGATTCAATTGCGTCTGTGTCTAGGATAGAATATCTATTTGATGTAGTGATAGCAGGTTTTTCATTAATACTTTGTAACTTGTTGGAATGATTAGGGTTATAATGATATTCCGTCCTATTATTTTCTTCCCTTCTAGAATGTGGTTTATAATGATTCTGATAGCTAGTGTTATTTTCAGATTCGAAGTGTCGTCTGTGCTGATATTGGTTTCTATGCTGAAATTGGTCTCTGTGCTGGAATTGGTTTCTATGTCGAAATTGATTTCTGTGGTCAAATTGATTTCGATTGTAATGTTGATTCGAATATGTGTTTTCATTATGGTATTGATTTCTTCCCTGGTAATTTGAGTCCCCATTTTGTTGAAAGTCTGTGTGTATTACTCTATTATACTGTGGTCTATATGGATGATAATAAGTGTTTTTCTGAGAATATCTATTATGGTTATAGTTGTGATTATAACTTTGTTTATAGGGAGGTCTAAAGTTATGCTTATTTGTAGTTCTGGGAGTGGGTTGGTTCTCATAGTTAGCATTTTCTATTTGTACTGAACTGTTCTCCTTTTCAGTAACATTGTCTGTGTTGTTTCTCCTTTCAGCTCTCCAACTATGTGTGATATATTTCCCATTTTATGTGCAGCATAATCGTCTCTGTCTCTTTTGAGTTTTCTAATTTTAACCTGAACAATGTCTTCCTTTGTATTTTTAAGTTTCTCCTTCATAGATTTCTCTTTCTCTTTGAACTCCATACTTTCCTTAAAGTCTTTTAATTTAATTTCAAGATTGGCAATTTTTTCTTCTGTTTGGTTAATGATTGAATTTCTATGTTCTAAAATTAGTTTGATTAGTTTCATAGAAGCCTCTTCTAAATATGTTCCTCCATTTTTCTTTTAAAGAATCATCCTCTAATTTAAATGCACATTCTTTTTTTATTCGTAAACCTCTTGGGACAATATTCTCTTTTATATAAGACTCAAAAAAGGCGCATTCAATTTTGTGTTTCATTTCGATCAAAAGAAAATTTGTTTATATATAAAAATTCATTCTCTATAGTGTTTCTTTATATTCCTACCCACCTCAATAGTTTTAGCTCTAGAACCAATGATACTGGTCTTTAGCGCAGGAAGATCACACACATAGAGTTTGTAATTCTATAGCAGACTCCCTTTCTCGCTTTCAGTGGCAGCGTTTTCGGTGGAGGGTTGCCCATGCCGAGTTCCATGTGGTGGCTTGGAATGGAGGCCTGGCTAGACTGGTAAAGGCTTCACTGGCACCAGGTACTTGGGTGGCTTACTCTAGAGTGTGGTGGGAATGGGAGTCAAGGCGGTCTTCCAAAGTGGTGCGTGAAAGGGTATCTGATCTGACAGGTTTCTTGTTGGAATGGATGTGGGAGTGGTGGTCTTTGAACTTGTCACATTCTGCTATGAACAGGCGTTTGGCGGCGTTGGCCTTTCGATTTAAATGATTAGGTTTGCGAGATATTACTAAGGATTTTTGTGTCCGGCGGGTCCTCAAGGGTTTGAAGAAAAGTTCGGTTGGGTCCTCTCCTGATCGGAGACACCCTATTAGATTCTCATTGTTAAGCAGTATTTATCGGGTATTGGAGGTGGTATGTGTGTCTGATTTTGAGGCCTATTTGTTTTGGGGCATTCCGAATATTGGAGCTAGTTAGTAAAAATGTATCCTCCATGGGTGGTTTGGCATTGGCTGATGTGTCCTTGTTTGATTCCAAAGTCGAGATATTTCTGAGGAGGAGTAAAACGGACCAGTTGGGAAAGGGTAGGACGAGAGTCCTTTTTCCTAGTGGTTTAGAAGTTTGTCCTTGGCTTTGTCTGAAGACTTTTTTGAGGGTTCAGCCCCTGGTAGGGGATTCATTGTTGGTCCACCAGGACGGTAGGCCTTTGTCGCAGTTCCAGTTCAGGGCGGTTCTAAACAAGTCATTGGGTCAGTTGGGTTTTAATGCGAGGGAATTTGGGTCTCATTCTTTCCGCATAGGGGCGGCAACTGAGGCTTTGGTGAGGGGATTGTCTAAAACGGTGGTTAAGGGCATTGGTTGGTAGGGATCAGGAAGATTTCACCTGTATGTCCGTCCTGAGTTGGGTGATTAATGTGGTTGGTTAATTTTATTTTCTGTGTTCTAGGTATGGAGCGTTTGTGGCTAGTTGGCCACTCTTTTATTTATTGGGCTCGGAGAGTGGCTTCAGTGAAAGTGGATGGCTTGCAGTTGGGTTTTCCTAAATCCCATTATGATGTTAAATGGTTCGGTGTTAGGGGGCTCCGTTGGGACAGGTTGTTGACCCTAGTGGTGGATTACTGCTTTTTCAGCCTCCGACTGTGTTGTTGGTTCATGCAGGGGGCAATGATCTTGGTTTTCTTCCACAGAGGGAGTTGGTGAGAAGCATGAAGAGGGATATTGGGAGGTTGGTGGATTTATATCCTACATTGAGGGTCTGACATCTTGCCCAGGAAGGTTTGGAGAGCGGCTTGGGATCCGGTGCAGTTAGACAAAAGCAGGAACAAGATTAAAAAGCTTATGGGGTCTTTTGTCCGAAGATTGGGTGGTTCAGTTGTTCATCATCCAGACTTAGCGGAGGTGGGTCAGGGTGAATTTTATTCACCAGATGGGGTGCATCTCAATGACTTTGGTCTGCAGTTATTTATCCTTGACTTTAAGGAGGTTTTAAGTAAGGTTGCGGGATTGGCGGGACTGGACTGAGTTGTCAGGCCAGTCTGTGGTGGGGGTGCTAGCCCTTACAATTACAGCATGTTATGGCCAATTGGTAGTGTGGTGATATTTTGGCATTCCCATGGGGGGAACTTTCAAGTTGGGGGTCACTAAGGGCAAGGGGTTCCTTAGAGACTTATGTGTTGTATTGCTTACGGGCTCAATCACTTGCACGGTTGGGTCCAGTGGGTGGAGTGACGGCCATATATATATATATATATATATAAAGAAATTGGTATAGAAAAAACTTGCACTCACTGGAATTTTTAACAAATTTTTACTTGTGATAGTGACGTTTTGAGGATAATGTATCCCCTTCCTCAGACAACAAGTGATACAAAATAAAGTGCATATATAAAGCATACAACACAAAACCCCTCCCCCTAATTAGAAGAAAAAAAACGCCAAAACGGTTACCAGGGTGACCACTACGTCACAATATCAACAATGGTGTAACAAGTATTGTTATAATACATAAATAGACTGTCTAAGCCCATATTTCAATTAGTGATCGTGACATGTAAAAACCCAGAGGAGCTGGGGAGACACGGCATACAGACGTGTAAGACACAGAACACACCCCACAAAGGTAGACAGAAGCGTTATATACAAAAGTTCATATACATGGATCTGGGTTAAAAATCCCATAAGGTAGCACATGTTAACATTCACAAACGTACCGGCACATTATATACCACTGTGGAGCACCCTAGGGGATTCACATAGACACCGGCATAGCTCCTATAGCAACGCGGCACTGAGCCGAAACTCAGAAGTAACCGGTATTTCACGTGCGAGGCAAAGGCCTATTGCATTGCATGTTTACCCGGTTGTCATAGTGATCCCTCAATGCGGTACACAGTGGAATAGATCATTCCCACTGCAGCGCAATAAAATAGTGTTACTAACTCAAAGATTGCATACACATAGCCAGAAACTTAATGACGGATACCAGTAATCACCCCACAGCACTACTGAAAGCAATCCCAAAAGCCCAGTTGTGCCGGGTCATTAGGAATAACAGTGATGCTGTAATGAGGAATGAACAACTGACCAATATGGAACAGCGATTCATACAAAGGGGATACAACCCGCATCTGATTCATCAAAGCAGGTCCGCAGCTGAGAGTATGGCAATATTGCCTGAAACATCCAAGACAGATGCTGAGCCAAGAATGACTTTTACTACTACCTAAAGTCCTTCGACTAGGTCATTAGGAAAGACTCTAAAGCAGCATTGGCACATAGTGCAGGGTGATCCCTCACTCCCATTCAACCATTGGCAGAACCCGAGAGTGGGGTACAAACGAGATAAAAGTCTGAAAGACCTACTTATGTTAACAGATCCCATCCACTGTTATAAAAAGGATACATGGTTATCCCAAAGAAAGAAACCTGGTTGCTATAGATGTACGGGGTGTACCACCTGTAACTCTATGATCCCAGGTGCCACCTTTGGACACCCCCATCGACAAAAGCGATATCAGATCAGACATGTCCTCACCTGTACTACCACCTTTGTAGTGTACCTTTTGAACTGCAGCTGTGGCAGATTTTATGTGGGTAAAACCACTGATGATGCCAGAACTCGACTTGCAAACCACAGATCATCTATCAGGGTAGCTCTGAAGAAAGGAACTAGTGACCAGCCAGTAGCCAGGCATTTTTTAGAACAGGGCCATGGGGTCCAAGATCTTTGATTCACATTGATTGACCATGTTCCTCCACCCAGATGAGGGGGTGATAGGAAGAAGCTTCTCCTCCAAGCTGAGGCCAAGTGGATCTATCGACTGAACACCCTACAACCCCATGGACTAAATACCATGTTCGACTGGCATTGCTTTCTATAATTGGCCCCCATAGTTAATTTGAAGTCTCCGTGAGCTGTTCGGTTCGAGTATGGGGATGAGAGTCCAAACCATCTTCATTTCTTGTCTATAATATCTAGTATATTTACTACATCACATTCGTGATATCCTTTTCTTGGTTTACGTTGCATTTGTTTACCTGGTATGCTCTATTTCTTCCTACATGGGCGCTTGATATTAATTTTTAATTTTTATTTACTAGTTGTTACTTACTAGTTGTTGTTTTGCCTTGCTTTGTTTTGCCCTGCTTTTTTTTTAGATTGGTAGATAGATATCCACTGTATTTGACTTTGACTATATATGTTTCTTTGTGATGATCTATAACCTATAGGTCCCCTCATTATATGTTGAATGTAGGGTGCTAATATTTAGATAGTAGTCCCAGCTTTGATAGATTCTACCCATAATTGATGATAATTCCTTTTTGCAATGCCTCTCTGTACACCTCTATTACATAGGCTTCCCATCTATTAGGTGAGTAGTTTTATAAGTATATAACCGTCCTAATACATTGGGTTTACAGGTATGGGTATCATTCATTTAGTTTCTGGCTACGTGTATGCAATCTTTGAGTTAGTAACACTATTTTATTGCGCTGCAGTGGGAATGATCTATTCCACTGTGTACCACGTTGAGGGATCACTATGACAACCGAGTAAACATGCGATGCGATAGGCCTTTGCCTCGCACGTGACATACCGGTTACTTCCGGGTTTTGGCTCAGTGCCGCATCGCTATAGGAGCTATGCCGGTGTCTATGTGAATCCCCCAGGGCGCTCCACAGTGGTATATAATGTGCCGGTACGTTTGTGAATGTTAACTTGTGCTACCTTATGTGATTTTTAACCCAGATCCATGTATATGAACTTTTGTATATAACGCTTCTATCTACCTTTGTGGGGTGTGTTCTGTGTCTTACACGTCTGTATGCCGTGTCTCCCCAGCTCCTCTGGGTTTTTACATGTCACGATCACTAATTGAAATATGGGCTTAGACAGTCTATTTATGTATTATAACAATACTTGTTACACCATTGTTGATATTGTGACGTAGTGGTTACCCTGGTAACCGTTTTGGCATTTTTTTTCTTCTAATTAGGGGGAGGGGTTTTGTGTTGTATGCTTATATATGCACTTTATTTTGTATCACTTGCTGTCTGAGGAAGGGGATACATTATCCTCGAAACGTCACAGTCACAAGTAAAAATTTGTTAAAAATTCCAGTGAGTGCAAGTTTTTTCTATACCAATATTAATACCTACTAGCACCCTGGCAGCTGTTTTTTGGAGTGAGAGTGCACATCTCTTCTACTTTATATAAAGAAATTAGTATGGACTAGCACCACTGTTTATGTGTATGTTATGTACAATGTGGTTACAATATTTGCACTGTTATTTATTGAGTTAATTAAAGTTTTTTCTATAACGGTTATTTATTTTAAATAAAGGGGCTGCGGCCAATTTGCACCAATGCTAAGTCTAGTGTTTTTATATGGGGTTGTTGGGTTGTTTTGTAAATAAACATTAGTCATGTGTGTATGTGTAAGGGCCGGAACTTGAAGACATAGTAAGTCAAGGGTCTCCTGGAGGAGGTGCAAAGCATAGCTGAAGGGAGCTTTGACCACAAAGGAAGAGGCCCGGGGGTTGTTAGGAGGAGATAGGGGAGGAGCGGGGGAAGTTATTTAGCCTTGCAGCTGAATGGGAAAGCCAGCAGTTGTTTTTGTGAAGAGTTCTATAAGCATCTCCCTCCCACCCTTCCCTATGTTTGTGGCTTTGGTTTTCATTGAGGTTGTTGTCACAGTCTGGGGGCGGGGGTGCTAGCCCTTACAATTACAGCATGCTATGGCCAATTGGTAGTGTGGTGGTATTTTGGCATTCCCATGGGGGAAACTTTAAAGTTGGGGGTCTCTAAGGGCAAGGGGTTCCTTAGAGACGTATGTGTTTTATTGCTTACGGGCTCAATCACTTGCACGGTTGGATCCAGTGGGTGGAGTAACGGCCATATATATATATATATATATATATATCTATATAAAGAAATTAGTATGGACTAGCACCACTGTTTATGTGTATGTTATGTACAATGTGGTTACAAAATTTGCACTGTTATTTATTGAGTTACATAAAGTTTTTTTCTATAACGGTTATTTATTTTAAATAAAGGGGCTGCGGCCAATTTGCACCAACGCTAAGTCTAGTGTTTTTATTTGGGGTTGTTGGGTTGTTTTGTAAATAAACATTAGTCATGTGTGTATGTGTAAGGGCCGGAACTTGACGACATAGTAGGTCATGCAGCATCATTTCTGTCTACCAGCTGCTTGTTTGGAAAGGCTGTCATCGTATTTGTAAAGTTAGCTGGCTTTGGTGACCTTGCCATTACCACAGCTAACCCCTTAGCATGGCACCCTCAGAGACTACACAGGCCACAAATCCCTAGAGCCAGTCCTGACTGCACCCTTAAAAGGAAAGTTTCAATGCTTAAAATTACAGTGATAGCAGGAAAGTAAAAAAAAATGAAGTGTAAATGTATTAAACTGTTTAATGAAAATTTGGATGGGGGAGTGGGTGCCCCTTTAAATATGCTGCAGTTTGTCTGGCTATGGGGGAGATCACAATTAATTGGCTGAGGGCTTTGGCCAAAGCGTTATTTAAAGGGACACTGACCCCAATTATTTTCTTTTGTGATTCAGATAGAGCATGCAATTTTAAGCAACTTTCTAATTTACTCCTATTATCAAATTTTCTTTATTCTCTTGGTATCTTTATTTGAAAAGCAAAATGTTAGTTTAGATGCAGGCCAATTTTTGGTGAACAACCTGGGTTGTTCTTGCTGATTGGTGGATAAATTCACCCACCAATAAACAAGTGCTATCCAGAGTTCTGAACCAAAAATTGTCTGGCTCCTTAGCTTTAATAAGCAAAGAAAAATGGTTGCCCTTTAACAGTTAATTTGTAAACAGTTAAGCCAATTCTGGCACCGGGACTTGGTTAGCAGTGCACACCCCCAATTTATACAATGTAGATGAATGGATGCATCAATAGACTGTTCAAAAGAGCCAAATAGAGGTGTACCTTGTAGCACTGAAGGAAGGAAGTCCTTGTTCAAAGACGGAGCGACATCCGATGGCAGCGTATCTGCCGACTTCTCTTGCTTCCGCCTCTATGCAAAACCTGGTCTGCGGCTCTGGTGACGTCACCGCATGACGTAAGGGGGGTGTGTGTAACAGATCCATGTCTTCACCCGGCAAGGCTGCAAAGGAGGAGGTTGCAACTGGGACTCATACGCTGGTGTGTGAGCATCAGAAATCAAAGGAGATGAGTCCCAGGTTGAATAAATAAAAACGTGTCTTTATTAAATCCTTTAAAAATGAATGTGAGACACAACTCACACAGTTCAACAACAACCAATGTAAAAGGGGTGAAGGGATAAGCGTAGCACCAAATGGCTTACATGTTTCGGCAAGTTTTTATTTATTCAACCTGGGACTCATCTCCTTTGATTTCTGATCCTTAGCTTAGATGCCTTTTTTTTCAAATAAAGATAGCAAGAGAGCAAAGAAAAATTGATAATAGGAGTAAATTAGAAAGTTGCTTAAAATTGTATGCTATATCTGAATCACGAAAGAAAAACATTTCGGTTCAGTGTCCCTTTAAGCTATTTCCCGCCTCTACAATCACAGGCCTCAGGACACTTGATAAAGCTTCTAAATGGCATTTTGGACATCTTTACTAGTATTTCAAAACATCTGGAAAGTCTATTACCTTGCACATGTTCAAAACACTCTAAAATGGCCACAGAAGATATTTTAGAGGTATATTAACATAAAGGGAATCGATTCAGTAAAGTTTTATTTATCACTATTGTATAGGCTATATATAGTAGACAGGGCACAAGGTTATATGTGTATAGGTTCATATACATATAAAAAATAAATATAAAGTCCCTGAATTTAATATCCACAATATACATTTTTATTAGTGACAAAAATTATAAATAAATCAAATTGTGAACAATACTCTGAGCCCCAATATAAAAACTGGGTGTCCCCAGTCAATTAAAAACCCAGAGCCAGTCGAAAAAAATGGAAAACATAAACGTCTCTGTATAGATGTATCAAACTATTTGAAATACTCAGACATATGTGGGAATAATAAACATTCAAAATTCACTCCACAAAGTATTCCAAAGCTTGGAGTCTATCATTTTGTTGTCATACAAACTATATAGCCGTCTCTTATATATTGACGTCCATAATCATTAAAGGGACAGTCAACACCAGAATTTTTGTTGTTTTAAAAGATAGATAATCCCTTAATTACCCATTCCCCAGTTTTGCATAACCAGCACAGTTATATTAATACATGTTTTATCTCTGTAATTACCTTGTATCTAAGCCTCTGCAGACTGCCCCCTTATTTCAGTTCTTTTGACAGACTTGCATTTTAGCCAATCAGTGCTCACTCCTCGGTAAATTCACATGCATGAGCTCAATGTTATCTATATCAAACACATAAACTAACGCCCTCTAGTGGTAAAAAAAATGTCAACATGCATTTAGATTAGAGGCGGCCTTCAAGGTCTAAGAAATTAGCATATGAACCTCCTAGGTTTAGCTTTCAACTAAGAATACCAAGAGAAAAAAGCAAAATTTGTGATAAAAGTAAAGTTGTTTACTCTTCAACAAATAATAGTAACTAGAAGTAAATTTGAAAATAGAAGTAAATGTAAAAGTTGTTTAAAATTGCATCCTTTATCTAGACCAAGTTTAATTTTGTCTTTACTTTACCTTTAACAATAATCTTTATCACACATTAAAAATACATTTAGTAAAAGCAATACTTGGGAAAAGTGACAATTTAGTGATTGGAAAAATTGTACTCAGTATGCCCATCATGCAAACATACAATTGGCATTCAAATGGTTTAGCATTGGTATGGATGGAAACAGATTGAAATTGGTTCCTATAAAAGTCACAATCTCGTTTTATAGCCTGGTTATGAAGACACCTGTACTGTTAGTGACAAACATGACAGTGCGAGTGTGATTCAGTGCGAGTGTGACTCAGAATCAAACATTAACCCCTTAAGGACCAGCACCGTACCCTGTACGGTGCTGGTCATTAAGTACAATGCTGTTGTCCTGGGCCTCTCTCTGCCGAGATCACGCTAAAACGATTTCACTAGCAACACTGAAAAGCTCTGTATTTAAGTACTCACAGAGCACTTTTCATGTATGCCCATCATGCCAGAATAGAACATGGCTTTTTTATAGTTAAATTAGTATCTTCCTCCCACAGTGAACAATGGGGTTAATTCAAAAGCCCCTTACTGTAACCTTAAGAGGTGTGAATGGGCTATTGTATCTTTCATTTACAAGTAACCTTACAGTTTCTATTTTGAAAACAGGTACTCAGCATATGAAAAAGTATTTTTTGAGAGCTTTATTGTTGAAAAAGTATTCATGGCTTCAGGCTTTTAACAAGCAAATCCATTTTGCATTTTGATCACCCGAGAAACTCGATTGCCAATTCGGAAGGAAAGCTAAAACTCAATTTGGGAACAAATTGTTATCAAGGCCTATGATACATGCTACACAATGATTTCTTAAAGGGCTATGAAAATGACATCCTTTAACAAATTAGAGCATGTTATTTTGACACTATATCACTAGCAACTTTGAAAGGTTATGTATTTAAGTACTCACAGAGCACTGCTGGTCCTGAGCAGAAACTGCCACTGATCCAATCAGTACCTATTCATACAGCTGGCTTGTGCAAGGCATACCCTGTACGGTGCTGGTCATTAAAATGATGGTAAACTCCTCTGTTAGTACATGACAGATTCTGATTCTGTAATAGCATATCTATTAAACCACATTACATTTTTTTAACTTTTTATATGTAATTGTATTATATTTTCAACTTATTTACAAAACATTGTAGTGCCGCATCGCTCCGCCCCTTATATTTTCTTCACTGAAGGCACTAGATGCGTACCTTGTTTCCACCCTCTCTCTGAACGTCAGAGAATTTGCGCGCTCCCGACCCTGCTATTTTCCACTCATGCGCATTGGGTTTGTAATATTGTAAAAGATCAGTAAGTCTTAAAATATTTTATTTTTATACAATTTGCATATTTATTTACCAGAACCGAAAATTGATAGTGATGGGGTGTTATTTTTTTATCTCAAATCGCGTGGAAGCGCATGCGTACCCAAAACATGCACGTGCAAATTCGTCAGGGAATTCTAAAGGCTCCTGATTGGATGCGCGTCTTGAAAGTAAAATGACATTGCGTAGGCGCATAGCAAGTAGCATAGAAGATAGCCTGTCTGGCGACAGGCTTGCTTATAGGTCCGACTTCATAAACATTGGCTATTACGTCACGGGGGGCTGGAGATGTATCTCAGAAGATGAACGGATAAATATAAGTATTCAAAGCATTTTTTAATATATTGCATTAGATGTAATTTGGTGTGTGTCATTAAGGAAATTTATCCTGTTAATTGAGATTATCACTACGTATGGAGTTTAACATCACTTTAAGTCCTTTAAGGAACAGCAATGTACCCTGTACAACGCTGCTGGGCCTCTCTCTGCTGAGATCTCACTAAAAGTAGCGAGATTGTGCTATTTCTGCATGCCCCACGAGTGGGGCAGTGCAGAAATGGACTTGTAGAGGTACCGATGCAGCGATGGACACTGTGTCCCTCTCTGCATTGGGCAGCGATGGTGCCAATCATTGGTGGTCTGGGAGGGTAAGAAAGGAGGTGGGTGGGAGGCCCATCTCTGGAGGGGGCGGGAACGGGTGGGACAGCTTAATTACAAAAAAAACCCCCGCTAAAAGTGGCGGGAAGGGGGAGGGGAAGGGGGGATCCTTTAGTGAAGGGGGGATTAGAGGGTGGGAAATCAATCTGGGAGGGGAAGGGGGAGAGATGGGGGGAGCAGCTACACTACAGAAAAATGTTTTTTTTTTTTTTTAATTAAATTTAAATATTTTTTTTATAGAAAACTGGGTACTGACAGACGCCAGTACCTAAGATGGTGGAAATGAGTTAGAGGGGGGAGAGTTAGAGAGCTTTTTAGGAGGGATCAGAGAAGTGGGAAGGTAAGGAGGTAATCCTACACTGAACTTAATAATAATAATAATAATAATAATAATAATAATATTTTTTTTTAAATAAAATAAAAAAAGTCCTAAAACTGCATACTGGCAGACTGTCTGCCAGTACTTAGGATGGGAGGTGACCAGTGTGGGGGAGGAGAGCTGTTTGAGAGGGATCAGGGGGTTGCAAGTGTCAGGTGGGAGGGTAATCTCTACACTAGTGTTTCCCACACCCAGTCCTCAGGACCCTTACTCAGGCCAGATATTCATTATATCTTAACTAGAGCACAGGTGAAACAATCAGCTCACTCATCAGCTGATTATTTCACCTGTGCTCTATTTAAGATATAATGAATATTTGGCCTGAGTAAGGGTCCTGAGGACTAGGTTGGGGAAACACTGCTCTACACTAAAGCTAAAATTAACCTTACAAGCTACCTAATTAACCACTTCACTGGGAATAATAAAAGTGTGGTGCGCAGCTGCAATTAGCGGCCTTCTAATTACCAAAAAGCAATGGCAAAGCCATATATGTCTGCTAATTGTAAACAAAGGGGATCACAGAGAAGCTTTTATAACCATTTGTACCATGATTGACCAAGTGGTATAGTTTGTGAAAAAGTTAAAGATTTTTTTTAGTTGATCACATTTGGCGGTGAAAGGGTGGCATGAAATATACCAAAATGGGCCTAGATCAATACTTTGGGTTGTCTATTAAAAAAAATATATAAGTTTTGATAGGTAAATAAAATAAAAACAAGTCTCTATTTATGTTTAAATGTAGTGATGGCAAAAATGCTAAAAATGCTCTTTTGGGGAAGTTTTAGTCTGAAATGCACGGTACTTAAGGGGTTAAAATGTATTAATGCCATTTGTAGATGTTGGGCATCAGATGTGTCTTTTCATGTATGCCCATCATGCCAGAATAGAAAATGGCTTTTATATAGTTAATCAGTGGTGAGGATTGATTTGGATTAAAAAAGGTTAATGACATGTGCAAATGAGTATCTTCCTCCCCCAGTAAACAATGGGGTTAATTCAAAAGCCCCTTACTGTAACCTTAAGAGTTGTGAATGGGCTATTGTATCTTTTATTTACAAGTGACCTTACAGTTTCTATTTCGAAAACAGGTACTCAGCATATGAAAAAGTCTTTTTTGGGAGCTTTATTGTTGAAAAAGCATTTATGGCTTCAGCTTTAAACAAGTAAATCCATTTTGCATTGTGATCACCCGAGAAACTCGACTGCCAATTCGTAAGGAAAGCTAAAACTCAATTTGGGAACAAATTGACAATAGATTGTTATCAAGGCCTATGATACATGCTACACAATGATTTCTTAAAGGGCATCCTTTAACAAATCAGAGCATGTAATTTTGACACTATATAACTAGCAACACTGAAAAACTATGTATTTAAGTACTGACAGAACACTGCTGGTCCTGAGCAGAAACTGCCACTGATCCAATCAGTACATATTCATACAGCTGGCTTCTGCAACTGCTGATTGGCTCAGCAGCATTTCTGCTTGGAACCAGTAGTGCACTGTGAGTTTTGAGTGGTACTTTAACTATGTGCTTAACTCCTTTAGGGGATTTAAACATATAGCTTTGCAGCTAAAACTAATTAGAGCATGTCATTGTATCACTTTAATGGCCCTTTAAATCAGCAAAGGAGCTCAAATCATATTTACCCTAACTTGAAACAGCAAAAATGGCTAGGTTTTTTTAAGCTCTACACTACGGCAAATGATCTCGGGATGTGAGAGGGAGGGGTCCTTACACTAGACTGGGGGTGGGGGTGGGTAAAGCTGTCTGGAAGGGATCGGAAGGTGGGTTCCATACTCTGCAGAAAATAAAAAATAATAATTATATGCAAAAAAAGCTTGAAACTGCAGCATATCTTTAAAAATAACTGACTAGAAAATATAATTAACATTTCTGTGTAAAATGGAATATATTTTACCTCAAATTTTCTTCATCTTACCAGAGTAAGAGCTATCTGAGCCGTTATCCTTCAACTACTCTTTTTCACTGTCATCTGAATAATGGGGAAAAAAACACTGCTTTACTGTGATCTTGTGGGATTTCACTATAATCTAGCAAGATTTCATAGTAAACTTTCTTAAACTCAGGAGTGAAATAAAGTGACCATGTCAGCACATACTAGATGCCTGCTCCCGTGCAGGTCCCAGGACAAGCATTCCGATTGGATGCTAGTGCATTTCCAATAGTTTGTGGCTACTGAGTAAATGTTGAGGTAAAATGTCTTTATATTTTTACATAGAGATGTTCATGTGGTATTTCCTAGTCAGCTTTTTACAAACATGCTGCATCACTTTCAGGAGATTACACATTTGGGTAACACATCCTTTTAAAGCATTTTTGTTGCACCTAAAATTTGAAATTTTACAAATCTATTATAGTTTTTCCTTAAAATAAAAATTATGTTCCTGCACTTATAACTATGTTTTGTTTTATTTCAGCTGTTGGAGTTGTGTTTATTAGCTTATAATTAATCTGTCCATATGGCTGAGATCTGCACAAACATTCAGCTCTCTTTATTCTCAAAATCAATGTAAACTATCTTACAATTTACCCTGTTCATATAGAAATATATTTAATTTGTATATGCATCATATATATATTTTGTATTTGAATATCCCTTTCATGCTTTATGCTTTCCCTATTTTTTTTCTACAAGTGTAATCAAGCACCTACTTATTTCCTTTTTTTTTTTTTTTTTTTTTTTTTAATAAATGCAAACTGAGATGGTTTTAAAAGGGCTTAACACCCAAAAATGTTGATTCAGGATTCAGATAGAGCATACAAATTTAAACAATTTTCAAATGTGCTTATATTATCTAATTTGCTTCATTATCTTGGTATCCATTGTTGGAAAGCATACATAGGAAGGCTCAGGAGCTGAGAGCTAGTGGCTGCACATATATGCCTTTTGTGATTGTCTCACACATGTGTTCAGCTAGCTCCCAGTAGTGCATTGCTGCTACTTCAATAAATGATACCAAGAGAATCAAGAATAATTGATAATAAAAGTAAATTGAAAAGTTGTTTAAAATTGCATTCTCTGTCTGAATCATGAAAGAAAATTTTGGGGTTTATGTCCCTTTAAATACTATCTGTACTTATATTATTTAACCCCTTAAACCTAATAGACATAGGTACTATGTCACAGGGTACTTTGCCTAGCATACCATGTTGAGGTAGTAACTCCATCCAACCTTCTCCCTCATGCTGCGGTCAGATCTGACAGCCGAGACTGCAGCCAGAGGCAGAAGGCATCTGCCTTCATATAGTAAGGAAGAACTCATCGGCAAAATGGTGGTATGAAATATACCAAAATTGGCCTAGATCATTACATTGGGTTGTCTACTAATATATATATATATATATATACAGTTTTGATAGGTAAATAAAAAATAAATCTGGTATTTTTGTCAATTTTTTTCTCTAAAATTCCAGGTCCTGAAGGGATTAATATATTCTTTTAGTGGTTTGATATTTAGTTCCTATTTTATTTTAATTTTATTCATAATTTTCTATTTTATTTTATCCATTCTATATTTATCTTCACTTCTTTCCATGTACTCTCTCTTCACCCTCTGCCAATCTCTTCTGCTTCTATCTTTTGCCCCTTCTGCACATACTTTGCTTGATGGGTCATATATAATTAATTCACTTTATTTTCCACTTCTGGGAATCCTATGAACTTAAAATACAATACACATAATTACTTTGGTAATTCTAATGAGCTCTCTTGTTAAGAATATTTTTTATTAAATGTTATAGATTAAAATAAAATCAGCTAACAACCCAGCGTATGCAAGCCAATTAACCCCGTGCAGTGTTTTATTTATGTATAGAACATAAGCAGAAACTGCATTTCATGGAGGAAAAGCTTCAAAGTCTTTGAAGTCATTGATTTAATGCAGGAAAAAATATATTTGCTTTTTATGTCCATAACTGTTAAGTACAGATGATTATAAGAAAAAGGAACACACACACACTCGTACACTGAAACACACACTCACACATAAGGATTCACATATAGACACTCTAGCAGACATGCAAAGAAACACACTCAGACACAGACACCCAAACAGACACTCAGCACTTGTTTACATTGACCTGACAAGTAATGAGGGAGACTAAAGTTTTGTAAAAAAAAAAAAAGTTGATCTAGAAAACAAAATATGGAGTTCTGATTATCTTTTTCTAAAGGAAGATGCCAACTAAATGATGACAACAGCATGCAGTGGCTGAAAGGAAGGGCCCTGAACTGCCTAAACAATAATCTAAAGGTTAAATGATGGATTGGTCTCATTAGTCTCTAAGTCTGTAGAAAGATGTGAATAATCAGTAGTAAGGTCAAAATGTCCTAAAAGGAACAGACAATGGACACACACACACAAACTCAAACTTGCACATACACCCAAGGAAACACCGACAGAGACAGCCTCAGAAAACACAGAAAGACACACACACACACACACACACACACACACAGAGACACTCACAGAAAACACATAAAGACATACACACACAGAGAGACAACCACATAAAACACAGAAAGACATACATACACACACCCTCACTGAGACATCCACAGAAAACACACAAATACATATACACACCCTCACAGAGACACCCACAGAAAACACACACCCTCAAAGAAACATCCACAGAAAACACAGACATACATACATACACACACACACACACACACCCTCACAGAGACATCCACAGAAAACACAGACATACACACCCACCCTCACAGAGGCATCCAGAGAAAATACACAAAGACAAACATAAACACAACCTCACAGAGACACTCATAGAAAAAGCTCAAAGGCATATGCACATACCCTCACAGACATCCAAAGAAAATGCACAAAGACTTACACACCCACCCTCACAGAGAGACCCACGGAAAAAAACATAATTTATGTAAGAACTTACGTGATAAATTCATTTCTTTCATATTAGCAAGAGTCCATGAGCTAGTGACGTATGGGATATACATTCCTACCAGGAGGGGCAAAGTTTCCCAAACCTCAAAATGCCTATAAATACACCCCTCACCACACCCACAATTCAGTTTAACGAATAGCCAAGAAGTGGGGTGATAAAAAAGTGCGAAAGCATATAAAATAAGGAATTGGAATAATTGTGCTTTATACAAAAATCATAACCACCACAAAAAAGGGCGGGCCTCATGGACTCTTGCTAATATGAAAGAAATGAATTTATCAGGTAAGTTCTTACATAAATTATGTTTTCTTTCATGTAATTAGCAAGAGTCCATGAGCTAGTGACGTATGGGATAATGACTACCCAAGATGTGGATCTTTCCACACAAGAGTCACTAGAGAGGGAGGGATAAAATAAAGACAGCCAATTCCTGCTGAAAATAATCCACACCCAAAAATAAAGTTTAACGAAAAACATAAGCAGAAGATTCAAACTGAAACCGCTGCCTGAAGTACTTTTCTACCAAAAACTGCTTCAGAAGAAGAAAATACATCAAAATGGTAGAATTTAGTAAAAGTATGCAAAGAGGACCAAGTTGCTGCTTTGCAAATCTGGTCAACCGAAGCTTCATTCCTAAACGCCCAGGAAGTAGAAACTGACCTAGTAGAATGAGCTGTAATTCTTTGAGGCGGAGTTTTACCCGACTCAACATAGGCAAGATGAATTAAAGATTTCAACCAAGATGCCAAAGAAATGGCAGAAGCTTTCTGGCCTTTTCTAGAACCGGAAAAGATAACAAATAAACTAGAAGTCTTACGGAAAGATTTCGTAGCTTCAACATAATATTTCAAAGCTCTAACAACATCCAAAGAATGCAACAATTTCTCCTTAGAATTCTTAGGATTAGGACATAATGAAGGAACCACAATTTCTCTACTAATGTTGTTGGAATTCACAACTTTAGGTAAAAATTCAAAAGAAGTTCGCAACACCGCCTTATCCTGATGAAAAATCAGAAAAGGAGACTCACAAGAAAGAGCAGATAATTCAGAAACTCTTCTAGCAGAAGAGATGGCCAAAAGGAACAAAACTTTCCAAGAAAGTAATTTAATGTCCAATGAATGCATAGGTTCAAACGGAGGAGCTTGAAGAGCTCCCAGAACCAAATTCAAACTCCAAGGAGGAGAAATTGACTTAATAACAGGTTTTATACGAACCAAAGCTTGTACAAAACAATGAATATCAGGAAGAATAGCAATCTTTCTGTGAAAAAGAACAGAAAGAGCAGAGATTTGTCCTTTCAAAGAACTTGCGGACAAACCCTTATCTAAACCATCCTGAAGAAACTGTAAAATTCTCGGTATTCTAAAAGAATGCCAAGAAAAATGATGAGAAAGACACCAAGAAATATAAGTCTTCCAGACTCTATAATATATCTCTCTGGATACAGATTTACGAGCCTGTAACATAGTATTAATCACAGAGTCAGAGAAACCTCTTTGACCAAGAATCAAGCGTTCAATCTCCATACCTTTAAATTTAAGGATTTCAGATCCTGATGGAAAAAAGGACCTTGTGACAGAAGGTCTGGTCTTAACGGAAGAGTCCACGGTTGGCAAGAGGCCATCCGTACAAGATCCGCATACCAAAACCTGTGAGGCCATGCCGGAGCTACCAGCAGAACAAACGAGCATTCCTTCAGAATCTTGGAGATTACTCTTGGAAGAAGAACTAGAGGCGGAAAGATATAGGCAGGATGATACTTCCAAGGAAGTGATAATGCATCCACTGCCTCCGCCTGAGGATCCCGGGATCTGGACAGATACCTGGGAAGTTTTTTGTTTAGATGGGACGCCATCAGATCTATTTCTGGAAGTTCCCACATTTGAACAATCTGAAGAAATACCTCTGGGTGAAGAGACCATTCGCCCGGATGCAACGTTTGGCGACTGAGATAATCCGCTTCCCAATTGTCTATACCTGGGATATGAACCGCAGAGATTAGACAAGAGCTGGATTCCGCCCAAACCAAAATTCGAGATACTTCTTTCATAGCCAAAGGACTGTGAGTCCCTCCTTGATGATTGATGTATGCCACAGTTGTGACATTGTCTGTCTGAAAACAAATGAACGATTCTCTCTTCAGAAGAGGCCAAAACTGAAGAGCTCTGAAAATTGCACGGAGTTCCAAAATATTGATCGGTAATCTCACCTCCTGAGATTCCCAAACTCCTTGTGCCGTCAGAGATCCCCACACAGCTCCCCAACCTGTGAGACTTGCATCTGTTGAAATTACAGTCCAGGTCGGAAACACAAAAGAAGCCCCCTGAATTAAACAATGGTGATCTGTCCACCATGTTAGAGAGTGTCGAACAATCGGTTTTAAAGATATTAATTGAGATATCTTCGTGTAATCCTTGCACCATTGCTTCAGCATACAGAGCTGAAGAGGTCGCATGTGAAAACGAGCAAAGGGGATCGCGTCCGATGCAGCAGTCATAAGACCTAGAATTTGCATGCATAAGGCTACCGAAGGGAATGATTGTGACTGAAGGTTTCGACAAGCTGCAATCAATTTTAGACGTCTCTTGTCTGTTAAAGACAGAGTCATGGACACTGAATCCATCTGGAAACCCAGAAAGGTTACCCTTGTCTGAGGAATCAAAGAACTTTTTGGTAAATTGATCCTCCAACCATGATCTTGAAGAAACAACACAAGTCGATTCGTATGAGATTCTGCTAAATGTAAAGACTGAGCAAGTACCAAGATATCGTCCAAATAAGGAAATACCACAATACCCTGTTCTCTGATTACAGACAGAAGGGCACCGAGAACCTTTGTAAAAATTCTTGGAGCTGTAGCTAGGCCAAACGGCAGAGCCACAAACTGGTAATGCTTGTCCAGAAAAGAGAATCTCAGGAACTGATAATGATCTGGATGAATCGGAATATGCAGATATGCATCCTGTAAATCTATTGTGGACATATAATTCCCTTGCTGAACAAAAGGCAAGATAGTCCTTACAGTTACCATCTTGAACGTTGGTATTCTTACATAACGATTCAATATTTTTAGATCCAGAACTGGTCTGAAGGAATTCTCCTTCTTTGGTACAATGAAGAGATTTGAATAAAACCCCATCCCCTGTTCCGGAACTGGAACTGGCATAATTACTCCAGTCAATTCTAGATCTGAAACACATTTCAGAAATGCTTGAGCTTTTACTGGAGTTACTGGGACACGGGAAAGAAAAAATCTCTTTGCAGGAGGTCTCATCTTGAAACCAATTCTGTACCCTTCTGAAACAATGCTCTGAATCCAAAGATTGTGAACAGAATTGATCCAAATTTCCTTGAAAAAACGTAACCTGCCCAATACCAGCTGAGCTGGAATGAGGGCCGCACCTTCATGTGGACTTAGAAGCAGGCTTTGCCTTTCTAGCTGGCTTGGATTTATTCCAGACTGGAGATGGTTTCCAAACTGAAACTGCTCCTGAGGATGAAGGATCAGGCTTTTGTTCTTTGTTGAAACGAAAGGAACGAAAACGATTATTAGCCCTGCTTTTACCTTTAGATTTTTTATCCTGTGGTAAAAAAGTTCCTTTCCCACAAGTAACAGTTGAAATAATGGAATCCAACTGAGAACCAAATAATTTGTTACCCTGGAAAGAAATGGAAAGTAAAGTTGATTTAGAAGCCATATCAGCATTCCAAGTTTTAAGCCATAAAGCTCTTCTAGCTAAAAATAGCTAGAGACATAAACCTGACATCAACTCTGATAATATCAAAAATGGCATCACAGATAAAATTATTAGCATGCTGTAGAAGAATAATAATATCATGAGAATCATGATGTGTTACTTGTTGCGCTAAAGTTTCCAACCAGAAAGTTGAAGCTGCAGCAACATCAGCCAAAGATATAGCAGGTCTAAGAAGATTACCTGAACACAGATAAGCTTTTCTTGGAAAGGATTCAATTTTCCTATCTAAAGGATCCTTAAACGAAGTACCATCTGACGTAGGAATAGTAGTACGTTTAGCAAGGGTAGAAATAGCCCCATCAACTTTAGGGATTTTGTCCCAAAATTCTAATCTGTCAGACGGCACAGGATATAATCGCTTAAAACGTTTAGAAGGAGTAAATGAATTACCCAATTTATCCCATTCTTTGGAAATTACTGCAGAAATAGCATTAGGAACAGGAAAAACTTCTGGAATAACCACAGGAGCTTTAAATACCTTATCCAAACGTTTAGAATTAGTATCAAGAGGACCAGACTCCTCTATTTCTAAAGCAATTAGTACTTCTTTAAGTAAAGAACGAATAAATTCCATTTTAAATAAATATGAAGATTTATCAGCATCAACCTCTGAGACAGAATCCTCTGAACCAGAAGAGTCATCAGAATCAGAATGATGATGTTCATTTAAAAATTCATCTGTAGGGAGAGAAGTTTTAAAAGATTTTTTACGTTTACTAGAAGGAGAAATAACAGACATAGCCTTCTTTATGGATTCTGAAACAAAATCTCTTATATTATCAGGAACATTCTGCACCTTAGATGTTGAAGGAACTGCAACAGGCAATGGTACTTTACTAAAGGAAATATTATCTGCTTTAACAAGTTTGTCATGACAATCAATACAAACAACAGCTGGAGGAATAGCTACCAAAAGTTTACAGCAGATACACTTAGCTTTGGTAGATCCAGCACTAGACAGCGATTTTCCTGTAGTTTCTTCTGACTCAGATGCAACGTGAGACATCTTGCAATATGTAAGAGAAAAAACAACATATATATAAAGCAAAATTGATCAAATTCCTTAAATGACAGTTTCAGGAATGGGAAAAAATGCCAAAGAACAAGCTTCTAGCAACCAGAAGCAATGAAAAATGAGACTTAAATAATGTGGAGACAAAAGCGACGCCCATATTTTTCGCGCCAATAAGACACCCACATTATTTGGCGCCTAAATGCTAAATAACGTCAAATAATGACGCAACTTCCGGCGACACGTATGACGCCGGAAACGGAAACGAATTTTTTGCGCCAAAAAAGTCCGCGCCAAGAATGACGCAATAAAATGAAGCATTTTCAGCCCCCGCGAGCCTAACAGCCCACAGGGAAAAAGAGTCAAATTGAAGGTAAGAAAAAATGATTAAATCAAATGCATTATCCCAAATATGAAACTGACTGTCTGAAAATGAAGGAAAGTTGAACATTCTGAGTCAAGGCAAATAAATGTTTGAATACATATATTTAGAACTTTATAAATAAAGTGCCCAACCATAGCTTAGAGTGTCACAGAAAATAAGCATTTACTTACCCCAGGACACTCATCTACATGTTTGTAGAAAGCCAAACCAGTACTGAAACGAGAATCAGCAGAGGTAATGGTATATATAAGAGTATATCGTCGATCTGAAAAGGGAGGTAAGAGATGAATCTCTACGACCGATAACAGAGAACCTATGAAATAGACCCCGTAGAAGGAGATCACTGCATTCAAATAGGCAATACTCTCCTCACATCCCTCTGACATTCACTGCACGCTGAGAGGAAAACCGGGCTCCAACTTGCTGCGGAGCGCATATCAACGTAGAATCTAGCACAAACTTACTTCACCACCTCCATCGGAGGCAAAGTTTGTAAAACTGAATTGTGGGTGTGGTGAGGGGTGTATTTATAGGCATTTTGAGGTTTGGGAAACTTTGCCCCTCCTGGTAGGAATGTATATCCCATACGTCACTAGCTCATGGACTCTTGCTAATTACATGAAAGAAAATACATATACACTCATAGAGACACAAACCAAAGCACAAAGACATAAAGACAGACACCCAAAGAAACACTCACAGGAGGAAACATGTATGCACCTTGAATCCCCTAAATCAACGTTGTGTGACATGCATGATTAAAAAGTGATCTCTTAATTTCTGCATTTTTTTTTAAGAATCATATTTGTAAATGTGCAAACAATAAAGAATAAAGAAAAATACTTTTAAAAGGTTGATACATGTTTGTTTGTTTGTTTGTTTGTTCCCCATTTTCCCCAACCAAGAGCACCACTTCAAATATAGGGGCCTAGTTATCAAGCCGTCAACCTCAAATACGCTGGAATTCTGCAGCGTATTTGTGACGAGGCTGATTCGCCTTAGTTATCAAAGTCCGACACAGATCAATTCTTACGTCACTCCAGATGTTCCGCACACAAGTGCGGCACAATCTCACTACTTTTGCTAGTTATAAAAAACTAGCAGGTACGCTCGGCACTTTTACGGCCCAGCGTACCTGGTTTTCAAAGCGCCAGCCTGGAGGCGGCGGATCCCATAGGAATCAATGGGAGTCTGACCATAGCGAAAGTACAAGTTCGCTGCAGACAGACATCCCATTGATTCCTATGGGAGATGTCTGCACCTAACACCCTAACATGTACCCCGAGTCTAAACACCCCTAATCTGTCCCCCCTACACCACCGCAAGTACATAAAGTTATTACCCCCTAAACCGCCGCTCCCGGAGCCCACCGCAAGCTACTCTATACATATTAACCCCTAAACCGCCGCTCCCAGAGCCCACCGCCACCTACATTATACCTATTAACCCCTATCCTGCCCCCCTATACCGCCGCCCTCTATAATAACGTTATTAACCCCTAAACCTAAGTCTAACACTAACCCTAACGCCCCCCTAACTTAAATATTAATTAATTAAATAAATCTAAATAATATTTATATTATTAACTAAATTAATCCTATTTAAAACTAAATGCTTACCTGTAAAATAAACCCTAATATAGCGACAATATAAATAATAATTATATTGTAGCTATCTTCGGATTTATTTTTATTTTACAGGCAACTTTCAATTTATTTTAACTAGGTACAATAGCTATTAAATAGTTATTAACTATTTAATAGCTTACCCTAGCTAAAATAAAGAGAAATTTACCTGTAAAATAAAAACTAACCTAAGTTACAATTACACCTAACACTACACTATACTTTAATAAATTATTTCTATTTAAAACTAAATACTTACCTGTAAAATAAACCCTAATATAGCTACAATATAAATAATAATTATATTGTAGCTATCTTCGGATTTATATTTATTTTACAGGTAACTTTGTATTTATTTTAGCTAGTTAGAATAGTTATTAAATAGTTATTAACTATTTAATAACTACCTAGCTAAAAGAAATACAAAATTACCTGTAAAATAAATGCTAACCTAAGTTACAATTAAACCTAATACTACACTATCATTAAATTAATTAAATAAACTACCTACAAATAACTACAATTAAATACAATTACATAAACTAACTAAAGTACAAAAAATAAAAAAAGCTAAGTTACAGAAAATAAAAAAATAAGTTACAAACATTTTACAAATATTACAACAATTTTAAGCTACTTACACCTAATCTAAGCCCCCTAATAAAATAACAAACCCCCCAAAATAAAAAAAATGCCCTACCCTATTCTAAATTAAATAAAGTTCAACGCTCTTTTACCTTACCAGCCCTTAAAAGGGCCATTTGTGGGGGCATGCCCCCAAAAGTTCAGCTCTTTTGCCTGTAAATGAAAAATACAAACACCCCCAACATTAAAACCCACCACCCACATACCCCTAATCTAACCCAAACCCCCCTTACAAAAACCTAACACTAATCCCCCGAAGATCATCCTACCTTGAGTCGTCTTCACTCAGCCGAGCAGCGATGGAACCCAAGTGGACATCCGGACCGGCAGAAGTGATCATCCAAGGGACGCTGAAGAAATCTTCCATCCGATGAAGTCATCATCCAGGCGGCGCTGAAGAAGTCTTCGATCCGGGCGATGTCATCTTCCAAGCCGGGTCTTGAATCTTCCTTCCGCCGCCGCGGAACATCCTTCTTCACCGACGGACTACGACGAATGAAGGCTCCTTTAAGGGACGTAATCCAAGATGGCGTCCCCTTAATTCCGATTGGCTGATAGGATTCTTTTCCGATCAGCCAATAGAATGCGAGCTCAATCTGATTGGCTGATTGGATCAGCCAATCGGATTGAACTTGAATCTGATTGGCTGATTCCATCAGCCAATCAGATTTTTCCTACCTTAATTCCGATTGGCTGATAGAATCCTATCCAATCAGCCAATCAGATTGAGTAGTCCGTCGGTGAAGAAGGATGTTCCGCGGCGGCGGAAGGAAGATTCAAGACCCGGCTTGGAAGATGACATCGCCCGGATCGAAGATTTCTTCAGCGCCGCCTGGATGATGACTTCATCGGATGGAAGATTTCTTCAGCGCCCCTTGGATGATCACTTCTGCCGGTCCGGATGTCCACTTGGGTTCCATCGCTGCTCGGCTGAGTGAAGACGACTCAAGGTAGGATGATCTTCAGGGGATTAGTGTTAGGTTTTTGTAAGGGGGGTTTGGGTTAGATTAGGGGTATGTGGGTGGTGGGTTTTAATGTTGGGGGGGTTTGTATTTTTCATTTACAGGCAAAAGAGCTGAACTTTTGGGGGCATGCCCCCACAAATGGCCCTTTTAAGGGCTGGTAAGGTAAAAGAGCGTTGAACTTTATTTAATTTAGAATAGGGTAGGGCATTTTTTTATTTTGGGGGGTTTGTTATTTTATTAGGGGGCTTAGATTAGGTGTAAGTAGCTTAAAATTGTTGTAATATTTGTAAAATGTTTGTAACTTATTTTTTTATTTTCTGTAACTTAGCTTTTTTTATTTTTTGTACTTTAGTTAGTTTATGTAATTGTATTTAATTGTAGTTATTTATAGGTAGTTTATTTAATTAATTTAATGATAGTGTAGTATTAGGTTTAATTGTAACTTAGGTTAGCATTTATTTTACAGGTAATTTTGTATTTCTTTTAGCTAGGTAGTTATTAAATAGTTAATAACTATTTAATAACTATTCTAACTAGCTAAAATAAATACAAAGTTAACTGTAAAATAAATATAAATCCTAAGATAGCTACAATGTAATTATTAATTACATTGTAGCTATCATAGGGTTTATTTTACAGGTAAGTATTTAGTTTTAAATAGGAATAATTAGTATAGTGTAGTGTTAGGTGTAATTGTAACTTAGGTTAGTTTTTATTTTACAGGTAAATTTCTGTTTATTTTAGCTAGGTAAGCTATTAAATAGTTAATATAGCTATTGTACCTAGTTAAAATAAATTGAAAGATGCCTGTAAAATAAATTATTATTTATATTGTAGCTATATTAGGGTTTATTTTAAAGGTAAGTATTTAGTTTTAAATAGGATTAATTTAGTTAATAAGAGAAATATTATTTAGATTTATTTAATTAATATTTAAGTTAGGGGGGCGTTAGGGTTAGTGTTAGACTTAGGTTTAGGGGTTAATAAATTTATTACAGTGGCGGCGTCGTAGTGGGGGGCAGGATAGGGGTTAATAAATTTATTATAGGTGGCGACGGTGTAGGGGGGGCAGGATAGGGGTTAATAAATTTATTATAGGTTGCGGCGGGTTCAGGGAGCGGCGGTTTAGGGGTTAAACTATTTATTTAGTTGCGGCGAGGTGCGGGATCAGCAGGATAGGGGTTAATAATTTTATTATAGAGGGCGACGGTATAGGGGGGGCAGGATAGGGGTTACTAGGTATAATGTAGGTGGCGGTGGGCTCCGGGAGCGGCGGTTTAGGGGTTAATACATTTATAAGAGTTGCGGCAGGGTCTAGGAGCGGCGGTTTAGGGGTTAGTAACTTTATTGAGTTGCGGGAGGCTCCGGGGGCGCCGGTATAGGGGGTAGAACAGTGCAGTTTAGTGTGGGTGCTTAGTGACAGGCTAGCAATAAAGCTGGGAAAAAGCCGAAGAGCAGCGAGATCGGATGAGTGATAACTGTCACAGTCCGCTGCTCATCGCCTTGCGGCTTTTTGACAGCTTTATTTGATAACTTAGGCGTATTTTTTCAGGTCCGCGGCGGCGAAGGTAGGCGAGCTTAGGCGGGCGTATTGGGCCGGCGAAGCCAGAAAAGTAGACGGCTTGATAACTACCCCCTATAGTGTACAAATATTCCAATCTGTCAGCTGTATTTATGGATTTTGAAAGTGCTGTAATCTATATGGTCTTGGTGAAACCATAAGCTGTGGTACTCATACCATTAGATCTGGTTAAATGCAGGATTTAGGCTTGTTGGTATGTATTTCAAAATTAAGTCAGCTGTAGTGTAAACTGAACAGTTTTAAGTTAACCTGTCTTATTTCAAACACTGAGCAATCTTAGTCTAAGAGTATAACATTTTATGCAGATGTAAAAATCTTAGATAAAATGCCTCCTTGCGTCTGGAAAGTCCTTGCATAAAGTGGCAGTAAACTGGAATGTAATATATATATATATATATATATATATATATATATATATATATATATATATATATATATATATATATATATATATATATATATATATATATATAAAATGCATATCTGCCAAAAGGGCACCTACCATTTGTGTATTGAGGAGTAAACATTTCTGCATGGTTTTAAATATAGAATTTCTACAGCATTGTCAAATAATCATAAATACACTGCTGCTAAAAAAATTTGTTTTTATAGACCCCTGGCCCTACCATACAACTACTACCGCACTGAAGTTAATCCGAAATTGCACAAAGAAATAAAAATCATTTGCTAAATAAGTCCTACCCCCTCTGCAAATGAAAGTGATATGCCGTCTGACTCAGGCACACACTGTACAAACAAAGTGCGAAGTCTGTCTTGCACTGTGCATAGTGGTTTAGTGCACACTCAGAAATCCTCTCAAATGCTAATACTTTACTCCTTGTAATAACATTTCCCATGCGCAATTAGTACTCTGCTGTAGTACCCACTGGTGGCTGCCAAAAATTTTTTTTTTTTTTTTTTTTAGTTCTTGTCTCATGGGGCCCCCTGGCCCATTGGGCCCCTGACAGGAGTCACCCCTGTCACCCCCTGATGGCAGCCCTGCACTAAGGATTAATATTAATCTCAATCCAATTATTTACTGTAATAAAAAAATAACGACATTTGATCTCCAGTAGCAAGTACATAGATTTAAAGAGAAACAATATAGGTTTAGGAGTTGATTTCTACATGAAGGAAATCACTAAAGATTCCTAAGTAAACTATACCTTTACACTGTGTCTGGGTGAGTATAGATGCTATAGTAAAGCTTGTTTATAAGACTGGACTAATAATAGTGATGTTGTGAATAGTTCGCCGGGCGAACATATGCGATGTTCGATCTGCCCCCTATTCGTCATCATTGAGTAAACTTTGACCCTGTATCTCACAGTCTGCAGGCACATTCCAGCCAATCAGCAGCAGACCCTCCCAGCTCCTGGAAAGCAGCCATTTTAGATTCATTCGGAAGCTGCATTGTTAGTGAGAGGAGGGACAATGTAGCTGCTGGTGATTTAATAGGGAAATTGATAGCTAGGCTAGTGTATTCAGTGTTCACTACAGTCCTGAAGGACTCATCTGATCTCTGCTGTAAGGACAGCACCCCAAAAAGCCCTTTTTAGGGCTAGAACATCATTTTTTTTTTCCCCCTGTGTAATCTAATTGCAGTTGCCTGCCTGCCAAACCACTTGCCCAGTGCCACCACTCATATCTGGTGTAACAGTAGTGTAAATTTAAAAAAAAACAACTTTTTTGACTGTGAAACATCAGTCTGCTAATGTAATCTAATTGCAGTTGCCTGCCTGCCTGCCAGCCAGTGTGTGTGCCAGGCCCACTTGCCCAGTGCCACCACTCATATCTGGTGTAACAGTAGTGTAAATTTAAAAAAACAAAAACTTTGACTGTGAAACATCAGTCTGCTTGTGTAATCTAATTGCAGTTGCCTGCCTGCCAGCGTGTGTGCCAGGCCCACTTGCCCAGTGCCACCACTCATATCTGCTGTAACAGTAGTGTAAATTTAAAAAAAAAACTTTTTTGACTGTGAAACATCAGTCTGCTAGTGTAATCTAATTGCAATTGCCTGCCAGCGTGTGTGCCAGGCTCACAGCGTATACTGTGCCCACTTGCCCAGTGGCCCCACTCATATCTGGTGTAACAGTAGTGTAAATTTAAAAAAAACAAAAAACTTTTTTGACTGTGAAACATCAGTCTGCTTGTGTAATCTAATTGCAGTTGCCAGCGTGTGTGCCAGGCTCACAGCGTATACTGTGCCTACTTGCCCAGTGCCACCACTCATATCTGGTGTAACAGTAGTGTAAATTTAAAAACAAAAAACTTTTTGGACTGTGAAACATCAGTCTGCTTTTTGTGTCAGGCTCACAGCGTATACTGTGCCCACTTGCCCAGTGCCACCACTCATATCTTGTTTAATAGTAGTGTAAGTGTACATTTAAAAACAAAAAAAACCTTTTTGGACTGTGAAACATCAGACTGCTTTTTTGTGTCAGGCTCACAGCTTATACTGGGCCCACTTGCCCAGTGCCACCACTCATATCTTGTTTAATAGTAGTGTAAGTGTACATTTAAAAAAAATAAAAACTTTTTGGATTGTGAAACATCAGTCTGCTTTTTTGTGTCAGGCTCACAGCGTATACTGTGCCCACTTGCCCAGTGCCACCACTCATATCTTGTTTAATAGTAGTGTAAGTGTACATTTAAAAACAAAAAAAAATGTTTGGACTGTAAAACATCAGTCTGCTTTTTTGTGTCAGGCTCACAGCGTATACTGTGCCCACTTGCCCAGTGCCACCACTCATATCTTGTTTAATAGTAGTGTAAGTGTACATTTAAAAACAAAAATACTTTTTGGACTGTGAAACATCAGTCTGCTTTTTTGTGTCAGGCTCACAGCTTATACTGGGCCCACTTGCCCAGTGCCACCACTCATATCTTGTTTAATAGTAGTGTAAGTGTACATTTAAAAAAATAAAAACTTTTTGGACTGTGAAACATCAGTCTGCTTTTTTGTGTCAGGCTCACAGCGTATAGTGTGCCCACTTGCCCAGTGCCACCACTCATATCTTGTTTAATAGTAGTGTAAGTGTACATTTAAAAAGATAAAAACTTTTTGGACTGTGAAACATCAGTCTGCTTTTTTGTGTCAAGCTCACAGCGTATACTGTGCCCACTTGCCCAGTGCCACCACTCATATCTTGTTTAATAGTAGTGTAAGTGTACATTTAAAAACAAAAAAAACTTTTTGGACTGTGAAACATCAGTCTGCTTTTTTGTGTCAGGCTCACAGCATATACTGTGGCCACTTGCCCAGTGCCACCACTCATATCTTGTTTAATAGTAGTGTAAGTGTACATTTAAAAACAAAAAAAACTTTTTGGACTGTGAAACATCAGTCTGCTTTTTTGTGTCAGGCTCACAGCGTATACTGTGCCCACTTGCCCAGTGCCACCACTCATATCTTGTTTAATAGTAGTGTAAGTGTACATTTAAAAAAAAATAAAAAAAAAATAAAAAAAAATTAAAAAGTTTGCTTTAGACAGCATATAAGGGTGATGTCACAGCACAACGGGAATCTAACAGGGGAAGAGGTGAAAGAAATCCTATGACTCCCACGACCACGCTGGCGAGGACAGGACACTTTACAGACGTGTTGTTGATGGAGCACATGCGGAGCTTTTTAACTCCTATGCATCGCCACAGCCCTTCGGGGTCCACCCTCAGAGAACGACTCTACCGATAGGTAGCAGACTACCTTGCCTTAACTGCAGATCTCGACACTCTGAGGAGCGATGAACCCCTTGACTACTGGGTGTGTAGGCTTGACCTGTGGCCTGAGCTATCCCAATTTGCGATAGAACTTCTGGCCTGCCTCACTTCAAGTGTCCTGTCAGAAAGGACCTTCAATGCAGCAGGAGGTATTGTCACTGAGAAGAGAAGTCGCCTAGGTCAAAAAAGTCTAGATTAGTTCACCTTTATTAAAATGAATGAGGAATGGATCCCGAAGGGACTGACATTGGGCGATACATTCAAGTAAAAAAGGCATGATGAGATGAGCTGCCTTGGGCTAAAAATGGTCCACACGGTGCTGTATTTTATCTTCGAATGCCGGATGACTTGCGTGACTTATCCGCCAACAACTAGGGTTCAAGCCGCAATGTCTTAGGGCACTTTCTGCCTGGGAAACAAACATCAATTTTTCTGGCCGCTGCTACAGCAGCGGCTGCAACAATTACCTAATTTTTCAGGCATGTGTACATGCCTAATTTTTCTGGCCTCTGGTGCAGCACTGTGGCTTCAAAAACCAAACCAATAAAAAAGGCAAATAACAGGGATTAAACTGATAGGAAAAGTACTACTTAACACACCACTCCTATCTGGTGGCACATTAGATTGCACGTGCAGTGCCCCAAATTTGAAGTAGGAGGACCGACCAAGCATCTTTTTCCATCTCCCGGTTCCTAAAATCCATGCCATATACACGTCCCCTGATAGGGGACGGAACAGGGATTAAACTGATAGGAATAGTACTACTTAACACACCTTATAATAATGCAGATAGAGGCAACGCAGAGAGAGGAGCCTGAAGAAGAGGAGTCAGAGGAGGAAGGTGGCTTTGAGGAGGTGGAAGACCAAACACAGCAGGCGCCCCAGGGGGCTTGTTGTCACCTTTCGGGGACCCTTGGTGTTGTACGTGGCTGGGTGGAGGAAGAGACCTTCAATGACATCAGTGAGGACAAGGAACGGGACATGGCTAACTTGGCATCCAACCTTGTGTAAATGGGGAGTTTGTGGTTGTGCAAATGGACTGTTTGCGGTTGTTTGCGTTGCGTTAAACGGGAAGTTTGGTCTGTCACTGTGAAGTGGGCGTAACCCTTACACTACCTGATTGATACAAAATCATACCTGTTTTTTTAAAGCACGTTATTCCAAACAATTTAGGAATGTTAGGTGATTTATGCCCTTTAAAACCAGACTCTGCATCAACTATGTAATTTTCCGTGGGAGTTTTGGCATGGATCCCCCTCCGGCATGCCACAGTCCAGGTGTTAGTACCCTTGAAACAACTTTTCCATCACTATTGTGGCCAGAAAGAGTCCCTGTGGGTTTTAAAATTCGCTTGACTATTGAAGTCAATGGCGGTTCGCCCGCGCAAAATTTTAAGTTTGCGACATCACTAATAACCCTTAGCAGCGTCGGTGCTACAATAGAGGCAGACCAGGCAACTGCCTAAGTGTGCTCCTTGAGGGGGTGTGCAAATTATGTGCGTGCCATTTAAAAAACTTTAATGTGTATATTTATTTTTTAGTTGCCTAATGTGGGTCTCATATTAGGGGCACATGTGGTGGGATGATGGCTTGAATGAGAGGGGACTCACCTGAAATATAGGGAAGAAGAGAGTGCAGATAAGCCATAACAGATGGCAGAATCTTGCTGAAATATCTCACTGCACAGCCCCAACCCTCTCTGAAAAACTTTAGCAGCCTTCATAAAAGTGGACCGCTGACAGCAGCAGGACTCACCTCCTAATGGGTATTACTGGGGGTGATAAGCAATCATAGGAGCACTGACAATCCTTCAATTTTTGATATACTGCAAGACAAGTCCTATTTTAGTGTAAAGATTACAGCAGTGGCGGCTGGTGAATTTTGAAAATATTCGGGTGCTAAAATCCACCCCTTTAATATAGCCTCACCCCTAGTGGCCCCGGCTCCACCCATTTGAACCAGTAGTACTAGTTTTGCTTTGTTTTTTAAAAAAATTAACAAAATAAATAAATGTTACACCCCACAAAAAAAAAAGAGATTTTATATATATATATATATATATATATATATATATATATATATATATATATATATATATATACAGGGAAGGGGACTGCACTCTCAGACTGGACTGCAACAAGCTCAGCCCTGGGTGCCAATAGAACTCTCAGGATGTTCTGCTGTCTCCAGAGTCACAGGCAGTTAACCCCAGTCAAGTCTGGGTGCAAGACCCATAGGGAAAATTACAAAATAAATTAATACAACACACAGAGAAAGTCCAGCACTCACAAGCTCTCAGCTAAGATTAAAAGCAAAACTGGAAGAGTAAGTTACCGCATCTGGCCACACTATTACATTTCCTGTTTTTTAAATGTAATATATATATACATTAACTGGTTGCTTTATGATATAAAGTATGCAAACTGTTCAGTTACTGAAAACTATTTTTCAATCATAACTACAGTGTGAGAAATTATCTAAACTGTATGTGTTATCAGCTGTGAGGTAAGGAATGTTTAATAAGTCCACCCATTCTTAATTCTATCATGCAAATGTTGAGTGATCACTTGTACCTACGTGTAAGTTGCAAATAACACTGTGCACTGAGTATAATGAGTCAATATTATCAGCAGTAAATATTCCTTATCAATAGGGCATGAGCAGAGTTCAGAGGTATGCAAGATGTTTTGGTACCTTATCTTATACAAATTGTTGTGCACTAGCTGAACCAACCAGTGGCTTCTACTGATAGTGTAGGGCTGCTTGTCAGCAGGGAATGTATTAAGGGCCTTACCCCCGCCTGACATGGGATCTATCAGTGTAAGTGTTACCTTGCACCATTGTTGCAAGTTAAGGGGTTGATCTTTGTACTCACTAGTTAAGTCGAATGCAGGCCTGTATTCATCCTCTTTGTTCCAGTTTGTTCAAGTGGTTTTTCCCCATCCCTCCCTCCCATTTTGTTGTGATTTTGTTGCAGGTATGGAGAAGTTGCGGCAATGTTAACATTTCGTTAGACTTAAAAATCTGTTAAAAATCATATCTTGATAAAGGCCCAGTTCTTAGGGCCGAAACGCGTTGACATATATGGTAAGCTTCTTTTCAATTACTGACTAAGTTTGAATAGCAGTTTTGCACTATGTTATATTTGTTTTATTACAGGTATATCTTTGAATGAATTGATCCCTGAGACATAGGATCCATTTCTGTATTTTTTCATCGTTTACACACAGGAATAACTTTTTAGGAGCATCTCTTCACATCTTGTATTCACATAAGGGTCACTTTATAAGTGTGTTATTCACTTTAACACATCCTAAATATTCATTTGGATTATTTTTTCACATTTTTTCCTTTTTCATTTTTGTGTACACACATTTTTGATTATTCACACCCACTTCATCACATCATCTTTTCAGGATTTTTTGGATATTCAGAATAATTTTTTAAATTTGATTTGAAAACCACTACGTTTTTCTTTTCTTTTTTACACACTTCATCATTTCACCGTTTATCGAGGGATATATAAGGATAATTGTTTTAAAATAGAATCTTCATATTGGACATTCACTCTCTGGAAAGAATTTAAAGTTTGGGACCTACATATTTATGGACACCTACTCAGTAAATTGATGTTGAGCTTATCAGTTAACAGCTGTTTTATTGTAATTTATTTTGTGATTTATTTTGTGATTAAGATTGTATTTTGTTGTGGTTTTTAACCACAATTGTATTGTTTTTTATATAGATATATGCATATATATTTTATTGTTAATTTTAAGCGGATCCACTTTTGTATCTTGTTTGTATATTTTAGCTATAAGTAGCTTATAAAATATTTTATATACCCCTATAGAATTTCAATATATTTTTTATTTAAATAATCTTGTCACTACTAGTGTCCTAGCCTTTTAGGAGGCGCTCTGTGTATTTATTTTTAGCACTACATTTCGTTAGACTTAGTCCCTGAGGCGGGAGTTTGATTAGTTAAACTTTCTATGGTAAGAACTTAGCTCTAATTTTCCATCCCTGAGTCGTCACTAGTTTGCGGGAAGGCTTTCTAGGTCAATTTATCCTTTAGATTAGTCTAGATTAGTTAACTCCTGGCAGCGGGAGGTCAAGGCTCCAACTAAGGGTGTAATCCCAAAAGGGGGGGCGGTCGAGCTAATGGGTGGAGCGTATGTCCCTAGGTGCCGACCATGGGGTGCTCCACTCCGCGGGCCTGCTGACTGTGCTCCTCTAGGACATTTCACTGCTCCACATGGGCGTGGCCTAGCAGAGGCATGCATAACCAAGATTCCTTTAAGCCTTGTCCTCTTGGTGTTTGGGGTTTTAGCTAGATTGCTAGTTAAGCTGCCACTTGCAATGTTGGACTTCCTGGAAGTCTATGGTTAATAAAGTTAATTTATTGAATAAAAGTGACCATGACCGGTCTTTACCCAACTTTGGTGTCTGAGTCTTTTGTTCAGGTTAATTAGTTAAGAAGGGGGTTGTTTAGTAGATAGGAATGTCCAATGGGGGTTTAGCCCTTATGATAGTGTAGGGCTACTTGTCAGCAGGAAACGTATTAAGGGCCTTACCCCCTGCCTGACATGGGATCTAGCAGTGTGAGTGTTACCTTGCATCATTGTTGCAAGGTAAGGTGTGGATCTTTGTACTCACTATTTAAGTCAAATGCAGGCCTGTATTCATCCTCTTTGTTCCAGTTTGTTCAAGTGGTTTTTCTGCAGCTATGTCCAGAATGGAGCATTCTAATAGATCCACAACAGTGCCCAGTCATTTCAGGGAGTCTTCAGGGTCTCCTGCACGTCGTGTGTCATCTGCAGAAAAACAGATGAGTATCCAGGATGGGTCTGAACCCGTTTCTAACTCTCCTCCCCCTCCTCCTCCCCTGGTGGTAGTCTCCTCTCCTCCTGCATCCACCTCTGCCCCATCTGGGGACACCAATACAGTCTCTTCCTCCTATGGGCTAGGCCCGGAGCCCTCTCCCCCTCTATCCAGTACCCCCTCCTTGTTTTTCCAGCCGCCCTCAGCGGTTAGCTCAGCCCCTGTCACCCCCTTACCGTTACCTGGTCAGGGCTTGGGGTGTCCGGCCGCGGAGGCTGCAATATAGGCCTCTTTAGTGCCGACAGGCCTGTAGGCTGAGGCCTTGTCGGCTGTCATTTCCCTATATGTTAATATATTTACACTCTCAATCAAGGCTCACAGAGATAAGGAGCGCAGCGAGGACAGTACGGGGCCCAAGAATGTAAAGCGCCCAGACAACTACCTTGAATGGCTGCGCTGCTTTCGGGTGCTGGCATCTTACTACATAGAATATCACCCAGATAGAGCCATAGATATCATCAAGTACATGGACACGATAAATTATGTCTATACTAGATACGGGGAGGGGTTGTAGCGTAGCTATGATATGGAGTTCCACCGCAAGCTGTCTGGTAACACCATGCTGATGTACGGGGTCGGGACCGGAGCAACCAGTGCATTATAGCGGTTCGGAATCCGCAGGGTGTTCGGTGTAAAGGGAGGGAATGCTGGATGTTCAACGACAAACAGTGCGATAGAGGGAGCAGCTGTTCCTTTTGCCACGTCTGTGTGTATTGCAGCGCCCCCTCCCAGGGCTGGATTGTAGCCGGAAAAAGGACAATGCAGGACAGAGAGGATCTGGCAGAGGTTTTGTTGCAAACAAGGGGCCCAACACCCTTGAACCTGGCCGCAATTAAACTGTGGCTGGACGCTTACCCGTACAGGGTGGTGGCCTCAACACTATATTTGGGGATCAGGGACAGATTTTTTTATACCAGTGTCATCTCTGGTTTGGGGAACAGCTAAGTACCGGAATTTGTGGTCTGCTAGCAAGCACCCAGTGGTAGTCATGGAAAAATTGTGAAAAGAAGTTGCATTGCAGTGCATAGTGGGTCCATATTTCAGGTTGCTTCTTCCTGACTTGGTGGTCTCCCCTTTGGGGGTGGTACCAAAGAAGGAGCCAGTTAAACTTCGGCTCATCCAACACCTGTCATATCCTAAAGGTCAGTCAGTAAATGACGACATCAATCCGGCGATTAGTTCAGTTCATTACCAGTCGTTCGATCAAGCACTAAGCTTGGTAAGGCAGGAGGGATACGGGTGTTTGATGGCAAAGCTGGATATTGAATCCGCTTTTCGCTTACATCCCATTCATCCATCTTCCTTTAGGTTGATGGGCATCAAATTTGAGGGTTCATACTATGTGGACAGGTGTTTGCCGATGGGCTGCTCAGTCTCTTTCTGCTAGTGGGGGCTCCTAGTTCAGGTGCGTGCAACCGGTTGATGGGAATAATGAGGGAACTGATGCGGAAATTTGGGGCCCCCCTTGCTGAGGACAAAACCCAGGGCCCATGTACAAAAATAACCTTTTTGGGCATCGAGATAGACTCCAGAGCCATGCTCTGTCACCTGCCAGAGGAGAAAGTGCAGCTCATGCTGGAAGCAGTTTCTATGGCTGCTGCAACTCGTTCGATACCTTTGCGGCATTTGCAATCGCTGTTGGGGCTTCTGAATTTAGTGGGCAGAGTAATCCCCATGAGTCGGGTTTTTAATCAGTGCCTGGAGGAGCCGCTGAAAGGTGGAAGTAGGAAAGGTAGACAGATCAGGATTACCCCTGACATGAGGGAGGATTTAGGTATCTGGCAACGTTTCTTGAGGGTTTTGTTGTGGAGGTAAGGCCTGGTTTCCAGTCGGGCACTTCACCTATACACAGATGCCGCAGCTGCTTTTGGGCACTGGGCTTATTTGGATGGTGAGTGGAGCGCCGAGCCATTGCCTGTTAGCTGGTCAGCACTAGGGCTTACAAAAAACTTGACCCTGTTGGAGTTATTTCCAATTGTGGTGGCAGTGGAATTATGGGACCGGAGATTGAAGGATCGCTTCATAGTTTTTTGGACTGACAATATGTGCGTTGGACTCCTTGCCCAGTGTGCTTAGAGGAATGTGGCTGCACCTCACTTACGAGGCCCATAGGAGGCCAAAACGATTGTCTGGGGTTGTCATGTTCCTTGTTCAGAGGAAAATTGCCTGGTATTTCGGGGCTGGACTGACCTTAATTGGCGGGATCAAACTGATATACTTAGGAAAGTTTTCCTTTGTGAAAAGCACACAGGTCTAAAAGAGGCTGCTTCCGGGTGGTAAATCGCCATAGAACTAGCTGATGAGCTGTTGTTCGTTCCTGGTAGAGCGCTTCTCTCTTTGTATGCAAATTAATATGACCCTGGGGAAGTTTCCCTATGGGTAATGGGGAAAACCAGATGTGGACTCCTTTCCCAGTGTGCTTAGAGAAATGTGGCTGCACCTCACTGACGAGGCCCATAGGAGGCCAAAACGATCATCTGGGGATGTCATGTTCACTGTTCAGAGGAGAATTGCCTGGTATTTCGGGGCTGGACTGACCTTAATTGGCGGGATCAGACTGATATACTTAGGAAAGTTTTCCTTTGTGAAAAGCACACAGGTCTAAAAGAGGCTGCTTCCAGGTGGTAAATCGCCACAGAACTAACTGATGAGCTGTTGTTTTTTCCTGGTAGAGCGCTTCTCTCTTTGTATGCAAATTAATATGACCCTGGGGAAGTCTCCCTATGGGTGATGGGGGAAACCAGATGTGGACTCCTTGCCCAGTGTGCTTAGAGGAATGTGGCTGCACCTCACTGGCGAGGCCCATAAGAGGCCGAAATGATCATCTGCGGTTGTGTCAAATAATTGCCAGTTCTTTGTATAGATACTCTATGTAGCAATTATTAACTGAAAATATGTTTTTGTAACAGTTATATTTGATGGTCTGCTATACAACAAACCAGTACAATATAAGTGGAAGTACTATGGCCACAGAAACTATAGTGTTAATAAAACAATACATATCAACCTCTAGTTAAATTGGCAAATAGTAAGCCAGAGAAGTTATACTGCAGTAATATGAGACTTCATTACTAGCTTAGAGAATATAGTTTGAAACAAAGTTTCAGGATTATCACTTTTGAAATACAGCAACAATGTTCGAGATGTAATAACTGAATAACGGAAACAATAATATTTAACAGCTGAAGTAACAGTTAGGAATATCTGACAGGTAGTCAGGGCAGTTCTAATGAACTCAGTACTCACGACACTTCCCAGACAAGTTGTTCAGCGTTTGTATGAAGCTGATTGAGACAGGTACAGCAAGTGAGTTCTGTGTAGCAGCTGGGAGTTGTTCCGGTGTCTGTGAGTAACAGCTGATGTTTGTTAATGTCACAGATGCGGCAGCGATCAGAGCTGATATTTGCAAAGGTAAAATTCTGTAACCAACGTAGATCAGAGTCAAAGTTTTCTCTAGAAACATTAAAGAGCTGGAGAGGTGACTTAACAATGCACTTCATTAAACCCAGCAATGAGATGTTGGAGGAGGAGCCTTTTATAGGCAGCTGAGGCTTGAGATAGAAAAAAGGTGGTATGGATAGATAGCGGTCAGTTAAGGAGGACTGACCATGACAGGTCGTCATGTTCCTTGTTCAGAGGAGAATTGCCTGGTATTTCGGAGCTGGACTGACCTTAATTGGCGGGATCAGACTGATATACTTCAGGAAAGTTTTTCTTTGTGAAAAGCACACTGGTCTAAAAGAGGCGGCTTCCGGGTGGTAAATCGCCATAGAACTAGCTGATGATCTCTTGTTCGTTCCTGGTAGAGCGCTCCTCTCTTTGTATGCAAATTAATATGACCCTGGGGAAGTCTCCCTATGGGTGATGGGGGAAACTAGACGTGCTACCACGTTCTTAACTCTAGGCACCTGACGCGCCTCAAAGTTAATATTTAGCAGCAAGCATTTGAGTACTAAGTAGCGCAGGTACTTCACTACCATCCAAGCCCAAGCAGATCATTTATTAATAGCAAAGACAATGCTCATATTTGCATACAAAGAGAGAAGCGCTCTACCTGGAACGAACAACAGCTCATCAGCTAGTTCTATGGAGATTTACCACCCGGAAGCAGCCTCTTTTGCCCAGTGTGCTTAGAGGAATGTGGCTGCACCTCACTGACAAGGCCCATAGGAGGCCGAAATGATTGTCTGGGGTTGTCATGTACTTCAGGAAAGTTTTCCTTTGTGAAAAGCACACTGGTCTAAAAGAGGCTGCTTCCGGGTGGTAAATCTCCATAGAACTAGCTGATGAGCTGTTGTTCGTTCCAGGTAGAGCGCTTCTCTCTTTGTATGCAAATATGAGCATTGTCTTTGCTATTAATAAATTATCTGCTTGGGCTTGGATGGTAGTGAAGTACCTGCGCTACTTAGTACTCAAATGCTTGCTGCTAAATATTAACTTTGAGGCGCGTCAGGTGCCTAGAGTTAAGAACGTGGTAGCAGATGCGTTATCTAGGTTTCAGTGGGCTCAGATTAGGAGATTGGTACCAATGGCTGCAGCTAAGGGTCTCCCATGTAATCCTCTTATCTGTCAGATCGTGAAAGATGGGACGCAGTCTTGCCTCTAGTACGGGCATCTTTGGCCCCTGCAACATGGCAGACTTACACACATCATTGGGAAGAGTGGTTAGTTTTCTGCCGCAAAAGGTCAGTTTCTCTAATTAATAGTTCACAAGGACTGTTGTTAGACTGGTTGCTGCGGTTGCGGAATGAGGCAGTTAAGAAAGGTGGAGTGCGTGGTAGGTTGTCAGCGTTAGCATTCATTAACAAGATGCATGGCCTGCCTGATTTCTCTAGATCGTTTTTAGTGCGCCAGGTGGTGAAAGGTTGGGGTAGGCTAGAACCATGTCAGCAAGATGTAAGGTAACCTATTATGGCCCAGTGCCTGCAGGACCTTATTGGGTGCCTGATTCAGGTATGTTCGGGTGATTTCGAGATTCGCCTTTTCGGGCTAGCATTTGCATTAGCCTTTTTTGGAACATTGTGGGTCAGTGAGCTTGTATCCCCGTCCAAGCAGGCATGCAGGAAAGGGATTCAAGTGACGCATGTAAGAGTCTCAGAGGAGTCTCTGCTGATTTTCGTGCCTCGATCAAAGACAGATCAGGAGGCTCGTGGGATGTGGCTAACCCTCCCTGAGCAAGCTGTGAGGGGTGCTTGCCCAGTGGCATTGGCAAAGTCCTACATGGAAGTCAGACCAGTAGGTTGCAATCAATTTCTGGTTCATGAGGATGGGTCCAACCTGTCAAAATACCAATTCCAGCGGGTATTGTCCAAAGCAGCAGCTATGGCGGGTCTTGATACAACGAAGATTGCCCGCATTAATTTCGTATTGGAGCTGCCACTAGTGCCGCGGCCCTAGGCTGGCCTGTAGAGGCAATAAAGAGGTTAGGGTGCTGGAAGTCCCTGCGTTATAAGGTGTATATTCACCCATCTGTGGGTAGTTAATTGGTTTGCATGCCTTTCTTCTTTTCTTGTCCAGTGTTTCCTTCTCGTTCCCCACTTGTTTTATTGCATGGTGTGTTTCGCATTCATGGAACAATGTTATAATTAATTTCATTCATCCTATGTGTCTCCAAACGGCCCTCTAGAGTATGGATAGTGGGGCACTCTTTTATTCATAGGGACTACATCAAAGCCCTATCCCTTCCAGATGGACAGCAATTAGGATTTCCCCATTATCAGTCGTCCTTGTGAATGCTGGGTCACAGGGGACTGCGCTGGACTGAATTGCCCTAGTTACTTCAAGAGGCCATGCATAGATGGGGAAGACCACATATAATTATAATGCACCTAGGGGGTAACGATTTAGGGTCTGCACCAGCATTGGACCTGATCACAGCCATGAAGTCCGATATTCGTTGGCTAGCAACGACTTTCCAGGGAGTTAAAATTGGATGGTTGAACATTGTAGCTAGGCTGCAGTGGCACAATTTCTCCCCCAGGGTGGCATATAGGGTCCGTAAGAAGGCCAATAGGGAGTTGGGTAGAGCGGTCATGGCCACTGGGGGGGTTTGTAGTCAGACACAAGGCCTTGTCAGCTGACAAAAGGCATTTGTACAGGCCGGACGGCGTTCACTTGTCTGATGAGGGCTTGGTGATTTTCCTGGCTAACCTAAGGAGGTCCTTGCTTACTCAAATGTAAGGGTTGTGGCGGCAAGAGCTGTCCATAATTTGATAAGGTAGTCTCTTGTGTCGGGAGGTCAAGGCTCCATCTAAGGGCGTAAGCCCAAAAGGGGGGACGGTCGAGCTAATGGGTGGAGCGTATGTCCCTAGGTGCCAAACATGGGGTGCTCCTCCAAACATGGGCCTGCTGACCGTGCTCCTCTAGAGCATTTCGCTGCTCCGCATGGGTGTGGTTTAGCAGAGGCAGGCATAACCAAAATTCCTTTCAGCCTTGTCCTCTTGGTGTTTGGGGTTTAGATAGATTGCTTGTTATGCCGCCACTTGCGATGATGAACTTCCTGGAAGTCTATGGTTAATAAAGTTAATTTATTGAATAAAAGTGACCGGTCTTAACCCAACTTTTGTTCAGGTTAATTAGTTAAGAAGTGGGGTGTTTAGTAGATAGGAATGTCCAATGGGGGTTTAGCCCTTAAGTAACCTGCATGCTTTACACACATGTATTGCACACAGATACAGTTATATTTTGGTACTGGTCAAATAAACACAATTCACAACACAATATACTGTCTTGAGTAGCGCTAGAAAGCTCACAGCAACAACATTACTGCAGTTATACAAAGTTAAAATAGTGGCTCAGACAGCAGTGATCATTCAGAGTGCGCTTATTTAGAGTGCAAGATTCACTGACTGAAAAATCCACCAGCATAGTTGCCAACATTTCAAAAACAATTTCCAGAGACACTTTGTAGCAGTGTTTTGAGTGTAGAGTGTGTGTAAGTGTGTATGTGTGTGTATGTATGAAGTGTATGTGATGTTTGTATATGTATGAAGTGTATGTGATGTGTGTATATGTATGTATGTGATGTGTATGTATGTTATGTGTGTGTATGTGTATATGTATGTAGTGTATGCAATGTCTGTGTGTGTTTATGTATGTATGTGTATGCATGTGATGTGAATGTATGTACGTGTGTTTATGTATGTGTATGCATGTGATGTGTATGTATGTACATGGGTTTATGTATGTGTATGCATGTGATGTGTATGTATGTATGTGTGTTTATGTATGTGTATGCATGTGATGTGAATGTATGTACGTATGTGTGTTTATGTATGTGTATGCATGTGATGTGTATGTATGTTATGTGTGTGTATGTGTATGTGTATGTAGTGTATGCAATGTCTGTGTGTGTTTATGTATGTGTAGGCATGTGATGTGAATGTATGTACGTGTGTTTATGTATGTGTATGCATGTGATGTGTATGTATGTACATGGGTTTATGTATGTGTATGCATGTGATGTGTATGTATGTATGTGTGTTTATGTATGTGTATGCATGTGATGTGAATGTATGTACATATGTGTGTTTATGTATGTGTATGCATGTGATGTGTATGTATGTACATGGGTTTATGTATGTGTATGCATGTGATGTGTATGTATGTATGTGTGTTTATGTATGTGTATGCATGTGATGTGTATGTATGTACGTACGTACGTATGTGTGTTTATATATGTGTATGCATGTATATGTGGTGTATTTGTGTGTGTGTATGTAGTGGATGTGTGTGTAGTGTGTAGTTGTTGGTAGATATACTGCTTGTAACTCCCACTGCAATTAAATTGTTTACTATTATATTAATAAACATTAACCCTGTTTAAAGTACATGCAGCTTTGAGGACCCCCTTTGTATGCAAATATATATTAACTCTTTATCTCCAATGTATATGTTCATTAGACTATTCCTACATATTCACATTTAGCAATCTGCTTTGTGAAGGTATTAACCCTCTCTATGCCACATGCAGATGCCACCTGCTTCGCCCCCTTATAAACATTAACCAGCATGAAGATGCTAATTACACTCACCATGCAGATGTTACAACCCCTTCCTAATGTAGACATTAACCCTTCATCATCAAACAGATGTATGCATTAACTTTACCCTCCCTGACTTACATTTTTCTTTGGGATCTTGGGAATGCATTAATTGAATTTAGATGCCCTGAACTGATCTGTACTCCACTTCCTGTCTAAGGAGGATGCCTGTCACTCTGCTGTGAATCTGCCCTCCTCTCCACTAAATCACTCCCTCCCTGCTTCTGTGACAGCAGCTAGCAATCTCATCTATTGCCATTTCTTATTATTGCCCTAATTAGTCCATTATGCTGTTGCTGTCTGCAAAGAAAAAAGTCTGCCCACAAAGTACATTCCGGTGTCTCCTGAGTTAGCCTAAGCCAGTACATCAGCATTCTTTTTTAATTTAAAAAAGACTTTCAAACATATTAGTGTAATATATATATATATATATATATATATATATATATATATATATATATATATATATATATATATATATATATATATATATATATATATATATCTATATATATATATATATATAAATATATATATATATATATATATATATATATATATATATATATATATATATATATATATATATATATAAAATAAAATGACATACTGTCAAAAGTCCAGCAATGGTCATTAGAAAATAAAACTGTAATATATAAAAAAAAATTAAGCAAAATAATACTCTGTGCAATTTTTTTGTTTACTAAATTGTTAATAAATTTCCCCATAACAACTTTACTCTAACCGCAGTGAGACGTCTAAGTGTCTGGTGTCACCATAGGGGAAGAATAGAGCGCTGGGAGCAGGGTGCGCCTAAACACTTTTCTAACTGATACAGAGCTGCAGCCTGCTACATTGCTGCTCTCCCTCTCCCAGAACAACTGATCTGTGTTGCGTTTTGATATTCGGGGAATCAGCTTGCGGCAGATACTAATAGTCTGTCTGAGCCACCCGGCCATTTATATAACTTCTGCATTAAAAAGCTAGGTTGTCCTTCAATTCAAGGCTGCGCTCTGGCTGATCTCTGCTCATAGCACCGGGGAGTCATGGCAGTGTGCAGCCAGCCAGCCACGTGATCCAAGCAGCCAGAACATAAGTAAGGAAGGAAGAAGGAGCTTTTCCTAAACTCAAAGTCTGCTCTCTGCAGTTAGCATCAGGGTAGCATTCATTTTTTGGAACTTACTGTATATTTTTTCCATAAAATTAATGCTACCCTGATGCTAACTGCAGAGAGTAGACTTCAAGTGTAGGAAAAACTCCTTCCTCACTTATGTAACAGCCGTCTGGATCACAGGCTGCACACTACCATGACTCCCCGGGGCCCAATGCTGTGAGCAGAGATCAGCCAGAGCACAGCCTTGAATTGAAGGTGATAGAACCTTGCTCTCAATGACCCTGTGCTCTGAGCTAGAGGGATCTCGCCACTCACCACCACTCCAGGACGACCAGTCTCTGCTACTGCTTGACGAATACAAGCCCTTAGCTAGCATGCAACTGGCTAGTAGTGCCTATATATAAATATGACTGATACCAGTGGAACATTTAATAAACTATAATAAAATAAATAATACTTACCTTACCACCAGTGATTATCAAAGTAATGGAGTCCAGATAGAGTCAACAAGGAAAACACGGTTGCCTGTTAACATCATCAAAGTTGTGTAACCCTGCCCGCATACTGTAGCCAATGAGATGTTACAGAGGTTTGTTTGTTTTTTGGATGTCTATGCATAAACGGTCGGATGAAAACTAAATGGGTAACATCAGAAATCTATGAAAGGGCCAGACAAGGCATGTGTAAACTGCTCTCAAACAGGGCAGATTTCAAAAGCACCCCACTTAGATATTATTATTAAAATGCTTAACTGTTACCTTTGTTTTTTTAAAATACATTTATTTTTTATTATCAATAACAAGATTCCCCTCCTCCCAACCTTACAATGGCATGCTTAACTGTTTTATAATTGTTTTTATTTTTTTTTCAATTAAGTTTATTCAACCCCCAACCTTAGGATTTTTTTTTTATTTTTTTTTAAATATACTTTAACCTTTCCGCCACAAACTAGTTGGGCATTGCCCCACCTGCCCCTATAGAGGAGCCTCTAATGGATTACAGACAATAATACAGTGCAATGTGTTTATTTTCAGTGTATAAATGTTAGGCATCATTAAGCATAGACACCCAGGGCTGCCACTAGAAAGTTTGGAGCCCCTTACTTAACCATTGATCAGGGCTCCCCTCCTCCCTCTGACATGTGCAAACACACTCAGACACCCACAAAGACACCCAGCACTTGTTTACATTGACCTAAAAAGTAATGAGGTAGACAACAGTTTTGTCAAAAAAGGAGATTTACAAGACAAAATATGGAGTTCTGATTATATTTTTGTCAAGGAAGATGCCAACTATATGATGACAACAGCATGCAGTTACTGAAAGGAAGGGCCCTGAACTGCCTAAACAGTAATTTAAGTCAAGTAATGGATTGGTGACTTCCGGAAAGGTCTCATTAGTCTCAAAGTCTGTAGAAAGATGTGAATAATCAGTAGTAAGGTCAACATGTCCTAAAAAGGAACAGACAATGGACACAAACACACACAAACTCAAACAAAAATTTGCACATACACCCAAGAAAACACCCACAGAGACAGCCTCAGAAAACACACAAAGACATACACTCACAGACACCCACAGAAAACACACAAAGAGACACCCACAGAAAACACACAAAGACATACACACACAGAGAGACACCCACAGAAAACACACAAAGACATTCATACACACACACCTTCACTGATACACCCACAGAAAACACACAAAACATACACACACTCTCACATAGACACCCACAGAAAACACACAGACATATGCACACACCCTCACAGAGACACTCACTGAAAATGCACAAAGACATACACACACACACACTCACAGAGACACCCACAGAAAACACTGACATATACACACACCCTCACAGAGACATCCACAGAACATCCACAGACATATGCACACACCATCACTGAGACACCCACATAAAACACACAGACATATGCGCACAACCTCACAGAGACATCCACAGAAAATGTACAAAGACATATGCACATACCCTCACAAAGACATCCACAGAACACACAGACATACATACACACCCTCACAGAGACATCCACAGAAAACACACAAAGACATACACACCACCCTCACAGAGGCAGCCACAGAAAATACACAGACAAACATACACACACACACCCTCACAGAGACACCCACGGAAAATGCACAAAGACATACGCACACACCCTCACAGAAACATCCATAGAAAACACACAGAAATATACACACACCCCCTCACAGAGACACCTACAGAAAATGTACAAAGACATATGCACATACCCTCACAAAGACATCCACAGAACACACAGACATACATACACACCCTCACTGAGACATCCACAGAAAACACACAAAGACATACACACCCACCCTCACAGAGGCAGCCACAGAACATACACAGACAAACATACACACACACCCTAACAGAGACACCCACTGAAAAAGCACAAAGACATACACACGCACCCTCACAGAGACATCCACAGAAAACACACAAAAACATACACACACACCCTCACAGAGACACCCACAGAATATGCACAAAGACATAAGCACATACCCTCATAGAGACATCCACAGAACACACACACATACATACACACACACACACACACACACACTCACAGAGACATCCACAGAAAACACACAAAGACATACACAACCACCCTCACAGAGGCATCCACAGAGAATACACTGACATTCATACACCCCCCCCCACAGAGACACCCACAGAAAATGCACAGGCATACACACACACCCTAACAGAGACATCCACAGAAAATGCATACACACTCATAGAGACACCAACAAAAGCACAAAGACATAAACACAGACACACACAGAAACACTCACGGGAGATAAAATTTCTTCACATTGCCATTCCCTAAATCAACAGTGTGTGATATGCATGATAAAAAATAGCAGAAATCAAGAGATACCTTTTTAAAGAATCATGTTTGTAAATGTGTAAACAAAAGTACTTATGTGAATTCAAAATTGTACATTAATGATCTGTCAGAATGGGTAGATGAAGAAAAGTACTTTTGAAAGGTTGACATATGTTTGGGGGGGGGGGGGTTTCCCCCTATTTTCCCCAACCAAGAGCACCACTTCAAATCTGGTGTACAAATGTTCCCATCTGTAAGCTGTACTTATTGATTTTGAAAATGCTTTACTCTATATGGTCTTGGTGGAATGATAAGCTGTGGTACTCAGTCTCATACCATTAGATCTGGTTAAACGCAGGATTTAGGCTTGTTTGTATGTATTTCAAAATTAAGTCAGCTGTAGTGTAAACTGAACAGTGTTAAGTTAACCTGTCTCATTTCAAACACTGAGCAATCTTAGCCTGAGAGTATAACATTTTATGCAGATGTAAAAATCTTAGATAAAATGCCTCCTAGCATCTGGAAAGTCCTTGCATAAAGGGGTAGTAAACTGGAATGTAATAAATATATATATATATATATATATATATATATATATACACACCTACCATTTGTGTATTAAGGAGAAAACATTAAATATAGAATTTCTACAGCATTGTCAAATAATCATAAATACACTGCTGCTTTTTGCTAAACAAAATGTGTTTTTATGGACCCTTGGCCCTACCATACAACTACCACACTGAAGTTACAATCCGAAATTGCACAAAGAAATACAAAACATTTACTAAGTAAGTCCTACCTCCTCTGCAAATGAAAGTGATCTGCCATCTGACTCAGGCATACACTGTACAAACTGAAGTGCCAAGCCTGTCTCACGCTGTGCATATTGGTTTAGTGCACCCTCATAAATCCTCTCAAATGGTAATGCTTTACTCCTTGTAATGACATTTCCCACACTCATTAGCTCTCTGCTGTAGTGCCCTCTGGTGGCTGCCAAAATTTAAATTTTTAATAGTTGTGCTTGCCCCATGTTTCCCCCTGGCATAGTGGGCCCCTGGCAGGAGTCACCCCTTTCAACCCCTGATGGCGGCCCTGGCACCCATCATCATTATACAGGGCAGCCTGTTCTGTATTTTTAGTGTATAAACTCTCATTATCATTATACAGTGCAGGTTATATGTTATCAATGTATGTATAGGTACTCTGCATTAATTATACAGTGCAACATGTTTTTTAGTGTATAGGTGATTTGCATTATCCTTTAGTGCAGAGTCTTGTGTATATTAGTGTATAGATGTTCATTATAATGATACAGTAACATTTGTCAAAATGTGTGTGGTACTGGTCCCCTGGCCAAAACTTGCCATTAAACCAGTGCAAATTAATATGATCTATTGTAGGGCTTGTAAATGTATCAAGATGCATTCATGACAAGTCTGTAACCATGGATTATTAGACTAAGTATTGGTTGTAACATTTCAAACCATATTGTAAATTAAAAAATGAATACAAATAATAACTGTTACTATTATCACTGTTATTAATAAACAACTTCACATTAAATATTGCTGAAGACATACAGATAACAATATATACCGGTGCATATACGTTGGTTAGGCAGAAGACTCCATCTTTGTACGGTCTTTTTAATTTTATTTTTTGAAAGGTGTTTCTTCTATCTATGTGTAGTGTGATAGGAGCGCCTAAAGGTGGATTCCTGCTGCTAAAAAAGTTCTTCCCTCAAAGAGAACTAAATGGTGGATAAGAAGAAAAAATGGGGTTTATTTAGCAGCGCTAAAAAAAGCTAGGAAATGATGATACCAATCTAATTTATGTTTTATACAATCTTGTTTATTTAAAAATTCTTATAACACATAAAAACAACAGCAAATGCTATTCCTAATTAATAAAGGAAGTCTCCCTTATACAACACTTATAAAAACAGACTAGAACCATATATTGATAAACCCTAGAATTCCAGGTATAAAGGAATTAATTCTATAGATAACATATGGTAAGCAACAAATTTCTAAGATAAATGGTGAATTGAATATTTAAAAGGCACAAATGTATCAATCCTAACAGCTTTACAGTTCTTCAGTAACAAATACCGTTATAAAGTTACACAGTTACTTTCCTTGGACATATAATTGGCTCAGGTGTGCTGGATAGTTAAAAAGTCAAAACACAGCCGTTATTCTGATTTAGGTGCAAAAGCAATCGTGGTTAATGAAAATGGTTAATTTAACAGATGAATACCTTGATGTCTTTAAAGTTCAGTTTGCGTGTTTTAAAAAATGTAGTGCAAATTAGTGTAGCGGTACCTGATATTCTTCACTGTGAGGGATTCACAGACTGTTTGTTCCTGGTGACTTATCAGAAGCACCAGGAACAAACAGTCTGTGAATCCCTCACAGTGAAGAATATCAGCGGTTGCAACCAGGACAGATTAAGGTACCTCTACACTAATTTGCACTACGTTTTTTAAAACACGCAAACTGAACTTTAAAGACATCAAGGTATTCATCTGTTAAATTAACCATTTCCATTAACCACGATTGCTTTGGCACCTAAATCAGAATAACGGCTGTTTTTTGCCTTTTTAACTATCCAGCACACCTGAGCCAATTATATGTCCAAGGAAAGTAACTGTGTAACTTTATAACGGTATTTGTTACTGAAGAACTGTAAAGCTGTTAGGATTGATACATTTGTGCCTTTTAAATATTCAATTCACCATTTATCTTAGAAATTTGTTGATTACCATATGTTATCTATAGAATTAATTCCTTTATACCTGGAATTCTAGGGTTTATCAATATATGGTTCTAGTCTGTTTTTATAAGTGTTGTATAAGGGAGACGTCCCTTTATTAATTAGGAATAGCATTTGCTGTTGTTTTTATGTGTTATAAGAATTTTTAAATAAACAAGATTGTATAAAACATAAATTAGATTGGTATCATCATTTCCTAGCTTTTTTAGCGCTGCTAAATAAACCCCACTGTTTCTTCTATCTATCACACACCCTAACACATTTGGTAATGTAAATATAATATTCACAACAGATATGACTTTACAATAAAGTACATCACTAGTTATTAACCATAAACTCACAGAGTAATCTTTCGGTTGTTCAGCCTTGTCTCTGCCTTTTTTTTAAGTCTCTCTCTGCCGCAAGGCTGGATTTATAAGTAGGCATGTGCCTACGGACGCCCTCCATAGAGGGGCAACATGCTGCTTCCAGTCACTGACATACCACGCATATCACATGAGCCTAAGGGTTAGATTTACTATGCGCTGTGAATGCAGCTGTTTCCGTGCAAGCCTTCAGGCTTGCCGGAAGCAAAAGTAAAGAAGCAGCGGTTGTAAGACCACTGCTCCTTAACTCATTCGCCACCTTTGAGGTGGAGTCACGGACAGCAATCATCCTGATAGGATATATGCTACAGCGGATCATGTCCGCCCGACAGTTAATAAATCTACCCCTTAGTGGCTACTGTATTTGTTTGTTGCTGCAGTAGTAACGCTTCCCCAGAACACGCAGGGTTTATTGGGGTACTAGACGTGCAACATAACTGCAAACAAAACCATACAGTACGGATAGTGGTGCAAGTAACCTAAGGTATAGACACTGAGATGAGGGGCAAATCTCCACGCCAAGAGTAACAAGAGGACACTACATGGAGAGATAATTAATGATTATTCAGTGTAAGAAATTGTAAGTACTTTATGCGGGGATAAATTGTCATACTTTTAAGAGAGCGCTGTCTCTGTTTCATGTTCAGCACCATTATGGCTATAAAAAGACTTTTCATTTTGGAAGTTTTGATCAAGCAAACTTCTTTATCAAACTGGGACTTAATTCTATTAGATTATTTTGTGTTTGTTATGCAATATTATGTGTGTTACATATGTAATGTGTTTTTAGAATATATATTAATATATGAAATAATTTTTTAATCATATTAAATCATTTTAATATCAGTCTTTTTTTAGTGCAAATTTAGCATTTGTAAAGCGCACCAAGTATTGTTCGCATACTTCGTTGGGGTTTAAGCCTGCTGATACAACCTGTCTCGGCTTACATTGGCGGGTAAGGCACTTACATTTTAAGTCCCAGATCCTAGCTGATAAAATTCCTTTGTATCCCATGCGCTATGCTAAAGGGCAGCAGACAGCTACAAAATTATGTGGACTTATGTCCCAAACAGTCTGAAATTTCTGTGTTTACAGGGCTGCTGCCAGAACTGCGCTAACGTGTTCCAGAGCGCCCAAACTATTTCTACTCTTTGCCTCTGCTTAGCCATTTTAATGAGTTAATGTAATGCCGACAGGGCTGTGAACAGAGGCAGAGAGTAAAAATAGTTTTAGCACTGTTTTGGCAACAGCCCTGTAAACTCAAACAAGGAAGAGTTGCTGCAAGTTGCTTCAGACTTCTCCTGCATGGGTAGGTTGGTCCAAGGTTGCAATGGGGGGAGATAATAGGCCTGCAAGTGGTAGGTAACTGTTCTCACCAGCTCTTAGCAAGTGTAGTGAGTAAACTAGATTTTGAATGCTGGATGCAATTTGAAAGCGGGTAGTGAGGTTGTACAGTAGCATGTTGCACTAATCTTCCATAAATGATTTTAGTTGCTAATCCAGTTCTGGTGTTGAATGTTTCCTTAACCCCTTAGTTGTCACAGAGTACCACTGTAAGCCATCATAAAGCTATTTGGCAGGCTGCAGCTAAGCATAGTGGCTTAGTGGATCAGACAGCCTTTACTGATGACTAATAAATATTCTTACATATGTTACTATAATTAGTTTAGTCAGACTATATTTGGGTGGTCTAGAAGAGTGTGTGTGTGTGTGTGTGTGTGTGTGTATAAGGGTAGTTGATTCATGCAACAGTGTTCCCATTAAGGAAGAATATTGAGAGTGGGCGTGGAGGGGGCGGGGCACTTCATATTTCTGTGCCTACAGACACCCGAGATGTAAATCTGGATCTACTCTGCAGATCAACTCGATCTTTCCTGACAAGCAATCCGCCTCCACTCCTAATCAGACACCACCAAAAATGTGCACAGACTTCTCCTGCCTCCTTACACATTTACCACTACAGCATGCAGGAAACTATAGTTTCCCAGCTGAAACTTTCAGTATAGTTGGGGATACAACAGGCAAAATCAGCTATTTTAAATGATAAATTAAAGGCAAATTCGCTATTTGTAAACAACTTAATACACTCCAGCAGGTAAAATAGATGATTGTGAACACATCAAAGGGGAGAAAAATTACAGTAAACTGCCCATTTAATTTCTACCACTGCTGCCTCTTGTTTTGTTTTCATAGCTTTTCTATAAAGATATATGACAAAATATAGGTAAAGAAGCTATTTGTAAAAATTTGATATACTCAAGTAAGTAAAATGGATCATTGAAAGACATTAAAGGGGATAAAGATTTACAGTATAATGTCCCTTTAAGACCACCATCGAATAACTATATGTTATATGTGCTTGGGTCATGGTTAGTACATTGGAGCTGGTCAGGAAATCTCTTGACTTGGCTACTATCAATACAGAAAGAAAACGAAAGGAAGCGCTGGCCTCAGCATGGCTGGCTTGGTCTACCAGGACACCAAAAGATTTCCAGTGGGCTGCAGCTGCTGGTGAGGTGATGCAGTGATAACACCTCTCTTTTCTCCTATGGGCTATACATATTAAGGTCATATAATATTTCATTATGAATTTTATTTCATAGACCACACACTATTTAGTAGCCCTCCTTTGAATGGTTTCTAGTCTCTAGTTAAGTCACATTGTGAGACAGAGTGATGATCGGTTTTGAGAGTCTTCTCCAAATCACACTATGGATAATCATTTTCATACTGGGAAAGGGAGTCATTGGTTATATGTGCCTATATAACAATAATATGTTTGTTTGTTTTTTAATCTAAACTGATATGTCATTCTGAATAAAATATTGGAGGAAGGTGTATCCCAGAAATCCCCTTGACAAAAATGGTGTGTGTGCATTCTACAGACTCAACGAAAGATAGCGCTGGTCTTCAAATTCTCCAGGGCTGCTTTTTATTCCCAGTACTTTGCCTTTGCAGCAAATAAAATAAATGCAAAATGAACAAATATTAAACACAACGGGTAACTGTAATGTGCAATATTTATACTTATGTCTAGTTGTTCAATGAGCTTTGATCTCTGTCAACAGAAACATCAGCCGAACTAACCAGAAAGTTATCAGTGATAGTTTCATGTGAGTGGATAACTGGAGAATAGCTAAAACAGAGCCAATGTACATAATGCTAGCAGAAATACAGCTGGTAACTACAGGCCAATACTATTAGCATAATTTGTGGGGAAATTCATGGAAATACATTAGAAAGAAGAATAACTGCATAAGTAAATCAAAGAACTTACAAGATCAAAGACAGCAGTGACTTGCTTCAGGGAGATTATGTCAGACTAATATATTTTTTTAAGCCAACAGTCATGGACCTTCACACAGAAGAAACATATATCTAGATTTTAATAAATCTCTTGACACCATAGAGCATAAAATAATAATAAAAATGTAACATATCGCATTGAGCTAACGTATTTAAGTGATGAAAGCTGTGTAGTGTTGTGATAACGGGTTAAAATTAAGGGAAGCAAAGGCTACTGGGCAAGGCAATCTGTTTATTGTTTATTAGTTACTAATGTTCCTCAATGAACAGTTTTTTCACATTGCACAACACCGATGTTAAATTAAATGAAGACAAATCTAGGGTCTCACATACAGTGTATGCAAGATTATTGGAATACATATCTATAAGGAGGAACACAATGATTGTTCAATGACTGTTAGCCTTTATACTGTAGCTAGCTGGTGATGCCTAGCTGCCTCCTAGAGAAAGGAATGCCCTGATCATGTAAAAATGATTGCTAGAACCCTATTTAATTACTTAGATCTGCAGAGGTGCAACCTCAGCACCAAGGAAAATCAAACCTACTTACCCTAACTGACTTGAGTGGTCATCATGTTGTATTTTGTAGATCAATGGTCTCATGCACACTTTGTAAAAGTGCCACACTATACTCTGACCTCACAGATACATAGTTTCAGTTTTCTCTTGCATGTTAAGGAGAAATAATTAATCATTAAAATAAAACTATGTAAACTATGGAGGGAATGTATTTTGGCATACCACTGAAGCTATTTACCCATCATGGGGTCCCATTTATGATGAACCTATCATGAACCTCATCCACCCGGCCTTGCTGCGAGCATGGCAGAATCTGCTACCCACATTTAACATTGCACAAGCCGCTAATTGTGCAATGCTGCCTTCTGCTCACATATGGCCAATCACATAAGAGCAGGGCCCCTCAATCATCTGGATCAGGATGATTGAAATTCGCCACACTTTAGGTGGCGGAGAGTTTAAGTAGCAGCATATATATACATATATATGTGTTGCAATGTTGTGGGTGCACCTATTTCTTACCGTATAATATTGGGCTCAGCTTTCTCCTGGAATCAAGTGGTTTTCCCCTCCCTATCATTCCCGAACAAGTTCAGTTTGCACAATAGTTTGTAGATTGCATTAAGGATTCAGCTTCCTTAGGGTTGCTTAGTTTCATGCTTGCACTAAACTTTGAGTAAGTTCATGACTGTAATTTTACTCCCCCAGGGTGAGTGCATGTGGAAAGGCTAGCGTTATACTGGTCCCTACTGGCCTGGGATTTATATGTTTTCATAATAGCTGGCGGGGTCAGAGCCCAATTTTTATGCCAGGGTGGGGCGAGCTAATGAGAGGGGCATGATACTTCAGGTCAGAGTCTGGAGTGCCCCTCCTCTGCTGACCTAAGCTTCAGAGGATGTCTCACATAAATAGGCTTGGCAGGTGTCCCACAGAATTGATATATTATATCAAATCAAAAAGTCCAGACAGGCACTCTCTGGATTTTAATGTAATCACACCCTTATTGACTAGACTTCTGATATCTTTGTATGACATTGGCCTGTTGCCAGATTATGGTGTTGATCACAATACTTTGAAAAAAATATATAGTTTGACTGACTAAACAAGCAAAAATGGTTATTTAATTTACCCATAAATCTAGATTTTTTTACCCTAGGGTAAAAAAGCACCCTTTCCACATGTGACATTGTAAATAATAGAATCCAAACCAGAACCAAACAAGATATTTCCTTGGAAAGACAAGGACAACAGTCTGGACTTTGAGACCATATCTGCAGACCAAGATTTATGCCACAGGGCCCTTCTGGTAAGGAGGACCAACAAAGCCATATTCTTAGCATTAATGCAAATAATTTAAATTACAGCATCACAAATAAAGGAATTAAAAAAGAAAAAAAATCGCCCAAAAGGGATGCAGCTCCCGCAACGCAAGCAATGCCCACAGCTCTGACAAAAAAGTTTTTAGAAAAAGGATATGATAAACAACTACTAGACAATGCGAAAGCAAAGGTCCTACAAATGGACAGGACTCAACTTATAAAAGGACAAAATAAGAATAAGAGCAAAGCTAGGAATAACTATGAGGAAGGGAATGTTAAATTCATTACTAGATATAATAATCAACATCAACAAATCAAAAGAATCTTGGGCAAACACTGGGAAGTATTAAAATTAGATCCTGTGCTCCACAATGTTTTAGGGGACAAACCAGAGGTTATTTTTAAAAAAAGCAAGGATATCAAAAATTACCTAGCCCCTACTAAACTAAGACATAAAGCAAACAATGGAACACTGACTAATTGGTGTGGGGGACAGGTAGGGCTGTATCCTTGTAAAGCTATAGAGTGTGTCATGTGCCCTCTCATAGATACACAACATACTAGTTTCTCAAATTCAGATGGTAATCACACTTACAAATGCAAATATAGATGTACTTGCCACTCTACGTATGTAGTATACCTACTCACTTGCAAATGTGGCAAAATCTATGTAGGAAGAACTAAAAGAAAAATAAAGTATAGATTGAGAGAACATATTAGGAACATAGAGTCAGGTTTTGATAATCATAGTGTATCTTATCATTTTAAAGTATGTCACAATCAGAACCCTAATGAGCTTAGCATTAAAATTATTGAATGGGTTGCACCAGACAAATGGGATACCAACAGACTGCTGAAGTTAAGGCAAAGGGAAACCTTTTGGATAAAAACACTAGACTGTCTGGAACCCAAAGGGTTAAATATAGAATTAGATATCCAGGCTTTTTTATGAAATTAACCATTCTTTTTATCATATTTAATTGTTGTGGTAGTTCTATGTATTTTAACTATTTTATATATATATATATAATCATCTTGGAGTATTATTAATTTGTGTTCATGTTTCATAGTTTTTTGCATATATTTTAAAATTTGGCATAGATGTATTAATTGCAATTATTGTATTATCAATATAGAACCTGATATTTTTGCTGCTATATTTAATGCCATTGTTTTTTAAAAAATGTTTTTATCAATTATTATGCATTTACAATTGTATCAACTATTTTCCATTCTTTGCCCTTTATATACCCTTATATGTAACACTTATTAATTAATTGGGATCAATTACGCTTACACCATCAAGGGTATATAATGCGCAAATATGTGTAGCTAAGCATTCTTGACAAAGTCTCGACGATACGAGACGAAACGCGTAGAATTTGCTTAGCTCTTTTGACCCCTGGCGGGATCCGTAGTCCAGGAGTTGTCAGTGATCCAGTACTCCTTGAGACGGCTACAGGAAACGTCATCAGCCCCGCGACTGCAGAGCGGGTGTGTTCGTTTGCAAAGCCGGCAACGTGAACTGACCTGTGATACATCCTTGGAAACACTGCCATAAGGATCGGTTTTTGGGACCTAGCAATCGGCTATTATATGCATAAATTTATGCACTATCTTTTTATCTTGTTGGGGACCCTGGAGTTTACCCCTACTTTGGAGGAGCAGCGACCATTCACTTTATTTTACAATACATTATTTAATACTCCTGATATGCAAAGACTGTAAGTAATTTATCAAAACGGACTATATATATATGATCTTTTCCTGGACTGAAGTTTTTTAATTATTTATACTATTGTTATTTTTTTATGTACTAGGGTATGTATATTATGTCATTTAGTACTTTTGATATTCAGGCTTGATTTTTATCCTTATTTTATTCTAAGTTAGCGCCCGGTTGTGTGTCACTCTGTTGCACACATATCCTGTTTTTGGTTTGTAATGCCCACAGCTGGTTGAAATAATTGACCCCTTGAAAGAATACTTTCCTTAAAAAACTTTCTAGTTTCCTATGCATTGGGGTTCTTTGAAAGAAGTGCTATCCTCTTTGGCAAAAAGAAACAATCCCCTGAGTAGAAATTGCTCCATCTAACTTTGGAATAGTTTCCAAAGGTTCTAAGTTAGCATTTGGAACCGGAAACATTTTTTTAAATTTTGTAGAAGGAATAAACGGAAGTCCAGGCTTGTCCCATTCCTTGGAAATAATTTCTGAAACCGCTACATGATAGTCCAGGGACAAGGTTTTAGCTTAAAAATAATATCAAGTTGTTGAATAGTCTTATCCTGAGCAGGTCTAGGATCCTTGATCACTAAAGTCTGCATAATTACTTTGAGCAGAGACTGCAAATGTTTAACCTTAAAAGGAACTGTCCACTCCAGAATTTGTTTAAAAAGATAGGTAATCGTTTTATTACCCATTTCCCAGTTTTGCATAACGGTTATATTAAAATACTTTTTACCTCTGTGATTACATTGTATCTAAGCCATTGCAAACTGCCCATTTATTTCAGTTCTTTTGACAGACTTGTATTTTAGCCAATCAGTGCTCACTCATAAATAACTCCACGGGAGTTAGCACAATGTTATCTATATGGTCCACATGAACTAGTGCTGTCAAGCTTTGAACAATTTTCAAATAAGAGGCGGCCTTCAAGGGCTTAGAAATTAGCATATGAGCCTACCTAGGTTTAGCTTTCAACAAAGAATACCAGGAGTACAAAGCAAATGTGTTGCTAAAACTAAATTAGAAAATTGTTTAAAATTGCATGCCCTATCTGAATCATGAAAGTTTAATTTTGACTAGACTGTCCTTATAGAGAAAAACGATACCTCTTCAGATTCCTGATCTGATAACTCATCAGAATTGACATCCTATTGACAAAGTAAACCTTCAGAGTCAGACATCTGAACTGGTTTGGTAGAATCAGAAACTAGAGTAACATCACCTCTAGTAAAAGAACTAGAGGGGAAAATGCATAAGTTTACACTTACTTGAACCTTCATAGCAGCCAACACCTCAGATATAGCAAACTTAAAGTATTCCTTAAATTCTGAAGAAAAATCAGTAGAACCTCCCTGAGTAGTATTCATTGATTGTGGGCAGACTGTATTAATAGCAGAAGCAGTAGACATTTTAGACTGTAATACAAAATGTAAACATGAATTGCAAAGCTGAACTGGAGGGCAGATAGTGATCAATTTGCAAAGCATGCATTTATTTAGAGGTAAAATAAAATCTGAAGATCTACTCTCTAATGGGTCTAACCCAGGAGGGACAGTTCCAGTAGCTCCATAATGTATATGGCAATAAACAGCACAATAAACAGACATCTTTGCCTCCAGCTGGTGGCCAGGTGAAGAATTCCCAACAGTAAAGAATTGTGGCCTCTCCCCACCTTAGAAAGTTATTTAGCACACCACTTGTAATCTAGCCCCATGTTTTTAACCCACTAATCCTCAAACTTTAGATCAAAATATGTGAAGACTAAATAGTCCTTCATATTCTTATCTACCATCAAAAACAAAATCTATGCTTACCTGATAAATTTATTTATTTCTTGACACGGTGAGTCCACGGATCAACATCAATTACTGTTGGGAATATCACTCCTGGCCAGCAGGAGGAGGCAAAGAGCACCACAGGAAAGCGGTTAAATATCACTCCCCTACCCACAATCCCCCAGTCATTCGACCAAAGGGAAAGGAGAGAAATGAAGTAACACAAGATGCAGTGGTGCTTGAGGTTTATATAAAAAGAAACTGTCTGAATACAGGGTGGGCCACGGACTCACCGTGCCAAGAAATAAATACATTTATCAGGTAAGCATAAATTTTGTTTTCTTTCTAATGACACGGTGAGTCCACGGATCATCATCAATTACTGACATAGATGATAACGGAGGACATAGATGATAACGGAGGGACAAGACAGGAACCTAAACAGAAGGCACCACTGCTTGAAGAACCTTTCTCCCAAAAGAAGCCTCAGCCGAGGCAAAAGTATCGAATTTATAGAATTTGGAAAAAGTGTGCAAAGATGACCAAGTTGCAGCCTTGCAAATCTGAAACTTCATTTTAAAAGGCCCAAGAAGAAGAAACAGCCCTTGTGGAATGAGCTGTGATTTTCTCAGGAGGTTGCTCTCCAGCAGTCTCATATGCCAAGCGAATAACGCTCTTCAGCCAAAGGGAAAGTGAAGTAGCCATAGCTTTCTGATCCTTGCATTTCCCAGAAAAGCAAACAAACAATGCAGAAGACTGCCGAAAGTACTTAGTTGCCTGCAAATACATTTTTTGCGCTCGCACAACATCCAGAATATGCAACAAGCATTCTTTGTGAGAAGAAGGATTAGGACACAAAGAAGGTACAACGATTTCCTGATTAATATTCTTGACCGAAACAACCCTGGGCAGAAAATCAAAAGGGGAATCACACTGTAAAACAGAGAGTTCAGAAACTCTCTGAGCAGAGGAAATAGCAACAAGAAATAAAACTTTCCAAGATAACAACTTAATATCTAAAGAATGCATAGGCTCAAACGGAGCCTGTTGTAAAACTTTAAGAACAAGGTTAAGACTTCATGGAGGAGTAACAGTTTTAAATACAGGCCAAATTCTAACCAAGGCCTGACAAAATGAAGCGCTTATGTAACAAAATAGACACAGAAATCTGACCCTTTAGAGTACTTGCCGACAAACCCTTCTACAGACCATCCTGGAGAAAGGACAAAATCCTAGGAATCCTTACTCTACTCCAAGAGTATCCTTTGGATTCACACCAATACAAGTATTTACACCAGATCTTATGGTAAATCCTGCGAGTCACAGGCTTACGAGCCTGAATCAAGGTCTCAATGACCGACTCTGAAAATCCTTGCTTAGATAAAACTAAGCGTTCAATCTCCAAGCAGTCAGCTTCAGAGAAAATGAGATTTGGATAAAGGAAGGAACCCTAAAGAAGAATGTCCTTCCTCAGAGGCAGTCTCCAAGGTGGAAAGGATGACATTTTCACTAGGTCTGCATACCAAATCCTGTGAGGCCATGCCAGGACTATGAGAATTACAGACGCCCTCACCTGCTTGATTCGAGCAATGACTCTTGGAAGCATAGTGAACGGAGAAAACAGGTATGCTAGACTGAAGTTCCAAGGAACTGCCAGAGCATTGATCAGAAATGCCTGCGGATCTCTTGACCTCGAGCCGTATCTCGGAAGTTTGGCATTCTGACGAGAAGCCATGAGATCCAACTCCGGCTGCCCCCACTTGAGGGTCAAGCTGGAAAATGCATCCGAATGAAGTTCCCACTCCCTGGGATGAAAAGTCTGTCTGCTCAGAAAATCCACTTCCCAATTGTCCACTCCAGAGATGTGGATCGCAGAAAGACAGCAGTTGTAGGTCTCCTCCCACTGAATAATTTGGGCCACCTCTGTCATGGCCAAGGAACTCCGAGTTTCCCCCTGGTGGTTGATGTAGGCCACAGAGGTTATGTTGTCCGACTGGAATCTGATAAACCGGGCTAAGGCTAACTGAGGCCAGGCCAGAAGAGCATTGAAGATTGCTCTCAGCTCCAAGATGTTTATGGGCAGGACTGACTCCTCCTGGGTCCATAAGCCCTGAGCCTTCAATGCTGCTCCCCAACCTAGAAGGCTGGCATCCGTGGTCACAATCACCCAGGAAGCTCTGCGGAAGCAAGTACCCTGGGAGAGATGATCCTGAGAAAGCCACCATGGAAGAGAGTCTATTGAGATCTGATCTAGATCTACATGCAGAGACAGGTCCGTATAGTCCCCGTTCCATTGTCTGAGAATGCATAACTGCAGAGGTCTGAGATGGAACCGAGCAAACAGAATGATGTCCATGGAAGCCACCACCAGACCAATTACCTACATTGAGCCACTGACGGCCGTGGAGAGGACTGAAGGGCAAGACAAGAGTTGAAAATATTTCTTTTTCTGACCTCCGTCAGAAAAATCTTCATTAACAGAAAGTCTATTATGGTCCCCAAAAATATGACTCTTGTAGCTGGAACCAGAGAACTTTTTTCCCTATTCACCTTCCATCCATGGGATCGAAGAAAAGACAACAAGATCTCCGTATGAGATTCTGCTTGTTGAAAATATGGCGCCTGAACCAGAATGTTGTCCAGATAAGGTGCCACTGCAATGCCCCGAGATCGAAGCACAGCTAAAAGAGCCCAGAGAAACTTGTTTAAACATTTTAGATCTAGGCTTGGTCGAAAAGTTCCCTTCTTTTTGGGAACTATGAACAGATTCAAGAAAAATCCTAGACCCCTTTCCTGAAAGGGAACTGGGACTATTACTCCCAGGGCGGCAAGGTCCTTGACACAATGTAAGAATGCCTCTTTTTTTTTCTGGAGAGGAGAAACCTGCCTCTGGGAGGAAAAAAATTGAAGTAAATTTTGTATCCATGGGAGACAATGTCCACCATCCAGGGATCCAGTACATCTCTTATTCAAGCCTGGGAAAAAAGAGAGTCTGCCCCCTACTAGATCTGCTCCCGGAGGGGGGGGGGGGGCAACCCTTCATGCTGACTTGGAATCAGCTGAAGGCTTTTTAGATTGCTTTCCCTTATTCCAGGACTGGTTGGGCTTCCAGGAAGGCTTGGCTTGATCTTGCTTGGAGGAAGGGGAGGAAGACTTGCCTTTAAAGTTACGAAAGGAACAAAAATTACTCTGACGTCCCTTCTGCTTATTCTTTTTATCTTGAGGAAGAAAAGAACCCTTCCCTCCAGTAATATCTGAGATAATTTCCGCCAAACCAGGTCCAAACAAGGTCTTACCCTTGTAAGGAATAGCCATGATCTTAGATTTAGATGAAACATCCGCAGACCAGGACTTCAACCACAAGGCCCTGCGGGCTAAGATCACAAAACCAGAAATTTTGGCTCCCAGTTTAATAACCTGTAAGGAAGCATCTGTAATGAAGGAATTGGCTAACTTGAGAGTCTTAAACCTGTCCTGGGTCTCATCAAGAGGGTCATCCGTCTAAACAGATTCAGACAACGCATCAAACCAGTAAGCTGCAGTGCTGGTAACAGTGGCGATACACACCGCAGGTTGCCATTGTAGACCCTGGTGGACATACATCTTTTTTATTAAAGCCTGCAATGTTTTATCCATTGGATCTTTAAAAGAACAACTATCCTCTATGGGAATAGTAGTCCTCTTGGCCAAAGTGGAGATCGCTCCTTCTACCTTAGGAACCGTCTGCCACGACTCCTTAATAGAATCCGCTATAGGAAACATCTTCTTAAAAATAGGAGATGGAGAAAAGGGAATAGCAGGTCTTTCCCATTCTCAAGCAATAATCTCTGCAGCACAGTCAGGAACTGGAAAAACCTCCACCGTGGAGGGAACATCAAAGTATGTGTTCAATTTACTAGACTTTTTAGGATCGACTACGATAGTTGTGTCGGAGCCGTCCAAGGTAGCGAAAAACCTCCTTAAGTAATAAGCGAAGGTGTTCTAGCTTAAATCTGAAGGATAACACTTCAGCATCAGAAGAAGGAATTACACTGTCTGAGTATGAGATTTCCCACTCAGATGCTACCGACATGTCTTCTTCCTCAGGCTTATGGGAAGGGACAATCTGGATAGCCAGAACTTGATCAGAAACCTTACTGTTTCCTTAAATTTCCTTTTACGCCTTCCCTGCAACATGGGGAAAGTTGACAAGGCCTCAGATACCACAAGGGATACCTGGGAAGCAATGTCTTGTAGAGAAAATCCTACAGGATTGCAAGAGGAAACACAGGGCACTGTATGTGGAGACTGAAAAAGTTGGGACGCTTGAGGAGAAAGCTGCGGCATATCTGCAACAGGAGACACCTGAACAGCATTTGCCTGGGATAATGGTGGCTCATGGTCAAATATTTTATCTCTATAACTGAAAGTTCTCTCAATGCATGAGGAACAAAAAAGAACTGGGGGTTCCACCTGAGCATTAAACATAACTGACAAGCAGCAACTTCACCTGGGATAATGGTTTGAAAAGCCTCTTGATCCATCTTATGTAATAAATAAGGATAACGTGTAAAAATTCTTTATTTGAAAATAAAAAATAATGTGTACTGTGTCTTTAAATATAAATGTGTGTTAGCGCAACAAACCAAATAGACCTCAGGCTACTTATACACCTCAGCAGCTTTACTGAGGTGCCTACATGTCCTGCAGCTCATTTTCAAATACAGAGCGGTTACAGAGCCCTAACTGCCGAAAAAAACGGCTTACAACAGTGATCGCCATGACCAAAAGTTAAAGTATAAAAACTACTATAACACACTGAGTCACCATAAATCACCTCACAGTCTCAATGTCCAAACTGCCTAAAAGAAACGCCAAACATGAAGGTTTAATAAAGTCCCATATTAAATAAGAAAGCTTTTAGCTGTAACAAGTGCCAGCAATCTCCTTGCAAAAGAAAATTAAAATGGCACTTACCTGAAAGTGCTGTCCAGCAGCAGGACAGCTCACCTGGTTTGAGAGGGTGCAGCACCTCACATGGACCTGTGAAGAGAGAAAAACTGAGTAAATCTACTCAGGTTTTCTAGTTAGGGCAGCAGATTCTTAAGAAAACGCAGTGAGGATTGTACCTCACAAGTTCTCTAAAGCCACCACTGCCTTACTAAAGAGACTGATGTGGACTAGGATAGACCCCAGAAAAGGACAGTGTAAGCTTACTCTGCTAAAAAAAAAAAAATCTTGATTGAAGAAAACTTCTCATCAGACACCTAAACTTCACTGGGTAGGGGAGTGATATTTAACAGCTTTGCTGTGGTGCTCTTTGCCTCCTCCTGCTAGCCAGGAGTGATATTACCAACAGTAATTGATGATGATCCGTGGACTCACCGTGTCATTAGAAAGAAATACGTTTTTCTGTTTTCAGGATCTGCATATACCTCATATTTAATTACATAAATATAGAGCAGATAAACCTTCAGTAAGCCAAAGGCAAAGTGCCACACCATCATAATTCAGTACTCTTTACAAAACAGTTTGATGCCTCATTTTCATGTGTATTTGTGACTTATATTCCAATATACTGAGGTATATAGCAAACTGCTAAAACAATTAATACATAAAAGGGACACTAAACCCAAATTTTTTCTTTCATGATTCAGACAGAGCATGCAATTTTAAGCAACTGTATAATTTACTCCTATTATCAATTTTTATTCGTTCTCTTGCTATCTTTATTTAAAAAGAAGGAATGTGATGCATAGGAGACGGCCCATTTTTGGTTGAGAACCTGGGTTATGCTTGCTTATTGGTGGGTAAATGTAAGCCTCCAATAAGCAAGTGCTATCCATGGTGCTGAACCTAAAATGGGCTGGATGCTAAGATTTACATTCCTGCTTTTAAAATAAAGATAGCAAGATAACAAAGAAAAATTGATAATAGGCGTAAATTAGAAAGTTGGTTACAAATTTATTGCTCTATCGTTATCATGAAAGAATTTTTTTAAAATTAAAAATAAACATTCAAAAGAAAAACATGAAATATCATAGGTGTTATAAAGAAAATTTAAAATAAAATGTTCATAGAACTTGAAATAATTTGTTTTGTAAACTGAACATGTCCAAAAGTCGTATGCCAATTGCTTTATATGGGTGATAAGCTCAGGCTCCCCCAGCTCCGCGCTGCTGGCACAACCAATGGTACAACTCAACCGCACTCACTGACTGCCCGGTTATACCCACTTACCCCTCGCCTCTGCCCTTTCCACAAAAACGGTGGGCCTCCGGGAAGTGCCCACCTATACAATGTGTGCAGAATTATTAGGCAAATGAGTATTTTGACCACATCATCCTCTTTATGCATGTTGTCTTACTCCAAGCTGTATAGGCTCGAAAGCCTACTACCAATTAAGCATATTAGGTGATGTGCATCTCTGTAATGAGAAGGGGTGTGGTCTAATGACATCAACACCCTATATCAGGTGTGCATAATTATTAGGCAACTTCCTTTCCTTTGGCAAAATGGGTCAAAAGAAGGACTTGACAGGCTCAGAAAAGTCAAAAATAGTGAGATATCTTGCAGAGGGATGCAGCACTCTTAAAATTGCAAAGCTTCTGAAGCGTGATCATCAAACAATCAAGCGTTTCATTCAAAATAGTCAACAGGGTCGCAAGAAGCGTGTGGAAAAACCAAGGCGCAAAATAACTGCCCATGAACTGAGAAAAGTCAAGCGTGCAGCTGCCAAGATGCCACTTACCACCAGTTTGGCCATATTTCAGAGCTGCAACATCACTGGAGTGCCCAAAAGCACAAGGTGTGCAATACTCAGAGACATGGCCAAGGTAAGAAAGGCTGAAAGACGACCACCACTGAACAAGACACACAAGCTGAAACGTCAAGACTGGGCCAAGAAATATCTCAAGACTGATTTTTCTAAGGTTTTATGGACTGATGAAATGAGAGTGAGTCTTGATGGGCCAGATGGATGGTCCCGTGGCTGGATTGGTAAAGGGCAGAGAGCTCCAGTCCGACTCAGACGCCAGCAAGGTGGAGGTGGAGTACTGGTTTGGGCTGGTATCATAAAAGATGAGCTTGTGGGGCCTTTTCGGGTTGAGGATGGAGTCAAGCTCAACTCCCAGTCCTACTGCCAGTTTCTGGAAGACACCTTCTTCAAGCAGTGGTACAGGAAGAAGTCTGCATCCTTCAAGAAAAACATGATTTTCATGCAGGACAATGCTCCATCACACGCGTCCAAGTACTCCACAGCGTGGCTGGCAAGAAAGGGTATAAAAGAAGAAAATCTAATGACCTGGCCTCCTTGTTCACCTGATCTGAACCCCATTGAGAACCTGTGGTCCATCATCAAATGTGAGATTTACAAGGAGGGAAAACAGTACACCTCTCTGAACAGTGTCTGGGAGGCTGTGGTTGCTGCTGCACGCAATGTTGATGGTGAACAGATCAAAACACTGACAGAATCCATGGATGGCAGGCTTTTGAGTGTCCTTGCAAAGAAAGGTGGCTATATTGGTCACTGATTTGTTTTTGTTTTGTTTTTGAATGTCAGAAATGTATATTTGTGAATGTTGAGATGTTATATTGGTTTCACTGGTAAAAATAAATAATTGAAATGGGTATATATTTGTTTTTTGTTAAGTTGCCTAATAATTATGCACAGTAATAGTCACCTGCACACACAGATATCCCCCTAAAATAGCTATAACTAAAAACAAACTAAAAACTACTTCCAAAAATATTCAGCTTTGATATTAATGAGTTTTTTGGGTTCATTGAGAACATGGTTGTTGTTCAATAATAAAATTAATCCTCAAAAATACAACTTGCCTAATAATTCTGCACTCCCTGTATAACAATTTACTGGAGACACCAATGTTTAATATTGCATTTTATTTTTAAAGTTCATGTGTTTAAACTCGTACAGAGATGAGCAAAACTTGCACAAAAAGAAAATAATAATAATTAAATAAACAAAATTGTAACATAGGCAGTTGTTTGTGTGGTTTGCTTATATATAAAGTTCTGGATTATCTTAACCAATAGGTTAAAATTAGTTTTATGTATCAAAAGGTAAAAAGTGAAATTACATGACAAAATGTAAGGTCTCATGGAAAATGGAAAACACACGGAGTTTCCTGCTTACAGTTGTCACTCAATAGAACATAAATTCTTCTCCCCCAAAAATAAAAAAGGAAAGACTATGTTTTACTTGAGAATAGTCACAACTTCAAGCTTAAATTATATAAGAAGGCAGTACAGGTAGCCCTCAGTTTCCCCCGGGGTAAGGTTCCAGAAGGAATGGTTGTAAATCGAAACGGTTGTAAATTGAAACCCAGTTTATAATGTAAGTCAATGGGAAGTGAGGGAGATAGGTTCCAGGCCCCTCTCAAAATGGTCATAAGTAACACCTAATACATTATTTTTAAAGCTTTGAAATGAAGAGTTTAAATGCTAAACAGCATTATAAACCTAATAAAATAATCACACAACACAGAATATATAATTAAACTAAGTTAAATGAACAAAAACATTTGCTAAACAGCATTATAAACCTAATAAAATAATCACACAACACAGCTTTCATTTGCATTTTTCTGCAAACAGTTCTTTCTATGCATTCCAATCTGGACTGATTTATAGACAGGAAGGTCTTGTTCCTTTGAAATCTGATCGATAGCTCAGGTCTGGTTAAACTGATTAATTTCAGCTTGCTTGGCTTTGCTGCAACACAAGGGGATAGCTCCCCCTACTGGCTATTTTCATAAATGCACTGCTTCTCAATGCTTTTCAATAGCAGTCACATAACTGGAAAAAAGGTCGTTATTCTGAAACGGTGTAAACTGAACCGTTGTAAAACGAGGGCCATCTGTATTTTCTTTAAGCAAGCAGGATTGTAAGTGATTAAACCCTACCCCCATAAATGATTTGTGCAAGACTGTAGAACTGAAGTGTACACAAAGCAAGAGGTTGTAAAAGTTCTATACACTTATATCATCAACATAGAATCCAAATATCTTCTAAACACTTCCAGCATCAATACTGCTACTAAAATCTTCAATTCGGTGCAATATTGTGCTATTTTTTTGGACTAGCTCTGCAAATTATCAAATGCATATTACAGTTGTCAGACATGTTGTCAAAACAATCCAACACATTTTAACCTCACCTTTAGGACCTGCTCTAGGTTCTCCAGTTTGGCTTGGAGCTGGTATTTCTCCTTCACAGCCAAATCACGTTCTTTGGTGACTATGTTGAGGGTTTCTCTAAGTTGTTCATAATCCAACTTCACCTGAGATGGAAAATAAATAAACAGGTGGAATTATGAGAAAAGTAAAAAAATATGAGTGAGGCTGGAAAATATATATAAACATATAACTAAATTAAGGAAGAGAAGCAGGTAAACTCTTTCAAATACTTTAAGGGTTTTAATAAAGAAAAATGAAGCACATTTAAAATAATCATAACGATTATAACCAAAATTCATAATTATCAATGTCTCTAAACCACATACTTTTCTGCCTTAAACTATCTAGCACTCCAAAAATATCAGTCATGATACTTCCAAAGTTCTACCATCTTCTTCTGCACAAGGCCTATATATTACTATTTAGATTATAAACCTTCTAGAGAGCAGACCCATCTAAGCTTTCAATCTATCTGTCAATTCCCTGTACCCGCTGCATAGAGTTGCAGAATTTGTTTGTATTACAATTAAAGATAACAATCTGCTTAAACGTTTTAAAGACTCTATAATTCAGAAGAATTGAAATTTCAATAATTAATAAATACAGAGTACCGGAAAGCCTGTATAGCTCTCCTTGCTTTCATTCTATTTCTCTACATGCACAAACATATTCATATACACATAAAACCTAATTGAGTTTATCATCTTGTTTATATAGGATTGAAAGAGCTTTGTATGTTTGGGACAAAGAGAGCTCAATATGGGTTCTAAAATTTACAGGGACATAAAACCCAATTTTTTCCTTTATGATCAAAGAGAGAGCATGCAAGTGTAAACAACATTCCAGTTTACGTCTATTATCTAATTTGTTTCATTCTTTTGGTATTCCTTGTTGAGAAGCATACCTAGGTAGGCCAAGGAGCTTCTGAATATTGGCTCATATTAGTGGCTCAATCATGTGCTGTGCTGTTTCTTCAACAAGGGATGCCAATAGAATGAAACAATTTAGATAATAGAGAGTACAATTTGAAACAACTGTCCAATTGACTTCTAATTGAACCATCTGAACATTTTAAACACTCTTGTCCCTTAATAAAACTTGGAACCCATGAAAACACATTAAAATGACAAAACTACTACCTCGGATCATGTTCGCCGCACATTAATAAATGCCATGATACGCTGTCTGCATTTATCATTGCACAAGCATTTTACAAGAAATGCTTATGCAATGCCGCCCCCTGCTGATTCGCAACCAGGGGGTATATATCAACCTGATTGTATCTGATCGGGCTGATTGCTGTCCGCCGCCTTAGAGGTGGCGGACGAGTTAAGGAGCAGCGATCTTAAGACCGCTGCTTCTTAACTCCTGTTTCCGGCGAGCCTGAAGGCTCACGCGGAAACAGATGCATTGGGACGGATTGATGGCTTGATAAATCGGCCCTCATAGCTTTAGTGGAATAAACTTACACTTCAAAAGGTGTTAATACTCTCCTGTGCTCATGGGTCATCAGAAAAGCAGAGAGAATCCAAATAGCAGACATTTTTTAAGCCTTTTGCACATTGTTGAGTCAAGAATGAAGGGCTAAACTTGAGGAAAAGCAATAAGGTAGAAACTGTCTTATTATTTTAATTGATATATGTATTATATTTTAATATACATTTTATCTTTGAAGTTAGAGCCTCTTTAAACAAGATGTTTATGGAAGCACATTAATGTCTAAATCATGAAACAGTATTCAGAAATTGTGCCATATAAAAAGAGATTGATCTGCAAAGCAAGTTCGTGGCCGGAATGACTGCTGTGTACTTCTCTGATAAATGATTTATTATGGTACACCAAATTTGTCAGAGTACATATGCATATTGTTCTGGGATAACACAGAGCCCAATGTTTGTAAGGAGCATAAACAAAGTCCCCAGATACAGAAAGTTTAAAGATAGACAGGACTCCAAGAAAAACTACTTTCCCTTCATCTTAAAGGGGCAGTCTAGTCAAAATTAAACTTTCATGATTCAGATACGGCATGCAATTCTGGTATTCTTTGTTGAAAGCCAAACCTAGGTAGAGGCTCATATGCTAATTTAGCCCTTTAGCCTTTAGCCTTCTAAGCCCTTGAAGGTCCCCTCTTATCTCAGTGCATTTTTGAAAGTCTTTCACAGCTAGACAGCTCTAGTTCATGTGTGCCATATAGATAACAGTGTGCTCACTCCCATGGAGTTATTTATGAGTCAGCACTGATTGGCTAAAATGCAAGTCTGCCAAAAGAACTGAAATAAGGGGACAGTCTGCAGAGGCTTAGATACAAGATAATCACAGTGTTGGTTACGGAAAACTGCGGAATGGGTAATAAAGGGATTATCTATCTTTTAAACAATAAACATTTTCAAGTAGACTGTCCCTTTAATGTGATTCGGGCCAGTACCTACCAAAAATAAGTGGAAATCCCAAACCAGTTAGATGTCAGAAAATTACACGCTTAGGAGCCAACATCAGACATATAAAAACATGCAGTTTCTTAAATAACAAAATTGCATGTACTTATGTTCCTTAAAATCCATTTATCTTAAAAGAAATCCTATATACCTTGTTGTCCAGGTTCTTCCCCAAAACACAAAAATATATATTTTTAGGCATTAAAAAGAACAAAACACCAAGCATAGCCACACACGCATAATACAAACTTTCCATCACAAACACAATGAAGGGACTGGGAATACCTGAAAGTATTAGCTCACTGATAAATAACTCTGAGCTATGCGTTGTAGTAAAAGGATGAAGTAATTAGTGGCCCCCCAAAGATCAGTAATGTGTCCTGTTCTTTTTAATATTTTTATAAATGACTTGGAGGAAGAATTAAAGGGATAGAAAAGTCAAAATGAAACTTCCATGATTCAGATAGCGCTAAGCGATAAGTTTAATACACTTTTAAATTCACTTCTATATTCAAATTTGATTTGTTCTCTTGGTATCAATTGTTGAAAAATAATATGCACATATCCTACACTAGTGGGGGATAGCTGCTGATTGGTGCCTGCACACATTTGTGTCTTGTGATTGTCTAACTAGATGTGTTCAGCTAGCTGCCAATAGTGCAATGCTGTTCCTTCAGCAAAGGATACAAGATAATAAAGCAAATTTGATAATAGAAGTGAATTGGAAAGTTGTTTAAATATGTGTGTTCTATTAAAACAATGAAAGAAAATGTTGGAGTTTCCTGTACCTTTAAATACCAACATATCTATTTTTGCAGCTGATACAACGTTGTGTAAGAAGATTAGGTCAGTACAGGATGTAATTGCTTTGCAAGGGGATTTACAAAAATTGCAGGAATGGGCTGGTAGATAGCAAATGAGATTTAATATTGGTAAATGTAAGGTTATACATTTTGGAAGTAAAAATATGCAGACCACATATTATTTACATATAACTAGATTTCATAAAACATAGGAGCAAGTGGATTTAGGCATAGTTATATATAAGCTAAAAATGAGTGTGCAATGCAATGCTACAGCTTATTAAAAGAAACATAGATGCAAGGGAAGGAAGCATAATTCTGTTAATGTATAAATCCCTGGTAAGACCTCACCTTGAGTATGGAGTGCCGTTCTGGGGACTAATTTTAAAAAGGGACACTGCAGAATTAGAAAAAAAGTTCAGAGTACAGACACAAAACTAGTTAGGAGAATGGAGGATTTAAACTATGAAGAGAGGTTACAAAAATGCACTTAATGATGACCTTGGACTTAGTTTTGGCATGTTTAATTATAATAAAGACTTTTTGCTCTTGTGGACTGTATCAAGGATCCCATGTTAAGTCTGGAAAAAACGGAAATTAAAGAAAAAAGTAACCATCAAACCACATAGCTAAAAACATAAATTATGCTTACCTGATAATTTCATTCTCTTATGAAGGGAAGAGTCCACAGCTGCATTCATTACATTTTGGGAATTCAGAACCTGGCCACCAGGAGGATGCAAAGACACCCCAGCCAAAGGCTTAAATACCTCCCCCACTTCCCTCATCCCCCAGTCATTCTGCCAAGGGAACAAGGAACAGTAGGAGAAATATCAGGGTGAAAAAAGTGCCAGAAGAACAAAAAATTTACAGCCACCTCATAGAGATAAAAACACGGGCGGGAGCTGTGGACTCTTCCCTTCAGAAGAAAATGAAATTATCAGGTAAGCATAATTTATGTTTTTCTTCTTAAAAGGCAAGAGTCTACAGCTGCATTCATTACTTTTGGGAAAACAATAATAGCGCCCCCTCCCAGCACCAGACACCGGTAGAAAGAAGGAGGACATCCAAAGTCCTCCCTCAAAGGAAAGGCCAACAGCAGAAAACAGTCAACCCTGCATAGAGTAACCGATCCCTAACCTTCCCTCTGGGATAACGGTCCCAGCCCAAAGGATAGTCAAAAGACTGAAGACAAGAGTCCCAGACTGCTGCTACAAACGACATGCTACCGTGAGTCAGGAGAAACATTGTGCACAGGTACAAGACCACCTACACGTAGTCATGGGCAAAAAAAGGGCACACTTCCCAAGGGAAGAAGATCCCCCCAAAAACCTCAGCATCCATATATTGGATACACATAGTAGAAACCCCCACGGGAGCAAATGGAGGAACCAGACACTACATCACAGCTCCCCTCCCAGGAACCTGAAACACAGGAAGGGAAAATAAACCCTGCAAGGCAGGACCAAGGACCCCCAGGACTCCACGAATACTAAGGTAAATCCAAACTCAGAGGACCCACACCCTACTCTGGAAGAGAAGGGAATGAACAACGGAAAAAAAACTAACAGAGGTGAGACCCCCTCAGCCACATTGCCAACCCAGTTGAAAAGCACCTGAAGTCTACAGAAACATCATAAATGCACCAGAACACATTTAGAAAGGCATCCCTCACAGAGCCCCAGCCCCTACGAAGGGGACTCACAGGAACCAAACCATCCACACCCATCCATAGAGAGACATGGACCAAGGCCAGGGTTCTCGACAATGGACGAGCAAAAGATCCAATCTCAGAGAGAACCTTAAACTGCCTCCTTCAAGGCGGAGCGCACCTCTAAAGTCCATAGACTTGGCGATCTAGAGAGCCTTAAACCCAAGAGTCATGAAGGACTCCTGAACAGTCTGAGAACCAGCACCCAGTGCAATGGATCGCAAGAAATCTCATAGGCAAGTGGCAACATGTGATACACACACAGGCAGGGTAACATCAATACCTGAAGGAAAATGATAACCCTGGGCCCTGCTCGCCATCTCAGAAAAGTAACGCAAGGCACCACCCCCAAAACCCCAAATGGAGTATTGGGGAAAAAAGGACAACTGTCTGACCCTCGAAGGGCAGCCCTCTGTACCCAACCTCAACACCACTACTGACAAGCCCCAAGGCTAGCATAACATCGAGGATGCAACACACCCAAATATCAAAGACCGTAGTCAGACTGAGGGTATTAGATGCGACAGTCAGAGAGCTTGAAAAAGCTATTTTTCAAGGAAAACTACCTTAAGCAGGCAAACATTGGAGCTGCAGCTCCCACAGAAGGCAGGTAACCCCTGCACACCACCTCTCAGAGTACCATGACTCGGAAAAGAGAAAAAAATGCCCGCACACTCGACCAGATGATCCAGAATGATACTCCACCATCGCAAGAAAGAGCGCACTAGGCTGAAGAGACAGCGTTCGAAAGAACCTTGAGTGAAAACCAAACGTTAATCACCCGGCACACCAGACCAAACAGGTCACACGCATCTTCCAACTTCAATTTAATGGAAATAATGGTTCTAAGTCTCCGGGTACCTGAAGAACCTAGAGTCGTCTGCAAGAAGCAGAATCATAGCCCAGACGACCACCCTTAGAGTGGTACGCACAACCCTCCATCCAGAGAAGTTGCATATATACCACAGCCCTCATACTTCAGTAGGATCTAAGCCTGGAGTCCATAGAATAGACCTAGAGGCATCCTCAGCACCACAAAGGTGACATGAACCCTGGCAACAGCTGAAAAAGCACCCAACCAGTACCAGCCTGATATAAGGACACTATGGAACTGTTCAAGGTCCAAGAAAATTTGTCCAGAAGGATCGATAAATGACCTAGAAACGAAAATTCTATAAACAACAAGTGAGCAACTCCCACCCGATCGGTTCCAGAGAAGAACATTCTAACAGACCTGACCTTAAGGAAAAACACATCCATCCGGATCACAAATAAAATTAAAGGCAACACCCATCGGGTGAACACCCAAGGTGAATGAGAACAACAACAGGACCAGCCAAGTAGAGGCCTCATTCACCCAAGCTCAGAAATTGTACTGAAAAACATAAATAAAAAATAAAATGAAGACGATAAGGAGATTGGCTTCATCCCTTAACATGATATCCATTTTGCCATCCAGCTTCTAATGCCTCGGATACCTCTGCCCACTAGGACTGGGATCCTCTAACATTGCCAAAACATGTATTAAAAGAACCCGAAGGCGAGCCAGCCTATAACAAAAGCCAAAATCATCCCTCGGCGGATCTACTGGAGACCTCAGCTCCGAGATTGGGGTCCATGAAGCCTCAGGGGCCAACATTTTCCTAGAATGCTGAACTGAATTGGGCGATCCCACACTCGATGGACATAGGTTAACGGAGCACGGACAGTATCAGAGAAATACTTTACTTGGGAGATATAAATGAGACAGCGCCATAGAAATGGCCATGCGGAACCGTGCCCGTAACCTCTGGCGGAAACAAGCCACTCCCCAGAGGAGTGAAGGCCATAGGGACACCTGCATGAGTAGCTGGAAAAGGGTCTTGGGCATGCACCTCACAGGTCATGGAAACCTCACAGGCGAATGGCTCAACGCACTCTAAGCTCCCAGATTCAGGAGAAGAGAGTACTCTAGAACGGCATCCGGAACATAACGGATGGGCATTAATTACCCGGACCATTTCATATTCATCACAAGACACATCCTTCGTATTAGAGGCATCCATGTTGCACATATCGGAATCCTCCATAATCTTGGGATAACAAAAAGACAAAACTAACTGGCACACTTTGATACCCCCAATGGCTGGGGCACTCACCACCTCCTGTGAACCAGACAACCCACGAGCTAGACTCTCTCGGTCGCACACAGAAGTGAAAAAACAACGTAACCACATCCGTCACGAGGTGCACCGTGCCAGTCACAAAAAGGGCACACAATCTTGAGAGATCGCGTCCTTAAAGAAGGCCGTTATGTTCCGTAAAGGCAGAGAGCCTAAGTATAGCTAAACAATGCAGATAGAACCATATAACAAACATGATTAATGTCCCCCCTGTTCAATAACCCCCCTCAGAAGATATCAACCCATGATTCCTCATTAAGAATAAAAGAAGTCCCACTGGGACCCTACCTTGTTTCTTTAACAATACATCACATATTGAAATAAAATGAAACAATATTACTGGAATCTACGCCGTGTAACAGGAATACGGCCCTTCAAGTGTGACAAATAGTAGCCTCGCTTCTGACATGGACTTGAATGAAGAAAGGTAGGCAGTGAAACTCGTCAACGCTGATTACCAAGGAGCTGTAAACATGAGTCGGGATGGGTTCACAGGAAAACTCTCCCTGCATCTCCGGACTCTAACTTTCTTCCATGCTCTCACTGAGAGGCTGACAGGATTAATTAAAACTCCAGTCCCATTGCGAAGAGTACTACCCTCCACAAGAGACTATCTCGAACTTCTGTACACTTCTCTACCAACCTCCTGTGACAAAAGGCAAAGAATGATTGGGGGATGAGGGAAGTGGGGGAGGTATTTAAGCCTTTGGCAAGGCTTTCTTTGCCTCCTCCTTGTGGCCAGGTTCTGAATTCCCAAAAGTAATGAATGCAGCTGTGGACTCTTCCCTTTTAAGAAGAAAATTATATAGTCTGACGTAATCTATCATACAGAATCTTAATTACAGAGCCCAAGTAGTAGCAGCCATCACAATAATTATCATACATGGATCATACAGGACAGGCAGGTGAGGAGCTTGATAATTTGGCCCCTAAATCACTAGCTCCTTATTTTTAAATACATACTGCCCTAAAAAGAGGAAGTAGTAGCACCAGCATCAACTAGCCTGGAATTAACAAACTGCAAATATTTTCAAAATGGGCTCAGTCGGCCTAGACAAAGGATCCCTGGGTAATCTATTCTCAATTATACAATACAGTAAAACTGTTTTATATCTGGGTCTCCACAATCCAAATGAAATAAGGCCAAATAGAAGAAAAAACATTACTTTAGACAAATACTTAACTTGATTTGCAAAGACAACATACGACATTTTCTATTAAAGGGACAATAAAGGCAAAAAGTAAGAAAACATTAAAATACTGACTATATATAGGTCCCAAAATAACTTAGAAAGTAATCTGAAAATTGTGAGGGGTATCATTGTGATAACCTTCTAAACTAAACACATATAATATCTGAGGACAGAGCTTAAAGCGACACTCAAGTCAAAATAAACTTTTTATGATTCAGGTAGAGCATTGCAGTTTTAAGACACTTTCCAATTTACTTTCATTATCAAATTTTGCACAGTCCTTTTATATTCACACTTTCTGGGGAACAAGATCATACTGAGCATGTGCACAAGCTCACAGGGTATAAGTATACTAGTCTGTGATTGGCTGATGTCTGTCACATGATAGAGGGGGCATGACAAGGGGAGGTAAAACAAAATCTACTGCTTATTTGAAATCCAGAGTAAGTGCTATTGCATTGCATACCTCCCAACATTTCAAAATTCAAAAGAGGGACACATCCCCCGCAAAAAAATTTAAATGTGGTGGGTGGGGCCTAAAAATATATTTTAATTCACAGGCAGCAAATCAAACACAAGCTCAAACCACTGGTATGGCTATGTGAGCTATGTATTTAATACGCCTTTGCAAAGACCTTGCTAAATATTTTTATCTTAAAGGGCCATAATACCCAAATGTTTTTTTTTTTTTTTTTTTTTAAATCACCAACACAAGGTACATTAGTAAAGCAAGTCTCAGGAGTACACCATGCAAGGTGTGACAAAGGATTACAAAATTGACATGTCATTAGAGAAAAAAAAAGAAAATAAGAAAATAGATAAATAAGAACAGATAAAATATATAACGGTGTCATTATAGTGTGGACTGACAGAATCTTCTATTGATTAGAATGACCTCCAGATTCTATGCGTATGTACCTTAATGTTGGGGTTTTGTAATTTTATAAACTAACACACCTAAACACCTACAAACAACAAAAATAAAATAAAAAACTAATATTATTAAATCTAAGCACTAGGGTGGGACAGGGCAGATTATAGGTCATATCCCTAGCGTGAAGAATGAAGCAGAATAGTAGTGTTCTTAATGGAATTGGTCAAAGTTTGATCAGTGATGTAGGCTATGTCCTAAGGGGCAGAAGGGGAGGGGTATGTCATTTCATTTACGGCTATAGTCCAAGAAAAAATGTACTGTTTATGACTAGAGCACTCCCTGATCCCAGTATGATAAACCGGTTTACGACATGTGTAGCAGTCCATCTGCTAAGCTCAGGGCATGTCATATTTAGGATAGAATCTTCCACTTCTGGGTGAAGACGTTGAAATTTGGGATGGCAAGAATGTGACGTTAAAGTTTATAAATGAAAAGAAAGGATGCCTCCAATTGTATACCGGGTTATTTACTACTAATCAAAGTGTGAATGCAATACTAATAGGATACAGTTCATTGAGGTGCGTCAGGCTTTATCCCCCTAATTTCCATCGCACACATTCATACAATAAATCCAATTTGAGCTATAAGTTCAGTAAACAGTTGTGATCCATAAATGTTCAGGGTGTAAAGTGTAGAGCCTTTTAAGATAGACTATATGCAGATATTACACTTAGCCCCATGTGATGATTTTAGGAAAGCATAAGGGCAGTATTCCTCTATCTAGGAGAATAAGAGATGGGTGTACAATGGAAATTGGTAAAGTGGGCTCTAAGTATGCATTGCAAGATACCAGAAACACCTCACATTGGGGAATGCTTACATGTCCTTTTAGAACCTACAGCATGTACGCCTATTCGGTATTATGAGCCTTATTTTATACTATTCACGTTAGTTCATAACAGCCTAGAACCCTAAATACTCATTGGTTTGATTTTATATTACACAAAGAAAAATATTAACAAAAATATCTGTCATAACCATGTCTAAACAACAAAAACTGTGCCCATTGTAGGATAAGAGTTCTCTCAACATTCATACAGAAATATGAAAGTGCGCCGTTCTAAGCATATCTGACTTCGGGTAATAATCTGCAGGGCAATGTGCGCTACACATAACCAGGCTAGGAAAGGAAACATAGAAAAGACACACACTTTCAAAGAGTAAGTCTCAGGTACACGGGAGAAGATAGAAATAAACAAATAGAAATACAACAGGCTATAATTATTTGGAACTGAGAAGCAACAAGTCTTATCGGATAGATATCGGATTGTAGCTCAGCCAACTCCCGTAGCTACCCAAGCCGTTCTCCGTCTCCACCGGTAACACCTTTCATGGGAGCAATAACGCTGCATATCTTGCAGGACTGCGTCTTGCAGATTCCCTATTTCAAGTCCCACAGTCATAGCATGTATCATTATAATTCCAGGATCTGCATTAGATCGAGCATGCTTGTAGGCTAGCTCCCAGCCAACTGTCATGGAATATCCCGAGTTAGGAGTTATATGTATCTGGGTGCCAGTAGAAGAGTCTATGTCCATAGAGGCCAGCTGCGTGTCGAGTTTGGAGGAGAGTGTCTGGGGTGGGACAGACATAGTCAGCGACACATCGGGCAAGAGTGGAAATCTCCTGCGGAGTGGAGCGTCTAGAAGTTCCTTCAGGGCCGCTCATCATCACAGCAGATGAGTACAGCGGGGACAGTACCTCTTGGTATATCGCTGAATGATCCAAGGCAGGAACGGGTAAGTTGTCTCTTGTGGTAAATCTATGTAGATGGATGCAGGATAAGTCATATGGATTTCTATCTGGAGGGTAAATTTGCATATGTACCAGCTCACTGTTTGTAAGGTTAGGCTTCATAGCGGCTTGAACCACTTCATGCAGCTTCTCAAAACTAATAAGTAAGCGATCCAAAGAAGGCTGGAAAACAGCAAGTATCTGCACAGCCATATTGTCCTCCGACTCCATTTTCCTGTAGTAGCGGGCCCGCAGTTTAATATGCACAAAGTCCTTCGTGAGGTCTAGTTTATTCCAATGACTTCCGTGGAAGAAAAGATTGAAGTATTTCTATCTGCCTGATGTTCCCGGACAGCTACCCTGTCAAGGGAGACGCAGATGGCATAGAATGATGACTGTATGGTGTATATTAGAAGAAGAGTTCTTCAGAGCAACAGAAGCTCGCAGCCATCTCCAAGAGCCGCCCACCGGAAGTCCAATACCCAAATGTTTAAACACTTGAAAGTGATGCAGCATAGCTGTAAAAAGCTGATTAGAAAATATCACCTGAACATCTCTATGTAAAAAAGAAAGATATTTTAGCTCAAAAGTTCCTCAGTAGCCACCTCCCATTGTAAAGGATTTCTAAGCAGCATTTTAGTATGTCTGTCTCGGGACAACTGAAAGGATGAGCTTCGTGCACTCTCATATTATTTCACCAGTCAGGTAAAGGAAGCTTACTATGAAATCTCATGAGAGTTAAGTCAAATCTCATGAGATCACAGTAAGAGTTCATGACCTCAGCACTGCTGATGCTGATTGGCTGCTGTTCATTTCTTCATTTTTTAATTTTTTTTTACCTGCAGCTGGGAGCAGCTGAGTATAACTTTTTACACAGAACTTACTCTGCTGAGCTGAGGAAATTGTGAGGTAAAATATCTTCCTTTTTTACATAGAGATGCTCAGGTGATATTTTCCTGTCAGCTTTTTACAGTTATACTGCATCAGTTTCAAGTGATTTAGCATATGAGTATTATGTCCCTTTAATTGGACATTTAATAATAAATTCTTTAAAACTGCTCTCTGCATTCCCCATTAATATTCTAGATTCTGGCCTTTAAAGTCAGCAAAAATGCACAGTAGCACACTACATAGCATACACTTACACATGCAGATACACACACACTACATAGCATACACTTATACATGCAGATTCACACACACTACATAGCATACACTTACACATGCAGATGCACACACTACATAGCATACACTTACACATGAAGATACCCACACACTACATAGCATACACTTACACACGAAGATACACACACACTACATAGCATACACTTATACAGGCAGATACACACACACACATTATATAGCATACACTTATACATGCAGATACACAGACACTACATAGTATACACTTATACATGCAGACACACACACACACACTACATAGCATACACTTGTACATGCAGATACACATACACACACTACATAGCTTACATTTATACATGCAGACACACACACACTACATAGCATAAACTTATGCATACAGATACACACACACAGTTTTGGATACAGACAGACACACACACTACATCATATATGGGTATCTGTAATTCATTGTATGGGGTCCTGGGGTTGGCAAACACATTAGCTGGCAGTCTGCGGCTGCCACTGTTCGTTACCCTGGTATTAGCACTGCTCATTGTATAAAACTGAAGGCATGTTAGTATTATCACCAGGGGTTAGACATCATCACTACCAGAGGTAGGTTAGAGAGGTCACCATTACCCGTGGTCAGAGTATATACAGACTTCTTACTCCTGCTTAACCCACACGCCATTCCATTTCTACAGGGAATATAACAGGTATCTAACTATGTCAGAGCAAATCCAGCTTCTGAGTATGGGACCAACAGAATAAAAAAATAAAAAAAAAGGGGGACAGACCCCTAAAATCGGGACAGTTGGGGGGTATGGCATTGTATTTTTATTATGAACTTGTTAATTATGTAATTATATTGCATTGAGTGGTCCTTTAAACAACCCCTATGTATAATTCTGTACAACCTAAATTAAAGGGATATGAAACCATTTTTTTTTATTCCATGATTTAGAAAGAGCATACAACTTTAAAAAAACTTTCTAATTTACTTCTGTTATCTAATTTGCCTCATTCTCTTGATATCCTTAGCTGAAATGCATATCTAGATAGCCTCAGTAGCTGCTGATTGGTGTGATTAGCTCACCCATGTAGATTTCTTCAACAAAGAATATCCAAAGAATAAAGCAAATTAGTAAATTGGAATGTTGTTTAAAATTGTTTTCTCTACCTGAATCATGAAAGACATTTTTTGGGTTTAGTGTCCCTTTAATCTTAATAGAAAAATTCCTGTGCTGAATAATGGACTTTATAACAATGCTAGTAACTACAAAATCATTCAAAGTGTAGCTGAAAAACATAGCCATACTTACTGCATTTGCTCTTATATTGAACATATTTATTAGCAGCAAATTATAACCAAATCTAGAGTTTACTCACAGTCAGCTGTACTCTGGAATAATCCTTCAGAAATGCCTCCCCTCCAAATACATCATTGTTTGAGCTGAGGCTGTTGCTTTACACTTGTGGACAGCTTTAGCTCAGTAATGGATTTTCTCGTCGCTTTAATATGAGCATGCTCACTTTTGTCTTTTACAGATCACCTCATTTGTTAAGGGATAATATGCTCAGAAAGAAGCATGTTATGGGGCAACTGCCATAATTTGTCAACCAAAAAGCCAAGCATTGTTGTTTTTTTTTTTCTGCATGTCCATTCCCTGAATCCATGCAGGTTTCTAATAAATGTAATGTCAACAAATAACAGAATATAATTAAAAATCCTAATTACCGAGATTTTGAAAGCTACGAGTTGCAATGTAGAAGCAACATGGTTTGCTCAGTATTGCTTACTATAGTATTTAAAGGGACAGTCTACTTGAAATGTTTTATTGTTTAAAAGATAGATAATACCTTTATTAACCATTCCCCAGTTTTGCATAGCCAACAATGTGATATTAATACACTTACTACCTCTGACTGCCTTGTATCTAAGCCTCTGCTGCAGACAGCCCCTTAAAGGGATACTAACCCCAATTTTTTTCTTTCATGATTCAGATAGAGCATGGGATTTTAAGCGCCTTTCTAATTTACTCCTATTATCAATTTTTCTTTGTTCTCATGCTATCTTGATATGAAAAAGCAGTACTGTAAGCTTTAGAGCCAGACCATTTTTTGTTCAGAACATGGGTAGCACTTGCTGATTTGTGGCTAAATGTAGCAAACCAATCAGCAGCTCTACCAAGGTGCTGAACTAAAAAATGGGCAGGCTCCTAACCTTTTATTACTGCTTTTTCAAATCAAGATAACATGCGAACAAAGAAAAATTGATAATAGGAGTAAATTAGAAAGTTGCTTAAAATCGCATGCTCTATCTGAATCATGAAAGAAAAAATGTGGGGTTAGTATCCCTTTAACTCAGTGCTTTTGACAGACATGCATTTTAGCAAATCGTGTTGACTCATAATTAACTACACAGGAGTGAGCACAATGTTATTCTGTATGACACACATGAACTAGCACTGTCAAAATGCACTGAGATAAGAGGCAACCTTCAAGGGCCAAGAAATTAGAATATGAGCCTACCTAGGTTTAGTTTTTAAGAAAGAATACCAAGAGAATAAAGCAAATTTGATAATAAAAGTAAATTGGAAAGTTATTTAAAATTGAATGCCCTATCTGAATCATGAAAGTTTAAATTTGTTCCTTTAATATAGGATAACACGACCTGTGGGAACAGATAAAGAGGCACCTCATAAAGCAATATCGTCTGGACAGGAGAATACAAATAAGCGATGACAGGCCCAGACCAGGTGGGTACTCACATAGAGAGCGGCACTTGAATGGTGCCTAATAGCGCAGCTCGGGACCTCAAGTCGCCCGACATACAGCCAAGTCGACCAAACCATGTGGGGATCAATCACCAATCTGAGGTTCCAGGGCATCATACGTATCACAGTTGCAGCGATATGGCCAACCAAAATACAGCAGGCCCAGTATCAAACCACAAATGGATAGTTAATGGTCCGTGACAAAGATAAAAATAGTACGTAGAGCAAGTACTGTATAAGTGTCAAAATTTATTGTAACACAATTTAAAACCAGCAACGTGTTTCTCAACTGTATAGGTCGTTTCATCAGGCTGTAACTAACAAGATTGAAACTGCTCTAGTTAAAAATCCCGTTCACCAATCACAAAAGAAAGTTGGACACACACCCCTCTCAAAGGATTAAAACAAGCACACCCACCTAGTCTGAACGTCAGAGTAATATGAAGAATAACTATAGATTTCACAGTGTATCAAGACACTGTAATAATATCCACAATGGTAATACTAATTGTTTTTCAGTGAGTCCCATTGAACATATTCCTAAATCTCATCTCTACAATCGTTTTTTTAGACTCAGGCAGAGGGAGACCTACTGGATTCATGTTCTCAAGAGTTTACACCCAGCTGGTCTAAACTTGTGTGTGGACCTAGCTGCTTTCCACTAATTTTGATCCGGGGGGTCTCCCTTTGCCCGCCTTTATAAAAATAAATCTACAAGATTAAATAAACAAAAAATACACAAATAAATAATATAAACACTTATGTTATATTGTTCCCTATAACACTGCCTTTATTGTTCACTTTTTAAGTATGCATTATCATGTATTTTATTGCATACTCCTTATCAACTACATCTAGATTATATTGGTGAGGCTTATTACCTCATAGTCTTGTCCAACTATTAAAAAATCTCAGTATTTTATGATATCCCTTACTGATTAGTTCTCCAGTTAGTCTTAGTGTTAGCTTTGATTTTCTGGTACTTGCGTTGTTGAGTCAAGTATTTCCAGGGGCTAGCACTATTTTCTACTGTCATTAATGCTTTGTTTTATATGCTAATGAAAGTATCTAGTGTTATGATTACCTCTCTTAGTACTTAATTTTGGGGTATTGTTATTACATAATTTAATTACAAGGATGCACCCTAATTTCCCACGCTAGTGCTAAATATTATGAGGTCCTTTTTGCGACATTGTGCTGACATCGTTATTATTCCACCAATTATTAATCACTATAGAATGTCGACTAAGTTTAAGTTGAGGGTGCATTATTTTGTATGATCTTTGATTTTGCTATATATATTGTTATACATTTTAACATTATTTGTGTTTTCTATATGGGCACTGATGAACACACTGTCCATTTGTTGTGCCTATATTATATATGTTGATAGGTAATAAATGTTGGTCTTTTTTATATTTACTATCTCCTCCATGCATATACTTAAATATATATCATTTCTATTTGGATTTTTTTTTTTTAAAACATTTTTTTATTGTTTTTATTGAGGCTTAAAGGACCAGTCAACACAGTAGATTTGCATAATCAACAAATGCAAGATAACAAGACAATGCAATAGCACTTAGTCTAAACTTCAAATGAGTAGTAGATTTTTTTTCTGACAATTTTAAAAGTTATGTCTTCTTCCACTCCCCCCTGTACCATGTGACAGCCATCAGCCAATCACAAATGCATACACGTACCATGTGACAGCCATCAGCCATTCACAAATGCATAAACACTTATTCTTGCACATGCTCTGTAGGAGCTAGTGACCCAAAAAGTTTAATTATAAAAAGACTGTGCACATTTAGTTAATGAAGTAAACTAGAAAGCTGTTTAAAATTGCATGCTCTATCTGAATAATGAAAGTTTAATTTTGATTGAGTGTCCCTTTAAAGAAAGTACAGTTGTAAGCATCATTTGCTTCAAAGCATAGTTACTAACATAGTCACAGAAATTAAGGAACACAGAATAATATGACCACCATGGGTGCATTAATGGGTACATCACAAACATTTCTAGTTTAGGTGGTAAGGCCACAACATATGACTATGAACATATAGAGCCTGGTTTCTCAACAGCCGGGCCGTGGCCCAGTACCGGGCCGTGATAGCCCTGCTGGTGGGCCCTGACCTGTCATGCCCCCAGTGCACACTCTTATCCCACTGCACACAAGGCGCAGACTGAGACCAATCAAAGCCCCAGGAAAACTGTCTCACACTGACCCAAATGTATTCAAATGTATGCAAATGAACATGGTAGCCTCCCTGCCCTAACCCCAAGAAGCCCATCAACCTCCAGAGCCAGGACCCCCAACATTAAGGGCCAAAGAAAGGGCCCCCAGCCTCCAGGGCCAGACCTAACACTCCATGGCCCTCACAGCGACAGACCCTCGGCAGGACCCCCACACTCCAGGGCCCCCACTAAACCCACACTGAACTGCTTAGTTACTGATAGGGCAAATCCCTGATGCTTACTATATATATATATATATATATATATATATATATATATATATATATATATATATATATATATATATATATATATACCGGGCCCTGGACATGTCCAGCTAAAATTTACTGGGCCTTGAGGTCACTTTGGTTGAGAACCACTGATATAGAGCAAATGCTAAATAACTTAGCCCCTTTTTTAGTTTGAAACATAGACCGTCAGTCTCACAATCTAGACCAATATGCTGAAAGATATAGCAAATAAAAACCAGAACAAACTACTGAACATGTAGTGGAACATAGTATAGATTTGGGGATTAATAAAGACTTATAAATATGAGTTCACCCTATTAGTAAGATGTAATACCGCCTATCTTTCTGCTTGTAAAAGCTATCCCACTATTAGGCTAAATGTAAATGGTCTACTTGGTAATAATACTCGACTTCCTGCTGTCTCCATTTGAGAATAGGTAATATATGTCTTGTAGTCGCATCAGTAGGTTACCATATCATATATAATCAGTATGAGAGAGACATGCCTATGGGTTGAGATAGTTATAGAAAATGTAATATTAAAACCTCTACCAAGGAGACATACTGCAATGTATAAAAAGACTAAGTAACCCTAAGAATCATATGAAAGTTTATATAGAGTGCTGGAATGGAGGTGTTCCGAATTTAGTTCTGACAGCATATCAGCAGACAGCATATCAGCCTACATGACAAACACTGACAAAACATAAATACAGTCTTATCTATTACATAGAGATTAGGAGAGTGGTAGCGCTTAGTTCATCTTAAAGGGACAGTATACACTCATTTTCATATAACTGCATGTAATAGACACGACTATAAAGAATAAGATCACAGATACTGATATAAAAATCCAATATAAAATGGTTTAAAAACTTACTTAGAAGCTGTCAGTTTGGCTCTGTTGAAAAGGCAGCTGGAAAGCCCACTGCAAGTGGCAAATAAGACACTCCCCCCCTCCCCCTTCTTTTGCATATGAAAAGACCCTTTACACAAACAGGAGCAAGCTGGAGAAGGTAGCTGACAGTATTCACATAAAACTTTGGGGCTTGGTTAGGAGTCTGAAAATCAGAGCAATGTTATTTAAAAATAAGCAAAACTATACATTTATTTTAAAAAAAAACTTTATGGGCTATATAAATAGATCATCTACAAAATATTTATGCAAAGAAAAAATGAGTATATAATGTCCCTTTAATAACGTATTTAAAGCTGCAGTGTGGGTATTCAATGGATTTGATATTAAAATAGCTGATGGTCTCGTCTAAACCATACGTATATCCAAAAATCAAGCTATGCAAGCAAATATGTAAGATTAAAAGTGTATAATAGGGTAAAATGAGCAATGTCCTATCTGGGTGATAAGCTTGTGTAATATTAAATCACTAAGATGAGAAGTTGCATGAAAACGAGTCTCTCAAATTTTCAAACATAATATTATCATAATAAGAAATTCTATATACAATGCAAAATATTAATAGTGTTTGTATGAACAACAATATATTAGTCCTAAGCTTCGGAGAGGTAGGAGTGAGGTCTCTGAAACAGATTCAGACCGTCTCTTCTAACAATTAGTTCTACTCAAACCTGAGCTCCTTGTAGCTTTGAGAAACTAAAAACTTCTTAACCGATCCTGGATCTCTCATATTCTGTGGCGACATCCCACTGCTGGAGTTCGCATGACTGAGTGTCCGATACAGCTGAATCATATAGGACAACAGTCTTCGAGCCGCAGACTCCTTCCATAAATTCATGCCATGCATAAAGCACATAGAGGGACCTCTCAGATTTCCACTCACCCCTATTAATCTGCCTAGGTAATGGTACAGTGCAAGCTTGGGTCCATAGCAAGGGAAACAGGCTATCTTGAGGCTCCACTATAGACTGGTTAAGTTTAATTGCTTTACGCAAACTTACAAGCGGTCTCATTCCTAGATATTAAGAGAAATCAGTTAAGCACTGTGGTACTGCTGCGCTATAGGTGGATGAAAATTGGGATGCAACAGTTTCAGTCTCCGGTTGCGCTTCTATAGCTTGTCAATCATGGGTCCGCAGTGTAATCAGCTCAGAGGCATTCTCATAGCCAAGTGAGGTAAATGCCAATCTCAAATCTCTAGCAAGCTGTTGAGTTATTTGCATGATCAGGAAATGGATTGTTCCCATTACTCCTCGTTTTCCATTTTGCGCACGCCGCCTCAATCTCGCCCTTATTTTTCTGATGATATCTCAGTATCTTTAGTATTACTTTATCTCTCAATGAAGTCTCTGTTCAGTAGCAGACTTGAAGTGGCCATCAATAACAGATATTATAATGCTCCCTAGTTTGTCTTACTTCGGCACAAATGACTGGGTGATCTGAGTATTCAGGATACTGGGGGGGGTAGATGTAGCTCTAAGCCGTAACCATGCCTCCACTACGCACCACATCTAATTCAGGCTGCTGGGCTGAGAACTAATATAAAAGTAATGTAGATCAGCTCCACAAGTATTCACTTTCAACAAGTCCTTGAAAAAATACTGGATTTGTGGCATAAGGAGTGGTAACTAGTGGTTTTATCTACTCCGATCAGCCAGAATTATAAAGCAGCCATCTTGGCTGATGATCGGACACGCCCCCCTTGATTTATTTTTTATACCTTTACTGTTTTCTTTTTTAGTCTGAAATTATAGATTTTTGTCGGTATATGTTGAAATCGGTAAGTTCTTATAACAATTATTTGCACTTATAAATGTATATATACCAAATTGTATTTTTGGATATATATTTGACTATGTGCAAATATCTGGAGATATTGATTTAGAGTATTTTCATTATGTACCGCGAGCTTCCATTCGCATTTTAGTTTTTAATTGTATTTTATTGGTTGCAGATTTATATTCATAATCTCAATGTAATTTTACCAATGTTCATTAAGCTATATGATCCGTATTGATTGTACTATTTGAATATTAACGTTACTTGTCAAACATTATTTTAATCATGTATCATATGTACCTTTCATTAGTGCAGCAGAGTTTTGAACACACGCCCCTTCTGGTATTAAGATGCCTCTATTCGTGGCCAGGTGGGTGTGTTTGTTTTAATCCTTTGAGAGGGTTGTGTGTCCAACTTTCTTTTGTGATTGGTGAACGGGTGTTTTAAGTAGAGCAGTTTCAATCTTGTTAGTTACAGCCTGATGAAACAAACTATACGGTCAAGAAACGCGTTGCTGGTTTTAAATTGTGTTACAATAAATGTTGACACTTTTACAGTACTTGCTCTACGTACTATTTTTATCTTTGTCACGGACCATTAACTATCCATTGGTGGTTTGATACCGGGCGTGCTGTATTTTGGTTTGCCATATCACTGCAACTGTGATACGTATGATGCCCTGGAACCTCTGATTGGTGATTGATCCTAACGTGGTCTGGTCAGCGTGGCTTTCTGTCAGGCAACTTGAGGTCCCGGACTGCGCTGTTAGGCACCATTCAAGTGCCGCTTTCTATGTGAGTACCCACCTGGTCTTGGCCTGTCATCGCTTATTTGTATTCTCCTGTCCAGACGATATTGCTTTATGAAGTGCCTCTTTATCTGTTCCCACAGGTTGTGTTATCCTCCTATCATCACAAGAGTGCTGCCTTCGTTTATGGTTCATCTTGTTGACTTTATCCGTGTTTTGTCTGCGCACCTCTTATAGAGGCACCGTGCCCTATTCATTCTGTCCTTTAATTTAGTCCTTCTGTTAGTTGGTCTAACCTTGCCATGATAAAACAAATGTAGCTCTCAAAGTCTATATGACTGGACTAGACATTTTTCCTATGCCTGATCATATAGTCTAGGTAAAAAAATTAACCATATGTTAAATTTATTTATACTAATTCCTTTAACTATATATATATATATATATATATATATATATATATATATATATATATATATATATATATATATATATATATATATATATATATATATTATATGTTAGTTCTTAAATAAAAGGTTAGCTAAATAAATTGTTATTAAGGGCATTCCCTGTGTTTCCTTGTTGTATGTTTAAGAGGGCCTTTTCAAATGCATTACAGGTTGTTTTGTAAAGATGTTTCTCCTATACTCACAAAAATGACAAATAAATGTTATACTTGTGAAATGTGTCACTGTCCCCACCAATAGAGTAGTAGAAGTTCTTTTTGCCAGCCAGTGATCAATCAATCCTTAAAGAGACATAAATGTGCAAAAAGAAAATGCAATAACGTTTTATACGTTATTTACAGCATGTATATAATTATGCGTTTAATTATGTGTTTAACCTCTTTGCAGGAGTTAGTTTGCTCCAGAGCAGCAATGCACTACTATGAGCTAGCTGAAGACATTCTGGTGAGCCAATGACAAGAGGCGTATGTTTGCAGTCACCAATCACCAGCTAGCTCCCAGTAGCATTGCTCTTGAGTTTACTCAATTTTCTTGCTAAAAAAGCATATTTAGGTAAATTGTATAACAGAGGTAAATTCTAAAGTCTCTTACAACTGTTTGTTCTGCCATACCAAGAACGTTTAATTTTGCCTTTCACATCCCTTTAAAGCACACCTGTCCTCTTCCAAATAAATAACAAATTACTTTAACAAGTTTTCATGCAAAACTTATTTTACTGTGTTCAAATAGTTCCTATTCAAATGCACAATAAAGTTTTACTGTCCCTTGTAAAATGGATATAGTAATAATAATGATTAGATGTACTGTGCACTATATATTAACAGATGTGAATACTACCCCACTTGACCTTATTCACATTATTTACCTATGAACTATTAAGTGGACATTCTGGTGTAAAAAACAATTCTCCATTCCTTTAGAGGAAATTATTTTTTAAATAAAAATAATTTGTTTTACTATGTGATTTTCCCCTACAAAGGGGGATAAAACACAGTTGCCCTTTCATGCTGCTCTGGATAAGAGTGTGGCTGTTATTTAAGCATATTTATGTCAGTTACTCATTGGCTCACTAGTCTGCTGCATGGGTAAAACATAGTAAAAGGAATTATAATAAAAAATAAAATGCCCAGAGGTCCTTGTGCCTTTAACCTCCACACAAACTAACCTCCCACCTGATCACACATTTGTGAGTTACGTGCAGTTGGAGAATTTCAGTAGTGTGGGCTCATTTGATAGGTGAATATTTTGCTGGGAAGATTAAGATGATGACAGGTGTGGGTGGGTTAATGGTGGTTTGGTTCAATTTGATTTGGGATTTTGACAGTGGAGGTTTAATTAGACTGGGTTTTATGTGGACAGCTAGGATGTAATATTCTGGGGAGGTCTATGAAAAGTGGTTAAGGGAATTTTATTGGATATATTTGGACCTTCAAAAAGCCAGTTAGAGTTTCCTGGTAATGAGGGTATATGTTCAAGAGGCTGGATGTGGTGTTAAAAAGTGAGGGTTAATGGGCCTTGAACTATTCCATTTATCTTTTTGCTTCATAGATTGGAAAAAGGATTGTTTCATGTCTCAATAAAGTATCTCACATTTTATTAAGGTCAAAAGTCATGTATAATTGCATAAATTGTATTTGTACCCACCAACTAATATGCCTTGTAAGCTACATTAGTGCTGTTTTGTTATATTACTATTTGTCTCAATAAAAAAATAAAAAAAATAAAAAGGTCAAAAGTCATCTGACGAGTGGCAGATTATGATTGGTCATTACTTGAAAAAAAAACATCTAACTAGCTCAGCTGATAAGGTGACTGACAAGACTGAAATCTAGGCCTTTGAGTCTGAACTCTCAGAAACCAATTTGCAAAGGATAATATGTTTAAGGATACATTTATAATTTTGCAAACCACTTTTACAATATGGTTTACCAATTTTTTGAACTTTATAATTATTTTTCTATTAAGCTTGACTTTCATATTTATAACATTAAACTAATTATATATGTTGTATGGGTGAGTTAGATCCATGCATAATAGTCATGCTGTGCAGTATACTGTGAAATAATATAGCTTTTTATGGATCAATACATACTATACATTGAAAAGACTGAAGTTAGTGAAATGGCTTCAAAAGAAGGAAAGAAAAATAAAATAAGATAGTTTCAAATGTTAACCCACATGAATCTGTCAGCCTATCTGCAGCTGTACAAACTGAAGTCATTAAAATAGTGATCCTGTCATTGTCAATATCTATATGACTGCTCCTGGCATTTATAACTCATTTATGATCCAGGCCCTCTTAATAACACAATTATTTATCTGCGGAACCCATCCCAGGGCTCATATTCTGCATTATACTTTTTATTCTATCATGTCTAATTATTTATTTATTTACATTGCTACTTCAGAAATGCTATTAAAAGCTGCTATGCCACTGTTATATCCTATAATAAAATGAAGAGAGAGGCAAAAAGTGAAGGAGTTTGAAAAAAAAAAAGAGAGAGAGAGAGAGAGAGAGAGGAACAAAGGAAGGGATGTGTGCTTTGGGAACGTGGGAATTAGCACATTGAAATAAAGTGGAAAACAAAGTATCACAGGAGATTAAATCTCAAACTAGCTAATAGAAAGCCATGGGTCAAGATGAACTGAAAATAACCTATTCAAATATTCAATGTCAAGGCTGACCCCAGAGTCGTGTCTTGAAAGTTGGACATTTATTAACCCCTAATCTGCCGCCCCCAACGTCGCCACCATTATACTAAATTTATTAACCCCTAAACCTAAGTCTAACCCTAACCCTAACACCCCCTAACTTAAATATAATTTAAATAAGTCTAAATAAAATTCCTATCATTACCTAAATTATTCATATTTAAAACTAAATACTTACCTATAAAATAAACCTAAGCTAGCTACAATATAACTAATAGTTACATTGTAGCTAGCTTAGGGTTTATTTTTTATTTTACAGGCAAGTTTGTATTTATTTTAACTAGGTAGAATAGTTACTAAATAGTTATTAACTATTTAATAACTACCTAGCTAAAATAAATACAAGAACCTGTAACATAAAACCTAACCTAAGTTACACTAACACCTAACACTACACTACAATTAAATAAATTAACTAAATTAAATACAACTACCTAAAATAAATTTAATTAGCTAAAGTACAAAAAAAAAAACTAAATTACAGAAAATAATAAACAAATTACAGATATTTAAACTAATTACACATAATCTAATAGCCCTATCAAAATAAAAAGCCCCCCCCCAAAATAAAGAAACCCCCTAGCCTAAACTAAACTACCAATAGCCCTTAAAAGGGCCTTTTGCGGGGCATTGCCCCAAAGTAATCAGCTCTTTTACTTGTAAAAAAAAAATACAAACAACCCCCCCAACAGTAAAACCCACCACGCACACAACCAACCCCCCAAATAAAATACTATCTAAAAAAAACCTAAGCTCCCCATTGCCCTGAAAAGGGCATTTGCATGAGCATTGCCCTTAAAAGGGCAGATAGCTCTTTAACAAGCCCAAACCCTAACCTAAAAAAACCCCCACCCAATACACCCTTAAAAAAACCTAACACTAACCCCCTGAAGATCGACTTACTGTTCTGAAGATACAACATCCATCCTCGAGGAAGCAGCAGAAGTCTTCATCCAACCGGGCCGAAGTCCTCAACAAAGCCGGGAGAAGTCTTCATCCAAGCCGGGCGAAGTGGTCTTCCAGACGGGCAGAAGTCTTCATCCAGACGGCATCTTCGATCTTCATCCATCCATCCGACGTGGAGCGGGTCCATCTTCAAGACATCCGACGCGGAGCATCCTCTTCATCCGACGACTACCCGATGAATGAAGGTTCCTTTAAGTGATGTCATACAAGATGGCGTCCCTTAGATTCCGATTGGCTGATAGAATTGGATCTATGAACTTCAATCCTTTTGGCCGATTGCATCAGCCAATAGGATTATTTCTACCTTAATTCCTTTTGGCTAATAGAATTCGGAATCTTGGATGACGTCACTTAAAGGAACCTTCATTCGTCGGGTAGTTGTCGGATGAAGAGGATGCTCCTCGTTGGATGTCTTGAAGATGGACCCGCTCCGCGTCGGATGGATGAAGATAGAAGATGCCGTCTGGATGAAAACTTCTGCCCGTCTGGAGGACCACTTTACCCGGCTTCGAGGAAGACTTCTCCCGGCTTCGTTGAGGACTTCAGCCCGGTTGGATGAAGACTTCTGCCGCTTCCTTGAGGATGGATGTCGGATCTTCAGAACTGTAAGTGGATCTTCAAGCGGTTTGTGTTTTTTTTAAGGGTGTATTGGGTGGGTTTTATTTTTAGGTTAGGGTTTGGGCCTGCAAAAGAGCTAACTGACCTTTTAAGGGCAATGCCCATCCAAATGCCCTTTGCAGGGCAATGGGGAGCTTAGTTTTTTTAGATAGTATTTTATTTGGGGGGTTGGTTGTGTGGGTGGTGGGTTTTACTGTTGGGGGGCTTGTTTGTATTTTTTTTTACAAGTAAAAGAGCTGATTACTTTGGGGCAATGCCCCGCAAAAGGCCCTTTTAAGGGCTATTGGTAGTTTAGTTTAGGCTAGGGCTTTTTTTATTTTGATAGGGCTATTAGATTAGGTGTAATTAGTTTAAATATCTGTAATTTGTTTATTATTTTCTGTAATTTAGTGGGGTTTAACCCCTAAACCTAAGTCTAACCCTAACACCCCCTAACTTAAATACAATTTAAATAAGTCTAAATACAATTCCTATCATTAACTAAATTATTCCTATTTAAAACTAAATACTTACCTATAAAATAAACCCTAAGCTAGCTACAATATCACTAATAGTTACATTGTAGCTAGCTTGGGGTTTATTTTTATTTTACAGGCAAGTTTGTATTTATTTTAACTAGGTAGAATAGTTACTAAATAGTTATTAACTATTTAATAACTACCTAGCTAAAATAAATACAAAAGTACCTGTAAAATAAACACCTAACACTACAATTAAATAAATTAACTAAATTAAATACAATTAGCTAAATTAAATTAAATTAGCTAAACTACAAAAAAACAAACACTAAATTACAGAAAATAATAAACAAATTACAAGATATTTAAACTAATTACACCTAATCTAATAGCCCTATTAAAATAAAAAAGCCCCCCAAAATAAAAAAACCCTAGCCTAGACTAAACTACCAATAGCCCTTAAAAGGGCCTTTTGCGGGGCATTGCCCCAAAGTAATCAGCTCTTTTACCTGTAAAAAAAAATACAAACAATCCCCCCAACAGTAAAACCCACCACCAACACAAAACCCCCCCAAATAAAATACTATCTAAAAAAAACTAAGCTTCCCATTGCCCTGAAAAGGGCATTTGGATGGGCATTGCCCTTAAAAGGGCAGTTAGCTCTATTGCACCAATCAGCCAATAGGATTGAGCTTGAATTCTATTGGCTGATTGGAATAGCTAAAAGAATGCGAGCTCAATCCTATTGGCTGATTGGATCAGCCAATAGGATTGAACTTCAATCCTATTGGCTGATTGGATCAGCCAATAGGATTTTATCTACCTTAATTCCGATTGGCTGATAGAATTCTATCAGCCAATCAGAATCTAAGGGACTCCATCTTGGATGACGTCACTTAAAGGTACCTTCATTCAGCTTTAGTCGTCGGATGAAGAGGATGCTCCGCATCGGATGTCTTGAAGATGGACCCACTCTGCGGATGGATGAAGATAGAAGATGCCGTCTGGATGAAGACTTCTGCCCGTCTGGAGGACCACTTCGCCCGGCTTGGATGAAGACTTCTCCCGGCTTCGTTGAGGACTTCAGCCCGGCTTGGATGAAGACTTCTCCCGTTAAGTCGATCTTCAGGGGGTTAGTGTTAGGTTTTTTTAAGGGTGTATTGGGTGGGTTTTATTTTTTAGGTTAGGGACTTTGAGCTGCAATAGAGCTAACTGCCCTTTTAAGGGCAATGCCCATCCATATCCCCTTTTCAGGGCAATGGGGAGCTTAGGTTTTTTTTTAGATAGTATTTTATTTGGGGGGTTGGTTGTGTGGGTGGTGGGTTTTACTGTTGGGGGGGTTGTTTGTATTTTTTTTGGGGTAATGCCCCACAAAAGGCCCTTTTAAGGCCTATTGGTAGTTTAGTTTAGGCTAGGGGTTTTTTTTATTCGGGGGGGGGGGGGGTTATTTTAATAGGGCTATTTGATTAGGTGTAATTAGTTTAAATATCTGTAATTTGTTTATTATTTTCTGTAATTTAGTGTTTGTTTTTTTTGTACTTTAGCTAATTTAATTTAGGAAATTGTATTTAATTTAGTTAATTTATTTAATTAAAGTGTAGTGTTAGGTGTTAGTGTAACTTAGGTTAGGTTTTATTTTACAGATACTTTTGTATTTATTTTAGCTAGGTAGTTATTAAATAGTTAATAACTATTTAATAAGTATTCTACCTAGTTAAAATAAATACAAACTTGCCTGTAAAATAAAAATAAACCCTAAGATAGCTACAATTATTATAAACTATTAGTTATATTGCAGCTATCTTAGGGTTTATTTTACAGGTAAGTATTTAGTTTTAAATAGAAATAATTTAGTTAATGATAGGAATTTTATTTAGATTTATTGTAATAATATTTAAGTTAGGGGGTATTAGGGTTAGGATTAGACTTAGGTTTAGGGGTTAATAACTTTAATATAGTGGCGGCGACATTGGGGTGGCAGATTAGGGGTTAATAAATAGTATGTAGGTGTCGGCGATGTTGGGGGCAGCAGATTAGGGGTTAATACATATAATGTAGGTGGCGGCGGTGTCCGGAGCGGCAGATTAGGGGTTAATAATTATAATGTAGGTGTTGGCGATGTCGGGGATGGCAGATTAGGGGTTAATAAATATAATGTAGGTGGCGGCGATGTTGGGGGCAGCAGATTAGGGGTTCATAAATATAATGTAGGTGGCGGTAGTGTCCGGAGCGGCAGATTAGGGGTTAAAAATTTTATTATAGTGTTTGCGATGCGGGAGGGCCTCGGTTTAGGGGTTAATAGGTAGTTTATGGGTGTTAGTGTACTTTTTAGCACTTTAGTTATGAGTTTTATGTTACGGCGTTGTACCATAAAACTCATAACTACTGACTTTTAAATGCGTTAGGACTCTTGACAGGGTAGGGTGTACCGCTCACTTTTTGGCCTCCCAGGACAGACTCGTAAAATCAGCGCTATGGAAGTCCCATAGAAAAATGACTTTACGAAGTTTACGTAAGTCGTTTTGCGGTAAGGCCAAAGAAGTGTGCGGTGACCCTAAACCTTCAAGACTCGTAATACCAGCGGGTGTAAAAAAAGCAGCGTTAGGACCTCTTTTTTACCCTAACACACAACTCGTAATCTAGCCGTTAGTTTTTTAAAAGGATAGCAAGCACTTGGTAATCGCAAGATTTGTCTGCAGTTTGCAATATATTAATATAGTTAAAAATGTTTTGGATACATTAAAGGGACAAAAAAGTGAAAAAAATGTCCTTTGTTAATGCTTGCATATAAAAATGTGTTCAATCACTTCAAAGTGGTTAAAGGGACATGAACCCCAATTTGTATCTTTCATGATTCAGATAGAACATACAATTTGAAACAGCTTTCCAGTTTACTTCTATTATCTAATGTGCTTAATTCTCTTGATATTCTTTGGTGAAGGAGCAGCAATGCACTACTGGGAGCTGGCTGAGCACATCTAGTGAGCCAATCAGAAAAGATGAATGTGTGCAAGCACCAATCACCAGCTAGCTCCAAGTAGGGGAGGATATGTACATATTCTTTTTCAACAACAGACACCAAGAGAACAAAGAACATTTAAAGATGGAAGTGAATTTATGTGTCTTAAAATTACATGCTCTATCTGAATCATGCAAGTTTAATTTTGCCCTCCCTATCCCTTTAACCACATATTTAAAGTCAGCTCAAGAGCACTGCTGCACTACTGTGGCCTAGCTAAATACACCTGGTAAACCAACAAAAAGGTGTGTAGCCAACAATCAGCAACTAGCGTCCAGCAGTTAATTGCTGCTCCTGAGGCTACCTAGGTATAGTTTTCCATAAAGGATAACATACGCCTAGATTTAGAGTTCTGCATTAGCCATCAAAAGCAGCGTTAAGGGGTCCTAATGCTGCTTTTTACCGCCCGCTGGTATTTAGAGTCAGTCAGGAAAGGGTCTAACGCTCACTTCCAAGCCGCGACTTTTCCATACCGCAGATCCCCTTACGCCAATTGCATATCCTATCTTTTCAATGGGATCTTCCTAACGCCAGTATTGGCTGAAGTGATCGGTAGAGCCTCTACCGACAAGACTCCAGCCGCAGAAAAAAGTCAGTAGTTAAGAGCTTTCTGGGCTAATGCCGGTTCATAAAGCTCTTAACTACTGTGCTCTAAAGTACACTAACACCCATAAACTACCTATGTACCCCTAAACCGAGGCCCCCCCACATCGCCGCCACTCTAATAATTTTTTTTAACCCCTAATCTGCCGACCGCACACCGCCGCCACCTACATTATCCCTATGTACCCCTAATCTGCTGCCCCTAACATCTCCGACACCTACATAATATTTATTAACCCCTAATCTGCCCCCCAATGTTGCCGCTACCTTACCTACACTTATTAACCCCTAATCTGCCGACCGTACCTCGCCGCCACTATAATAAATGTATTAACCCCTAAACCGCCTCACTCCCGCCTCAAAAACCCTATAATAAATAGTATTAACCCCTAATCTGCCCTCCCTAACATCGGCGACACCTAACTTCAAGTATTAACCCCTAATCTGCCGACCGGACCTTGCCGCTACTATAATAAATGTATTAACCCCTAAAGCTAAGTCTAACCCTAACACCCCCCTAAGTTAAATATAATTTTTATCTAACGAAATAAATTAAATCTTATTAACTCAAGTCTTCCTATTTAAAGCTAAATACTTACCTGTAAAATAAACCCTAATATAAATTAATTAAATCAATGAACTACAATTACATATAATTAAATAAACTAAACTAAATTACAAAAAACCCCCACTAAATTACAAAAAATAAAAAAAGATTACAAGAATTTTAAGCTAATTACACCTACTGTAAGCCCCTAATAAAATAACAAAGCCCCCCAAAATAAATAAATTCACTACCCTAATCTAAATTAAAATAGTTAACAGCTCTATTACCTTACCAGCCCTTAAAAGGGCTTTTTGTGGTGCATGCCCCAAAGAAATCGGATTGAACTTGAATCTGATTGGCTGATTCAATCAGCCAATCAGATTTTTCCTACCTTAATTCCGATTGGCTGATAGAATCCTTTCAGCCAATCGGAATTCGAGGGACGCCATCTTGGATGACGTCACTTAAAGGAACCTTCATTCATCGTCTAGTCGTCGGGAGAAGAGGATGTTCCGCGCCGGAGGTCTTGAAGATGGAGCCGCTCCTCGTCGGATGGATGAAGATAGAAGATGCCGCTTGGATGAAAATGTTTGCCGGTCCGGATGTCCTCTTCTGCCCGGATAGGATGAAGACTTCTGCCGCTCCGGATGTCTTCTTTTGGTCCATCACTGCTCGGTTGAGTGAAGACGACTCAAGGTAGGGAGATCTTCAGGGGGTTAGTGTTAGGTTTATTTAAGAGGGGTTTGGGTTAGAGTAGGGGTATGTGGGTGGTGGGTTGTAATGTTAGGGGGTGGTATTGTGTTTTTTTTTACAGGTAAAAGAGCAAAAGAGGGCTGGTAAGGTAATAGAGCTGTTAACTATTTTAATTTAGATTAGGGTAGTGATTTTTTTTTTTTGGGGGGGGCTTTGTTATTTTATTAGGGGGCTTAGAGTAGGTGTAATTAGCTTAAAATTCTTGTAATCTTTTTTTATTTTTTGTAATTTAGTGTTTGTTTTTTGTAATTTAGTTTAGTTTATTTAATTGTATGTAATTGTAGTTCATTGATTTAATTAATTTATTGATAGTGTAGTGTTAGGTTTAATTGTAACTTAGGTTAGGATTTATTTTACATGTAATTATTTTAACTAAGTAGCTATTAAATAGTAAATAACTATTTAATAGCTATTGTCTGTAAAGTTGCCTGTAAAATAAATATAAATCCTAAAATAGCTACAATATAATTATTCGTTATATTGTAGCTATATTAGGGTTTATTTTACAGGTATTTAGCTTTAAATAGGAATACTTTATTTAATAAGCGTTAGTAGGGGTTAATACTATTTATTATAGGGGTTTTGAGGCAGGAGTGAGGCAGTTTAGGGGTTAATACATTTATTATAGTGGCGGCGAGGTCCGGTCGGCAGATTAGTGGTTAATAAGTGTAGGTAAGGTAGCGGCGACATTGGGGGTGGCAGATTAGAGGTTAATAATAATAATATAGGTGTCGGCGATGTTAGGGGCATCAGATTAGGGGTACATAGGTATAATGTAGGTTGCGGCGGTGTCTGGAGCGGCAGATTAGGGGTTAATAATAAAATGCAGGGGTCAGCAATAGTGGGGGCGGCAGATTAGGGGTTAATAAGTGTAAGATTAGGGGTGTTTAGACTCCTGGTACATGTTAGGGTGTTAGGTGCAGACTTAGAAACTGTTTCCCCATAGGAAACAATGGGGCTGCGTTGGGAGCTTAAAGCTGCTTTTTTGCAGGTGTTAGGTTTTTTTTCAGCCCAAACTGCCCCATTGTTTCCTATGGGGGAATCGTGCACAAGCATGTTTTTCCAGCTAGCCGCTACCGTAAGCAACGCTGGTATTGAGAGTTGAAGTGGCGGTAAATATGCCTGTACGCTCCCTTTTTGGAGCCTAACGCAGCCCTTGAGAGAACTCTCAATACCAGCGTTATTTAAAAGGTGCATGGAAAAAAAAACACGCGTAGCTAACGCACCCCTTTGGCCGCAAAACTCTAAATCTAGGCGTAAGTGAATAAAGTAAATTTTATAAGAGAAGTAAATTAAACAGTCTCTGATTTATCTGAGGCACAAAAGTTTAATTTTGACTATTATATCTTTTTAACATCTTGTTGGTTACAACATTTTTTCAAAACCTCCTTCTGCATCCAAAAGATGCCTTATTTGAAGGGGAAAATCAGTATTTGTTACAGCAGTAGACAAGGCTATTTATGGTGCTTATTATAACAAAATATTCATTGTGTTGCAGCTCATTATGCTATAATCACTGCTAAAGCCAGTTAGTGTGAGATATATGGCAGGTTTAGATTTATAAAATCTGCATCTGATCTTCCAGTTATCAGAACTGGAAAACTCTAAAGCTTTACCAAGTGCAAAAGCTCTAGAACCTGAAAAGATACCACAAAAACAGCAATTGTGACCCTCAGCTTTACTGGAACAAGAGACCACTTACTGAGGCAATGATGGAACTGATAGTAGAATATCAATAAGGTACTTTTGACATTACCTGGTCATACTGGAGAGCCCTGTGTGATAGGCTGGCATACTGAAGGCTTAAGCGACTCTTGTCTTGAACAGCATCTTTTAGTTCATCTTCCTGGTAATAGAAACACAGCAGTGTTGGAAGATGTGGCACAAAAAGATAATAAATTCAACATATATGTATATAAAACATAAGCTAAATACCCACATCTATAAACTTTCAAATGCATCAAAAAAACAATGCAAAAAGTACAGTAAATATCAGAAAAGAATAAATAAAGAGATAGTAGTCGGAAGTTAGAGAGCCGCAGGTGCTGTATATGCATTCCAATATTTATGCTATGTTTATTGATGCATAATTGAATACTCAGCAATTTCTGCTAATTTTGTTTACAACCTTTTAGGGAAAAAACATAATTTATGTAAGAACTTACCCGATAAATTAATTTCTTTCATATTGGCAAGAGTCCATGAGCTAGTGACGTATGGGATATACAATCCTACCAGGAGGGGCAAAGTTTCCCAAACCTCAAAATGCCTATAAATACACCCCTCACTACACCCACAATTCAGTTTTAATGAATAGCCAAGTAGTGGGGTGATAAAGAAAGGAGTAAAAAGCATCAACAAAGGAATTTGGAAATAATTGTGCTTTATACAAAAAAATTCATAACCACCATAAAAAGGATGGGCCTCATGTACTCTTGCCAATATGAAAGAAATGAATTTATCAGGTAAGTTCTTACATAAATTATGTTTTCTTTCATGTAATTGGCAAGAGTCCATGAGCTAGTGACGTATGGGATATCAATACCCAAGATGTGGAACTCCACGCAAGAGTCACTAGAGAGGGAAGGATAAAAATAAACAAAAGCCAAATGCTGAAAAAATAATCCACAACCCAAAATATAAGTTATTCTCATGAAGAAAAGAAAAACTTAAAACATCAGCAGAAGAATCAAATTGAAACAGCTACCAAAAACTGCTTTAGAAGAAGCAAATACATCAAAACGGTAGAATTTAGTAAATGTATGCAAAGAGGACCAAGTCACTGCCTTGCAAATCTGATCAACTGAAGCTTCATTCTTAAAAGCCCACGAAGTGGAGACTGATCTAGTAGAATGAGCTGTAATTCTCTGAGGCGGGGCTTGACCCAACTCCAAATAAGCTTGATTAATCAAAAGCTTTAGCCAAGAGGCCAAGGAAATAGCAGAGGCCTTCTGACCTTTCCTAGGACCATAAAATATAACAAATAGAGAAGAAGTCTTCCTAAAATCTTTAGTAGCTTCAACATATTTCAAAACTCTCACCACATCCAAAGAATGTAAGAATTTTTCCAAGGGATACTTAGGATTAGGACACAAGGAAGGGACAACAATTTCTATACTAATGTTGTTAGAATTCACAATCTTAGGTAAAAATTCAAATGAAGTCCGCAAAACCGCCTTATCCTGATGAAAAATCCGAAAAGGAGAGTCACAAGAAAGAGCAGATAGCTCAGAAACTCTTCTAGCAGAAGAAATAGCCAAAAGGAACAACACTTTCCAAGAAAGTAGTTTAATATCCAAAGAATGCATAGGCTCAAAAGGAGGAGCCTGTAACGCCTTCAAAACCAAATTAAGACTCCAAGGAGGAGAAATTGATTTAATGACAGGCTTAATATGAACTAAAGCCTGTACAAAACAGTGAATATCAAGAAGATTAGCAATCTTTCTGTGAAATATAACAGAAAGAGCAGAGATTTGTCCCTTCAAGGAACTTGCAGACAAACCCCTATACAAACCATCCTGGAGAAACTGTAAAATTCTAGGAATTCTAAAAGAATGCCAAGAGAATTTATGAGAAGAACACCATGAAATGTAAGTCTTCCAAACTCAATAATAAATCTTCCTAGAGACAGATTTACGAGCTTGTAAGATAGTATTAATTACTGAGTCAGAGAAACCTCTATGACTTAGTACTAAGCGTTCAATTTCCATACCTTCAAATTTAATGATTTGAGATCCTGATGGAAAAATGAACCTTGAGACAGTAGGTCTGGCCTTAATGGAAGTGGCCAAGGTTGACAACTGGACATCCGAACAAGATCTGCATACCAAAACCTGTGGGGCCATGCTGGAGCCACCAGCAACACAAATGATTGTTCCATGATGATCTTGGAGATCACTCTTGGAAGAAGAACTAGAGGCGGGAAGATATAAGCAGGTTGATAACACCAAGGAAGTGTCAGTGCATCTACTGCTTCCATCTGAGAATCCCTGGACCTGAACAGGTATCTGGGAAGTTTCTTGTTTAGATGAGAAGCCATCAGATCTATTTCTGGAAGACCCTACATCTGAACAATCTGAGAAAACACATCCGGATGGAGAGACCACTCCCCTGGATGTAAAGTCTGACGGCTGAGATAATCCGCCTCCCAATTGTCTACACCTGGGATATGAACCGCATAAATAAGACAGGCGCTGGATTCCGCCCAAACAAGTATGCAAGATACTTCTTTCATAGCTTGGGGACTGTCAGTCCCACCCTGATGATTGACATATGCCACCATTGTGACATTGTCTGTCTGAAAACAAATGAACGGTTCTCTCTTCAACAGAGGCCAAAACTGAAGAGCTCTGAGAATTGCACGGAGTTAGAAAATATTGATTGGTAATCTCGCCTCTTGAGATTTCCAAGCCCCTTGTGCTGTTATAGATCCCCAGAAAGCTCCCCAACCTGAAAGACTCGCATCTGTTGTGATCACAGTCCAGGTTGGCCAAACAAAAGAGGCCCCTTGAACTAAACGCTGGTGATTTAACCACCATGTCAGAGAGTGTCGAACATTGGGATTTAAGAATACTAATTGTGATATCTTTTTATAATCCTGGCACCATTGATTCAGCATGCAAAGCTGGAGAGGTGTCATGTGAAAATGAGCAAAAGGAATCGCTTCCAATGCTGCAGTCATGAGGCCTAAAACTTCCATGCACATAGCCACTGAAGGGAATGACTGAGACTGATGGTGCCGTCATGCTGCAACCAATTTCAAACGTCTCTTGTCTGTTAGAGACAGAGTCATGGACACTGAATCTATCTGGAAACCTAAAAAGGTGACCCTTGTCTGTGAAATCAAAAAACTTTTTGGTAAATTGATCCTCCAACCATGTTTTCGAAGAAACAACACTAGTTGATTTGTGTGAGATTCTGCTGAACGTAAAGACTGAGCTAGTACCAATATATCTTCCAAATAAGGAAACACCGCAATACCCTGTTCTCTGATTACAGAGAGTAGGGCACCCAGAACCATTGAAAAGATACTTGGAGCTGTTGCTAGGCCAAATGGAAGAGCAACATATTGGTAATGCTTGTCTAGAAAAGAGAATCTCAGGAACTGATAATGTTCTGGATGAATTGGAATATGAAGGTAAGCATCCTGCAAGTCTATTGTAGACATATAATGTCCTTGCTGAACAAAAGGCAGAATAGTCCTTATAGTCATATAGTCACCATCTTGAAAGTTGGTACTCTTACATAACGATTCAAAATTTTCAGATCCAGAACTGGTCTGAAATAATTTTCTTTCTTTGGGACAATGAATAGATTTGAATAAAACCCCAGACCTTGTTCCTGAAAAGGAACCAGCATGATTACCCCTGAAACCTCCAGGTCTGAAACACACTTCAGGAAAGCCTGGGCTTTTACTGGATTCACTGGGATGCGTGAGAGAAAAAAAATCTTCTCACAGGAGGTCTTACTCTGAATCCTATTCGGTACCCCTGAGAGACAATGCTCTGAATCCATTGATTTTGGACAGAATTTGCCCAAACATCCTTGAAAAAACATAATTTATATAAGAACTTACCTGATAAATTCATTTCTTTCATATTAGCAAGAGTCCATGAGCTAGTGACGTATGGGATATACATTCCTACCAGGAGGGGCAAAGTTTCCCAAACCTCAAAATGCCTATAAATACACCCCTCACCACACCCACAAATCAGTTTAACGCATAGCCAAGAAGTGGGATGATAAGACAAAAGTGCGAAAGCATAAAAAAATAAGGAATTGGAATAATTGTGCTTTATACAAAAAAATCATAACCACCACAAAAAGGGTGGGCCTCATGGACTCTTGCTAATATGAAAGAAATTAATTTATCAGGTAAGTTCTTACATAAATTATGTTTTCTTTCATGTAATTAGCAAGAGTCCATGAGCTAGTGACGTATGGGATAATGACTACTCAAGATGTGGATCTTCCACGCAAGAGTCACTAGAGAGGGAGGGATAAAATAAAGACAGCCAATTCCGCTGAAAATAATCCACACCCAAAATAAAGTTTAAATCTTATAATGAAAAAAACTGAAATTATAAGCAGAAGAATCAAACTGAAACAGCTGCCTGAAGTACTTTTCTACCAAAAACTGCTTCAGAAGAAGAGAACACATCAAAATGGTAGAATTTAGTAAAAGTATGCAAAGAAGACCAAGTTGCTGCTTTGCAAATCTGATCAACCGAAGCTTCATTCCTAAACGCCCAGGAAGTAGAAACTGACCTAGTAGAATGAGCTGTAATCCTTTGAGGCGGAGTTTTACCCGACTCGACATAAGCATGATGAATTAAAGATTTCAACCAAGATGCCAAAGAAATGGCAGAGGCCTTCTGACCTTTCCTATAGCCGGAAAAGATAACAAATAGACTAGAAGTCTTTAGGAAATTATTAGTAGCTTCAACATAATATTTCAAAGCTCTAACTACATCCAAAGAATGCAATGATCTCTCCTTAGAATTCTTAGGATTAGGACACAATGAAGGAACCACAATTTCTCTACTAATGTTGTTAGAATTCACAACCTTAGGTAAAAATTTAAAAGAAGTTCGCAACACCGCCTAATCCTGATGAAAAATTAGAAAAGGAGACTCACAAGAAAGAGCAGATAATTCAGAAACTCTTCTAGCAGAAGAGATGGCCAAAAGAAACAAAACTTTCCAAGAAAGTAATTTAATGTCCAGTGAATGCATAGGTTCAAACGGAGGAGCTTGAAGAGCCCCCAGAACCAAATTCAAACTCCAAGGAGGAGAAATTGACTTAATAACAGGTTTTATACGAACCAAAGCTTGTACAAAACAATGAATATCAGGAAGATTAGCAATCTTTCTGTAAAAAAGAACAGAAAGAGCAGAGATTTGTCCTTTCAAGGAACTTGCAGACAAACCTTTATCCAAACCATCCTGAAGAAACTGTAAAATTCTCGGAATTCTAAAAGAATGCCAGGAAAAATGATGAGAAAGACACCAAGAAATGTAAGTCTTCCAGACTCGATAATATATCTTCCTAGATACAGATTTACGAGCCTGTAACATAGTATTAATCACAGAGTCAGAGAAACCTCTTTGACTAAGAATCAAGCATTCAATCTCCATACCTTCAAATTTAAGGATTTGAGATCCTGATGGAAAAAAGGACCTTGTGACAGAAGGTCTGGTCTTAACGGAAGAGTCCACGGTTGGCAAGAGGCCATCCGGACAAGATCCGCATACCAAAACCTGTGAGGCCATGCTGGAGCCACCAGCAGAACAAACAAGCATTCCTTCAGAATCTTGGAGATTACTCTTGGAAGAAGAACTAGAGGCGGAAAGATATAGGCAGGATGATACTTCCAAGGAAGTGACAATGCATCCACTGCTTCCGCCTGAGGATCCCTGGATCTGGACAGATACCTGGGAAGTTTCTTGTTTAGATGAGAAGCCATCAGATCTATTTCTGGAAGTCCCCACATTTGAACAATCTGAAGAAATACCTCTGGGTGAAGAGACCATTCGCCCGGATGTTACGTTTGGCGACTGAGATAATCCGCTTCCCAATTGTCTATACCTGGGATATGAACCGCAGAAATTAGACAGTAGCTGGATTCCGCCCATACCAGTATTCGAGATACTTCTTTCATAGCCAGAGGACTGTGAGTCCCTCCTTGATGATTGATATATGCCACAGTTGTGACATTGTCTGTCTGAAAACAAATGAACGATTCTCTCTTTAGAAGAGGCCATGACTGAAGAGCTCTGAAAATTGCACGGAGTTCCAAAATATTGATTGGTAATCTCACCTCCTGAGATTCCCAAACCCCTTGTGCTGTCAGAGACCCCCAAACAGCTCCCCAACCTGTCAGACTTGCATCTGTTGAAATCACAGTCCAGGTCGGAAGAACAAAAGAAGCCCCCTGAACTAAATGATGGTGATCTGTCCACCACGTCAGAGAGTGTCGTAAATCGGTTTTAAAGATATCAATTGAGATATCTTTGTGTAATCCCTGCACCACTGGTTCAGCATACAGAGCTGAAGAGGTCGCATGTGAAAACGAGAAAAGGGGATCGCGTCCGATGCAGCAGTCATAAGAACTAGAATTTCCATGCATAAGGCTACCGAAGGGAATGATTGAGACTGAAGGTTTCGACAAGCTGAAATCAATTTTAGACGTCTCTTGTCCGTTAGTGACAGAGTCATGGACACTGAATCTATCTGGAAACCTAAAAAGGTTACCCTTGTCTGAGGAATCAAAGAACTTTTCGGTAAATTGATCCTCCAACCATGATCTTGAAGAAACAATACAAGTCGATTCGTATGAGATTCTGCTAAATGTGAAGACTGAGCAAGTACCAAGATATCGTCCAAATACGGAAATACCACAATAACCTGTTCTCTGATTACAGACAGAAGGGCACCGAGAACCTTTGTAAAAATCCTTGGAGCTGTTGCTAGGCCAAACGGCAGAGCCACAAACTGGTAATGCTTGTCTAGGAAAGAGAATCTCAGAAACTGAAAGTGATCTGGATGAATCGGAATATGCAGATATGCATCCAGTAAATCTATTGTGGACATATAATGCCCTTACTGAACAAAAGGCAGGATAGTCCTTATAGTTACCATTTTGAATGTTGGTATCCTTACATAACGATTTAATATTTTTTAAATCCAGAACTGGTCTGAAGGAATTCTCCTTCTTTGGTACAATGAAGAGATTTGAATAAAACCCCAGTCCCTGTTCCAGAACTGGAACTGGCATAATTACTCCAGCCAACTCTAGATCTGAAACACATTTCAGAAATGCTTGAGCCTTCGCTGGATTTACTGGGACACGGGAAAGAAAAAATCTTTTTGCAGGAGGCCTTATCTTGAAGCCAATTCTGTACCATTCTGAAACAATGTTCTGAATCCAAAGATTGTGAATTGAATTGATCCAAATTCCTTTGAAAAATCGTAATCTGCCCCCTACCAGCTGGGCTGGAATGAGGGCTGCACCTTCATGTGGACTTTGGAGCTGGCTTTGGTTTTCTAAAAGGCTTGGATTTATTCCAGACTGGAGATGGTTTCCAAACTGATACCGCTCCTGCGGGTGAAGGATCAGGCTTTTGTTCCTTATTGTGACGAAATACCTTTAGATTTTTTATCCTGTGGTAAAAAAGTTCCTTTCCCTCCAGTAACAGTTGAGATAATAGAATCCAACTGTGAACCAAATAATTTATTACCCTGGAAAGAAAGGGAAAGCAAAGTTGACTTAGAAGACATATCAGCATTCCAAGTTTTAAGCCATAAAGCTCTTCTAGCTAAAATGGCTAGAGACATATACCTGACATCAACCCTAATGATATCAAAGATGGCATCACAAATAAAGTTATTAGCATGTTGAAGAAGATTAACAATGCTATGAGAATTATGATCTGTTACTTGTTGCGCTAAAGCTTCTAACCAAAAAGTTGAAGCTGCAGCAACATCCGCTAAAGATATAGCAG